>NC_139584.1:20329327-20486827 GCF_946808225.1 Silurus aristotelis
TAATATATCCACATAATTTTCTTTTCTCATGATGCCATCTATTTTGTAAAGTGCACCAGTCCCTTCTGCAGCAAAGCAGCCCCACAACATTATACTACCACCCCCATACTTGACAGTTGGGATGGTGTCCTGAGGCTTCAAAGCTTCGCCCTTTTTTCTCCAAATATACCGTTTATCATTATGGCCGAACAGTTAAATTTTTTATTCGTCAGACCACAGGACATGTCTCCAGAAATTAAGATTTTTTCCCTCATGTGCAGTTGCAAACTGTAGTCTGGCTTTTTTATGGTGGTTTTGAAGTAATGGCTTTCTCCTCCCAGAGTAACCTTTCAGCTCATGGTGGTACAGTATTCGTTTTACTGTGGATAATGACACTGTCTTACCAGTTTCAGCCAGCATCTTCACAAGATCTTTTGCTGTTGTCCTGGGGTTGATTTGCACATTTCACAACAAAACATGTTCCTCTCTGGGACTCAGAATCCGTCTCCTTCCTGAGCGGTATGATGGTTGTACATTCCCATGTTTTTTATACTTGTGTATTATTGTCTGAACGGATGAACGTGGGACCTTCAGGCATCTGGAAATTGCAACTAAGGATGAGCCATACTTTGTGGAGGTCAACAATTATTTTTCTGATGTCTTGGTGGATTTCTCTTGATTTTCCCATGATGTCAAAGAAAGAGGCTCTGTGTTTGAGGTGTGCCTTTATATGCATAAACCTGTGTGTGTATATATATATATATATATATATATATATATATATATATATATATATATATATATATATATATATTATATGTGTGTGTGTGTGTGTGTGTGTGTGTGTAATATATATATATATATATATATATATATATATATATATATATATATATATATATATATATATATATATATATATATATATAATGTGTTTGTGTGTGTATGTATGTATGTATATATATATATATATATATATATATATATATATATATATATATATATATATATATATATATATATATATACACACTGAACAAAATTAAAAATGCAACACTTGTTTTTGCCCCCATTTTTCATGAGCTGAACTGAAAGATCTAAGACTTATTCTATGTAAACAAAAGGCCAATCTCTCTCAAATATTGTTCACAAATCTGTATATATCTGTGTTAGTGTGCACTCCTTTGCTGAGATAATCCATCCACCTCACAGGTGTGGCATATCAGGATGCTGATTAGACAGCATGATTATTGCACAGATGTGCCTTACGCTGGCCACAATAAAAGGTCACTCTAAAATGTGCAGTTTTATCACAGCACAATGCCACAAAAGTTTTGAGGGAGTGTGCAATTGGCAATACCGACTGCAGGAATGTCCACCAGAGCTGTTGCCGGTGTCTCAACTTAAAAAAATGAGAATACTTCATAAGACCAATCAAAAAAACAATGTTAGTGAATTGTTGGCCTTCTGGAAAGTATGTTCATTTACTGTATATGTACTCAATTCTTGGTAGGGGCTCCTTTTGCTTTAATTACTGCCTCAATTCAGCGTGGCATGTAGGTGATCAGTCTCTGGCACTGCTGAGGTTGTATGAAAACCCAGGTTTCTTTGACAGTGGCCTTCAGCTCAGTTGCCACCGGCTTGCTCATCAGGGACAAAAATTAATTGAATTCAATTGAATTTGCTTGTTTCTCATTTTCCTCTTGACAATGCCCCATAGATTCTCTATTGGGTTCAGGTCTGGTGAGCTTGCTGGCCAGTCATGCACGACAACACCATGGTCATTTACCCAACTTTTGGTGCTTTTGGCAGTGTGGGCAGGTGCCAAATCCGGCTGGAAAATGAAATCAGCATCTCCATAAAGCTGGTCAGCAGAGGGAAGCAAGAAGTGCTTTAAAACTTTCTGGTAGACAACTGTGCTGACCTTGGACTTGATAAAATACAGTGGACCAACACCCGCAGACGACATGACTCCCCAAACCACCACTGACTATGCAAACTTACCTCAAGCAACTTGGATTCTGTGCCTCTCTTCTCTTCTTCCAGACACTGAAACTTTAATTTCCAAATGAAATACAAAATTTTCTTTCCTATTATCTGAAAAGACGATTTTGGCCGACTGAGCAAAAGTCCAGGCCTTTTTGTCCTTTGCCCAGGTAAGACACTGCTGACGTTGTCTCTGGTTCAGTAGTGGCTTGACACAAGGAATGCGTCAGTTGTAGCCCATGGATACGTCTGTGCGTGGTGCCTCCAGCTACTGTCCACTCTTGTGAATCTCCCCCAAATTCTTGAATGGGCTTCGTTTAACATTTTTCTACTACATTTTTTCCTTCCATTCAACTTTCAATTAATGTGCCTTTATACAGCACCCAGCCAGCTTTTTTAGCGATGATCTTTTGCGTCTTACCCTCCTTGTGCAGGGTGTCAATGATCATCTTCTGAACAACTGTCAAGTCAGCAGTCTTCCCCCATGATTGTGTAGCCTGAACCAGACTGAGACAGCTTTGCAGGTGTTTGAAGTTAATTAGCTGATTAGAGTGTGACACCACAAGTCTCCAATATAAGGCCTTTTCACAATATTAAGATTTTCTGAGATTAAGGTGTTTTTGTTTTTTTGAGGGGGGTTCATTAGATGTCATTCTGTGTGTGATGAATCTATATAATGAGTTTCACTTTTTGTATCGAATTGCTAAAATAAATCACATTTTCTTTTGATATTCTAATTTATTGAGATCCACCTGTGTTTATATGTATGTGTATATGTATATGCAATATATAAAATACATAATGTGTGTGTGTGTTTAAATGAATGATTAAATATTACATACAACTGCTTCTTTTTCTTTTTGGCAGATCACTTGGTGACATTATCACATGTACAGAAGTACCTGATGTCAGTTCGCTACATTGAGGAACTGCAAAAATTTGTGGAAGATGATAATTACACGTATGTTGGGTTTTTGTTTATTCATTTGTTTACACTTTAAATACCATTCTAAGAAAGAAATAGCTGAAAAGAATATCAAAAGCTAATTACAAAATGATTAACCAGAAAATTTATTTTGTTTAAACTTTTTAATCTGTATATATCTATATCTTTATATCCCTCTTCTATAATTTTATATGGTTAAAAATGACCATTATATGTGCCCATAAGTGTGCTGCAGGATTAGTAAATCATGAGGACCTAAGCTCTGCTCATTTCGAACATAATGATATGACTAATGATGTCCAAAGCTGTTCTCCATCAATCAAGGAGGCATATAAACATAACTGCATTCTTGCAGGATCTTGCAGATAATAGAGTAGTCTTATATTGGCCTAGATTTATACATTTGATATGGGTTGGAGATTTTTTAAATACACGTTTGAAAACTGCTAGTTTAAAAGATTAGGTACCTAGCCAAGACTGATTACTTTTAGTTGGTTCTGGTATTATTTGCTGGAAGAAGTATGTAAGTAAGGGATTTAATACACAATTTGATGATTTTGATTAGGTAAAATAGTGAATAATTGAAAAAATGAAGGGTCTCGTATAGTGGAGTAAAACATTCCAAATGCTGATTTGATATAATTATATTGTTCTATGCAAGATTATTTATACAATAACAATCTCAGATTAGTTTTTTTCTATTAGGGTTTAAAAATACTTAAATACGTTAAAAATACTAAACAGTTCATTAGGCTCTCCTTATTGCTATTTGAAATGTACTAATAGAGCTACGTTATCTGGAATGTATCGGACGGTTGAAGATTTGAATTCCTTAATCAAGTTCTGTGGCACGAGATCAAGTTCCATCATTTACATTTACATGTTTGCAGTAGATGAATGTACATTTTATGTAGTAGCAAAGGTCATATGTTATGACTAAAACACATTTTTGAGGTAATGTTTGAGAAAAAGAGAAAGAGAGAGACTGTAGAATTGTTTATTCTGAATCTTACTGAGTTAGAGAGTTAGACCACCATTATGAGCCCCTACTAAATCTATAATAGACAGAACCACTTTTCTCTTATAGTTATCCCAGAATATTAAAATGAATATTAAAGTTTTCAACAGTTAATGCTTTGTCTCTAAGAAACAAGAAGGTTTTATAGTAAAATCCACAGAGGAATTCAGAATACAGTATTACCCTGGGGGCCTGTATACATTTTATTTCATTTTAGCAAAAATTAACTAGGAGGGCTTCTTTTTTTTTTTGTGGCAATCAGGTCTACAAGTATTTAAACATACAATTTGATATAATTTCCATAGTTTATTCTATGTGTACAAGAAATATTGTAACAGAAACATTCTGGAGTTCTGAACTATGACTATGTTGTATAAAGAGCTGTTAATACAAGTGAAGGATTATTAGCTAGGAAGGAAAAAAAAAAAAACGGACTAATCAGTGACATATCAGAAACCTCAGGAGCGGCAAAATCAACAATTTAGGATATTTCTTAGAAAGAAGGAGACCACAGACAGCTGTTACAGTTTTTGCTTTGGAGCGTTTCTCAGATCAGAAGGGAAATTCTCAAAACTACTTGTTCAAACTCCACATCATTTAGTCATTTGTGCTCATCATAAAAATATTTCTTGTTGCTTTGATCAAATTGCGAATGCTTTGGTACATCATTTGATGGATTGTGTACAAGTGTCTGCTGTTTGCTACATTATCAGTTGTTTATGTCATGTTGATCAAAATTTATTATACTAGTTTCACCTAAATGGTATTAACCCCCAAAACATTTAGGCATCATTTCATTGCATAAGTCATTAAGTTCAAAATGGTTGAACCAGTTGTCAAAATTTGTCAAGCTCTTTTTCTTTACAGTTCTATTAAAACTTTTTTGGTAAATGTGTCTTGAATTGATGAATTGAGCAGATGAACCTTAAATGTCACGAGGGGCGTGTGAAGGGGCGTGTTCACTTTCAGATCAACCTATAATCATCTAGTTCTCTAAAATAGGTCAAGGCTGAATCTCGTGAACCTTTACTGTAATTGGCGAGTGTATATAAAAAGAGCAAAACACAGATTTACAATTGTTGAAAATGGATGAACAACTAGGAAACGAATATGGTCGAGAGCTAAGAATAAGGATGCATGCTGGAAGGGTAAGGAGGCAAAATAGAGGAAGAGAAAGAAGAAGCCAGAGACATACACATTTCAGATGAAATTAGAGCCACTATTGTGGACCATGTTGTCAATCATGGCCTCACAATGGTATTGCAAGAGATGATATCTGTTGTGATGTGGATGAAAATCTGTGGCTCGACAGACTGGGACGTCAGAGGGTAGAGACAGATAAAGTGTGAATCCTGTCCGGCCTTTTACAATCAACATCCAACATACAGTAATGTGTAATTTTGTGCTGTTGAAATTCATAGATGCCACTTAGAAGAAATTCAGCAATGTACATTTTTAATACTTGTAATCCAAATCATAGTTTACATCAGGAAATACTAAAATAAAGTATTGTCATATTGAAAAAAATGACTAAACATTTTGACTATCTTGTTCACAAACAATGATAAAAGGACTTTATTTTGATGGCAATGATGAACATAGAGTAATTAAAGATGTACCTCAAGAAGGAACAAAAAGACATCTGTCCTGACAATTCTATGGGAAGAAACCGAGATTAAACTGTAAAAAAGTTAAAGGAGGAGAAGAATATGAGGAATGAAAGGGCTCATGATCTAAGGCAAATGGGGAGAAAGTATTGGGGCATGTGAATGTTCTGAATGGCTGCCAGTGGTCTTGATAGAACAAAACATAATGCAAAAGAAATCCAAAAAATTCCAAGGCAAAGAAATGTTCAATGTGAGTCACCTGACCTTAACCCAACTCAGCATTTGTGTTTCACAAGTCAAAAAGAAGGCAATAAGATCCAGAGCTAAGCAGTAACTGAAAGCAGCGGCTGTAAAGGCCTAGCAAAACAACTAAAAGAAAGAAGCATATGGTGATGTCCATGGGTTCATCACCAGATGCTTCACCATAATTGTTGGTTTGTGCAATTTGTGTCCCAAGAATAAGTACTAATAACAACCAGTAATACTGTGTAGAATCATTAATAAATATATAACCTCCATTTAAAATATTTACATTGTTAATATGTAATATTTACAGAGGGGAAAAGGCAGCATAACAGCAGAAACAGTATTTGTAGCATTGGTTGACAGTAAGAAAGTAAATATAATTTTTACTGTACTTAAGTAATTTTTTCACGTATCTCAGGATCAGGATAGAGCACACGCTCTATTTCTTTGCGTCAATTATTATATAATTTAATGGTTAATGAACCTGGTCGGGACTTGAGTGTGCACCCACAGCCTGGAGCAGTTCCCTCACTCATACACTCAGAATGGAAAGGCGGGGGTTGGTGATGTCATGTCAGTAAGGAGAGCTAAATCATAATTAAAATTATGGATGACAAAATAAGGTCTAAACATTCAGGAGCCCGATTTAGAAAAAAAATAGGAAAGAAGTAGAAGGGAAACGTGCAAAAGATAAAGGTGTGTATGCAGCTCTATCACTCATCTCGTTATGAGGATGGAATAAGCTAATGCATTTAATGAAATATGCTAATAACTTATGTTCTGTTGCCTGCTATGCTTTATTGCATATAGCAACAATATTTATTTTAGCTTGCATAACATTATAATTTATAGTATAGTATTCATCATAATGTGTATAGCAACAAAACAATTGCTACCTAAATAGTCTAGTTCGATTGATTTGTTTACCTTTAATTGAGGTGATGTCATAAAGGTTTTCTGTAACTGTAATGCACAGGTCCTGAACTGATAGAAAGGAAGACAAAAAGACGTGGTGGTGGAATGAAGAATTGCAGGAGAGCATAATGAGAAAGAGGTTGGAAAAACAGAATTGGGTTCGACAGAGTGACGAGAAAAGTAGGCAGGAGTACAAGGAGATGCGGCAGCAGGTGAAGAGGGATGTGGCAAAAGCCAATAAAAAGGCATATGAGGAGCTGTATGAGAAGTTGGACACTAAGGAAGGAGAAAAGGATTTTTACCGATTGGCCAGGCAGAGGGACCGAGCTGGGATTCCCCCCCCCCCCCCCCTCCTTAAAATCAATCTGCATATGACAAAAAAAAATTTCAAAAAAAGTTTTAACTTTATTAAATAAAGTTTATTTACCCTTCTGGGATTATAACCCACTTTGGGTTAAAGTGCAATCAGAAACAACAAGCCAAAAATACAAGATGGCAGGCCCTGCCTTTGTAAATTGTGAAAATAGAACGTAACATAACATAAAATGAGCAAACCTATAAAGAAAAATGTTTTATGAGTGTTTGAATGTGGAACATGGTTAAAAATGCAGTGATGCTTGGAGTAATTTTGCCTTTACTTTTCTTAAAAGCTCCACAGTAAAATGACTGTTTATGAGTGTTTGAATATGGTGATTTAAATGATCTGATTTTTCTGTTTCTTAACGGAAACGCCGTTCTGAAGCGTCTTTACATGTATTTTGGTCGCTTCCACCACCCGTACCGTAAGTGTACGATTGGACACGCAACACTAAACAAAGTGCGGCTGCTTAAACGTGTATTTTTAAGATGCGGCTGCTTAACTTTTCTTGGGAACGAGTTCTTCTCTGCTCGCTGCCATGTTGTTTGTGTATCTCTATAGCAAACGGGGGGGGATGAGTTCGTTCGAAACTATGGAAGCGTCGGTGGACATTAAAGAGAAAACCGATTTTTATTAAAACAGATCGATGTAAACTACACATTCGAGTTAATCGATAAAATCTATTTATCGCCCAGCCCTAGTATATCGTTAGGGGAATGCTGAGGATGGAGCCACCGGAAAAGAGGAAGGCCAAGGAGGAGGTTTATGGACATGGTGGAAGACATGCAGGTAGTTGTTTTGAAAGAGGCAGATGTAGAGGACGGATGATCCACTGTGGCGACCCCTAATGGGAGAAGCTGAAAGAAATAGAAGAAGAAGAAGAAGGTCCTGAACTGAGTTCATTAAACATTTCCAGAGCAGCTTAAAAAGCTCATTTAAAAGACATATTATAAATTTTGTACGTATCTTATGGCTACAGTTAGCCAGGGAGTTGTATGGTTCTTGGTACTGAAAGTTTGATAAATTGTGCACAATGATGCGTATTTAATTGTGCAATAAATGCATTTACATAAACGCAAGCTCTCAGAAATGTATACAAATTTGTGGACTGCTCTGAGAATATGCCTTACTCATTCAGTGACGGTAGCTAAAGCAGAGAGGAGCTTTTCAAAGCTGGAACTAATCAATGGGGGAGACTTTGGGTCATGGCGTCATTCAAGCTAGAACTTGCCATTCAGTGGTATCTACTTAGCACCAACATGCAGTTCAGCATCAGTTCAACAGCAAGCAGAACATTTTGAGGGGATTAAATGATAGAAGAAACTCCTGACTAACTTTCCACACCCATGGCCTTATTTGCGCAACTTTTTTAAAGCTATATAAAAGAAGTTTTGGGCTCATGATAATTCATTAGATATCAATAAGTGTTTTAATCATTAATATCATTCTATCAATAGATCATTGTGCTAAGTGAAAGTTTAAAGGGAGCACTTTTACTTTTAATGGAGTAATATTTTACTGAGTGTATTTCTACTTTTGCTGAAGTACATGCTTTGTGTACTTTGTCCACAGTAAACATTTTAATTCCTGTTTTTTTTTCCCAAATTATCCTTTGTGTCCTCAACCTATAGCAATGTACTATACTGAGTACCATAGCGTGTGAGTATAAGTCTACCGTGGCAACACTGGCAGTAACTTTAAAGTAGTTTTGGCTAAATTGTTTTTCATTCTCTGCAGGTTGTCTCTTAGGATCGAACCTGGGAGCAATTCGCCTCGCCTGGTATCTTCCAAAGAAGACCTAGGAGGTACTGAAATTAAATTTTTAGATACCTCAGTATTCATCTAGAAGACTGTAAAGTACACTGATTGCATGATCTTATGGAATGAGAGTTTTGTTCACTCTGGGTAAGGATGCCATCATATTTGGATTAAATAGTGTCTGAAACTTGTCATGGATTAATGAGTTTTGCATCTGTTTTCTGGAAGAACTATGAACAAATGATGTACTTTAACAGACTGACCCGAATGCACCAGAGTGCATTTTTTTCCAACAGAAATGTCCAGTCAATTCCTGTATGAGCTAATGTCATCCGGCTAGAAGATTTAAAGCCTCTGGTCTGACTAAGATGATTCTTAACAGCCCCCGTTTCCTTTTTCCTGTTAGGGGCCAGTGGCCCTTAGATCATGTGACCTTTTTTTTTTTTTTTTTGTCTGTTTTGTTTTCATTAAAAGCCAGGGCTTGTCATAGTAATACATACACTCCACATCAGAGGTTTATTTCAAGAGACAAAATATTTTTAATTACATATAATTTTGGCCAAATGATAAAAATTTAAACAGTTATGTCACTCCGGGTACACGCATCTTCTAAATGCTGTAAATGTAAATATAAATCACAGAGCATTCAAACCTAAGGTTAATGTGTCATATAGACCACGTATTTTGGAAGTGGTAAGCACAGGGGAACATGCAAGACCATGCAAGATCATAACACTATATCAGCAGATCCAGGAGCATTCAGATTTCAATGCTTCTTACTGAGCCAGCTTGCCAGCTTTTATAGTCATAGCCATAGTCATAATTTAAGTATGTATTAAAATCCAAATATCAAGTATTTGCATAACCTATAACTTTTTCTGCTTTTTCCACAACATTGAACACTTAATTATTATTTTTTTATATTGAGTATATTGGGTATATTGAGTATATATTTAACTTTTTATTTTATTAAATAAGCTTTTATAAAAGAGCATGTGTTAAAAGAGACTCATATACGTCTCCATCTTTTAAAAAAAAAATGGTAGCATCTCTTTCTGGCCCTAGGCATCTTTGTAAATCCTCTCACAATGAAGTCACTGATGGTTGTGGTTGGAACTAGTGCTGTCTACCATGCGCTAATTGGAAAGGAAAGTCTGTTTCCAGTTAGGGGGAAAATTAAAGACACTCAGGGAGTCTGGGACTTCTGCAAATGCCTGCTTGCTTTAATACCACAAATATCACCCTGGTTTTATTGTGCAGGGGGGGGACATTACTGTAAGGCATATTTGAAGTATTTTTCAGTGGATTATTAAAAAATACATTTATTAGGTTATTGTTCTTTACTTTTTTCACATTATTATTAGGTTTTTGGTTTCCAGGCTATTTTTGTATTTTAAAATTGTAGCTGAAGATAATTGAAGATATTTTTAGTTAAATTAATGCTAATTGTACACATATGGCTCTCATGGAAAGAAATTGATGCTTTCTGAACAGGAAAATGAGGTGTATGTCCAAGTATGAGGCTTAAAACCACATGTTTGGCATGGAAAAGGCATAAAAATCTAAAATAAGTACAAAAGTAAGGTCACTGGCTACTTGAGTGCAAAGGTTATTTCAATATTTACATGTGGAAGGTTATTTGAAGTAAGGTAAGAGCAAATAAGTATTTAGGTTCATTGAAAAGAAATAGGCAAAACAATGTCAAATACACATAAGTGGAGTAAAAATGAATAATACAAATTTTAAATAATTAAAAAAGTAATTTGTTTAGTAGTATTAGTAAATAAAAAAATTTTATAAGGTAAAAAAAAAAAAATAGCTAGATACATTTTGTAAAAACAATTAAGGAACGACATGGGGAAAAAAAGAAAGTACACCCTTCCTATGTATTAATTTATTATTGATTGGTTCTTACCAAACAAAAAAAAAAGGAATTGTATTTATATATATATATACACACACACACACACACACACACACACACACACACTGTTACTAACAGAAAAACAACAGATTTCAATATGTAGTTTTCCCAAAAAAGTAAACCAACATTCAGAGACCAGGATGGAAAAAATAACTGCATGTTTCTTACAGTTTCCACAGTCATTAAGCAAGTATTTAGTAGCCTTTATATAAGCTGTTTGTTTATAGAACTTGGTGAGAATAACACAATTGTTATTTAGACCCTGATAATTGAAAACATAGAATTGACAACGGGTGTGCTTTCTTTTTTTCCTAACACTGTAAGTAAGGTCAAATTTGTATGTAAGTATTTACAGTAAGAAAAAATTTAATTAAATAAAAAGCCAGATTCATCTTGATGCCTTAGATCTGGATGTAGTTTTTTCAATTGTAGACCATCACTGCGGCTCAGGATGGTTCCACACGAACATAGAGGTCCATTAGGTTAAACTGAGCAGGGTTAATGTAAGAACGATGAAGATGACTTTGGGCTGTAATTAATGTAAACAGTCTGCTTAAGTGGCTAAGGGCTATAGTTGACAAGAACAGAATTTGCATTCACATGTCCATTAGTTAACAGCTGATAACCTCAAAAATGATAATACCAAAGCAAATGGACATTCATCTCATTAAGGATAAACTTACACTGACTGATTTATAGATTTACATTTTTTATTTGTAATCTATTGCTGTAAGCCACTTCGGGACAATGCACATTGATAAAATAACTATAAAAATAAAATTGAATAAATAATTAAATAAATAAATGAATTAAATTGAATTATGTAATGTAACAATAAATAATTCAAAAGTCAGTAGGGTAAGCATAAGTATGTATATGAGGTAAAAGTAATTACATAATATAGAAATAAGTAGGTATTTTGATACATAGAAGCTTTTGCTAAATAATTATCAAACCAACTTTATCTAATCTGTGAAATATTCAGATATTAAATTAAGATATAGATATATATTCAATGAAAAATGATTGAGTTAGTGACATTTACAATACATAAATAGATTTTTTGAAAAAATTTTAAAATATGTTTGTATGTGTACATCTGTGTTTGTTGGCACATCAGGCCCATCGGAAGAGTCGTTCTCAGTGAAATATAACCGGAGACCAACCTGTCCTGATACCTCAGTTGTATCCCACCTGCCTACACCTCCCCCTGCCCGGCACAGAAAGAGCCACAGCCTGGGAAATAAGTAAGTAGCATACACTACAATAAAAGCTACTATAAAATAAAGATCTAAATTTGTGAACAAAATGACACATCCTCTCATTAAGTAACATTTAATTTTTTGCATGATGTTTTTAGAAAAATTGTAAAAAAAAAACAAAAAAAAAAAATTTTTTTTTTTTTTGGAATGGTGGTCAAATTATGCTTTTTTTGTTTTGTTTTTCTCAAATAAATTGTAATTTAAAATAATCACTTGTTGCCATTGTTGTAATCACTGTACATAAATGTGTTTATATTGTCAGGTCTTAAAATTTCCCAGCTGTTGGTAAATGTCTCCAGGTTTTGTAATGTTGAAGTTTTGGCCAAAAAAAGGTTAAGAAACAGTAATAAACTCATAATATTAAAAGTATTATCAAACTCATTATTTAAGTTACAAAAGTTATATAGTCAGCTGGTTGGTTTGCTGGTGTACTTTTCTAGTTTAAATCTTTTGCCAGCATGGCAATTCCTATTACAAAAAACTAAAATCTCTTATTTTCATCTCTCTCTTCTTCCCTCTTTGTTAAGCATGATGTGCCAGTTTGGAGTAGCAGAGAGTAAGAGTGCCACTTTTTCAGTGAAGGAAAAGGCTCGCCACCTACTGGACGACAGCTTTTTAGAGTCGCACAGTCCTATCAGGAATCACACGCATGACTCCGTCTTCACCAACGGCATCTCATTAGGTCATTTTCTTTACACACATATTTTCTTCATACCTTTGACTCCAGAGTTGAAAATTATTTAATTTGCATAGCATTTCTAGATTTTTATGAATTTGTGATAATTAGTTTATCCCTCAGCTCAATTTATATCATACCTCAGGAAGACATACCAGCCAGATAGCTAAAAGACAGAGCAGGAGAAGATACACAGGTCAGGTAACAAAATACAGTTCATGAAAATACTCCCACTGTAATACACCAAGCATGTGAGTTTTGTTCTCGACTCTGTCATTTAGCTAAATTAAGATGGCCAGTTAACCCCAGCCACAGAAATGCATGAACAGGATTAGAATATGTTTAGTTTACAAAGCAAGCTAGCCATCTTAGAGTTCCATGCAAATTTCAAGATAAATACCTATTAAATAAAAGAATTCTTGCGTTTTCACCTTGTAGTTGGTATGATGATGAAATAAAATATTTATTATCAAAGCTATTATCTAATACTTTGTAGAGAGTGACAGGGCCGCTGGAAGTAATTTTGAACAGGGGGTGCTGTGAATTTTTTATTTATTTATTTATTTTTTGACAAAAAAACCTATGAGCCTATGGGCCTATTTAGAATACATTTTAAAAAATAACATAGGGCTGTGACGATGGCACTTTTGTTTGTTTTTTTAACCACCGCGGTGGTAGTGGACCAAATACCGGCGGTGTTGCGGTGGTTGGGGGGTTGTTTTGAAATAATAAAAAGAAAAAAAGAAAAAAGAAACAACACACTAAAGCCTGTAAAGCATTGAAATAAATATCAGTAAATACTGGTAACTTACATAATATACTAAAGTTGAATCCATTTAAAAAAAAAAAAAAAAAAAAGTTTTATATTTCCACACAAAGACGCGTTATAGCCTACCGCTCTGCGCTTTGAGAGGGATGTGGAACACGAGCAGGAAAGAGACCACCGATCTCTTTTTCTGATATCTTCATGTTGTTGTAAAAGGTACGAAGAGCTAATTTTATCTTCCACAAGGACAAGGCATTTAGGCTATGTTTGCGCGCTGCCAGAGAAAGCCAAACTAAAATCACCCGCGCGTGTGAAACGCGCTTTACAAATGAACTTGAAAAATCAATATAATTAAAATAATCAAAATAATTAAATTAAAATCCAAAATACACTTAATAGCCTACGTGTGTCAAAATCATTTCCTAAAATATTTCTAAGGAATTTATAAATTGTGCAAAATATTTTGAATAGGCCTACATTTAAAAAAAATCTCTCTCTCGCCAATAGGGGGTGCTGCACTTCCTGCGGCCATGGAGAGTGATAACTACAACAGACAATTACATCTCCAGAGGCTTAAATACAAATTAAATAAAAAAAAATTGATAATCTAATGTAAAAATAGGTTAATAGTTTCTTTATACAGTTTATTTCTAATATTATTTAATTTATTTGCATGAGGATATGTTTTTTGTGAATATCTAGCATGTTTCTACCAAAATAATGATTTTAAGAGTTACAGTTCTCAGACCCAGCTGTTGTTAATATTTCATAATTATCACATACGATGTATCATGTGTTATAATAATATTTAATGATTGTGCAAAGTTGAATAATTACTGTTGGCCTTTTTTTTTTTTTTTAATAATAATATATTATTGATTTGTATTTCCTTTAGAGCATTCTACTATAAGCCAATATTAGGAAAAAATTTGTTAGGAGAACTGTTTTATAGGTTAATGCCAGTAGATGGCACAATTTTATAGCAATACATCTTGTTTTTTAATATGTACCACTATTAGTGAAAATAAATTGTATTATCTACACATATTTTTATTTACCGTTACAATGAATTGTTCTATTATTCCATATTACTGGGTTTTGTTGTTCAATTGTTTCTGAAGTAAGTCTAAAGCCATAGTTTTGTTGTTGCCTGTAACAATATTCTTCCTATTTGTATCTTATGCAGGTAGTAGAGTAAGCTTCTTCAGTGATGAGTTGTCATCTACTGCTGAAAGGTGATGTGCTTCAGTGGTTTGTTAAATATTCTCCCCCTCTGAAATTGTTTTAGAGAAATATGAAAAATAGGCAAAAATAAATAAATAAATAAATCTGCATGTCTGTACTAAACTTGAGAAAATAGCATAACATTTGTAAGAGAATACTGACCAATAAAATGACTGTTAAAGTGCATCACGTACCACAATAAAAAAAAATCTGAGACTTTTAATTTAATTAAAATAATGTAAAATGTTTGTAAAATTATGTAAACTTGATTTCAGAGGTCGTATGTATGCTACTCTTGGCCCAAACTGGAGGGTTCCAGTCCGTAACTCTCCTAGAAGCAGAAGTTACATTTACAGGTAAACATTATAGTTAATAATTATTGTTATTATGCTATTAACGAAACTGAAAATAACTAAATAATCTCTTGTGATTGTCTCTGCCTTTCTTCTTTACCATACAAAGGTTTTTATTTTCTTTCTTTTTTTAATTAATGTTGAAATTACATTGGATTAAATCAACAGCCATGTTACTTTCTTGCATTTTCATTATTGCCCTATGTATGTTTGTGACAGTGCATTTGTAGATCAGAAAGATTTTAGTTGTGTTGTTCCCTTGGCCTAGTGCCCCAGGAGCCGTGTCCAATTATGAGTTCAGCTCTCTAAGCAGTATCACCATTGAAGGGCCTCTGCGGAGAAAAACTGTGATGAAAGAGGGCAAGAAACCTACAGTAAGTGTAATATTGTATTTAATCCAATAACATAAATAAACCTGCTATAGACTACATCTGTGCATTCAAAAGGATATTGCTTGAGTAAACCACCACAAAAGCCACCTGTCATTCTTCTGAATTTTAATCAAATCTGCCAGGCCTAAATACTGTTTGTAATTAATCTTCCGTTTCCATTCTCTTTCGGTCCAAGTTATCATCATGGAAGCGATACTGGATTGTTCTTTCTGGTTCGACTCTAATATACTTTGGCTCTAAAGCTTTAAGAGCAAATGAAAGGAGACATGTAAGTGGACAATTCTATATCATGTCTGTTATTAAGGGATCTTTTAGTGTAAAAGTATTAATGATATTCATTTTAGCAATTAAAGCACTAGTTATAAATATAGTTATAAATATAAACCACTAACAGTTTATATTGCAATTATGAGGCATTAGACTTCCACCACTTTATAATATTAAGTCAATCAGTCCAGTTTGTTGAAAGGATCTTTAGTACAACACCAGGGTCATTTTTATTTTACTAATGTCATTTTAGCATTATTTTGTTAGTATGAAGTTTTCTACTGTACTTGAGCATGAATTGGTTTTATTGCAATTGTTAAGCTATAAAGTAAGACAGCATCCAAATATCAAAACACCTAGAAAAAATACCAAGAAACCTTTAAAATCTGTCTTCATCTATAAAGACATATATTAATAGAAGGTTATTTTCAATTTAATTTAAATACTGAAACTGTTTTGGACTCGCACACAAATTTAAAGGCTGTTTTATGACTGTGGGGCTTTATAATAGAATGCACTGCCCCCTGCTGTAGCTTCTAGGGAGCTACAAAGACCCTGCTCTTTTTGATTAATGCAGGTGTGATGCATCATAAAACATAAAATATGTAAACTTCACTGCAAGACAACACAGTGTTTAATAGGTCATTAATGCATTTTATAATCACTGTGAAAGTTTACTGGGGACCCATACAGTGTGGTTAAGTTAGGGGTGCTGTGAAATCTTCTGGGTGTAGTTATGCACGTGGCTGCTGCATTTTAAAGTAACTAGAGTTTATTTTGACACCCACTGGAAAAGCCAAAATAGTACAATGCAGAGGTAACTAAAAATGACTTATATAATCTTATTTTTATTTCTGAGATAAAATATATTTTTTACCTAAAAATGTATTTAAGATAACCAAAAAAAAATTATTATGAGATTAATATATACATATCTTCCTCATGTCTTTTAGTACAAATCCAGGCCTTGTAAGAGGATATTATTAACAGGCTGGATAGTGGTGCTGCCTGATGACCCTGAGCATCCAAATGTTTTTCAGCTCAACGACCCTGATAAAGGTAATTCTGCCTATGCAAAAGCCTTTGTGGTAATCTAAACTATACGATGATTAATGTTTGTATTTAGAAGTTTTGGCTTTTTTTTTTTTTCATTTTCTTTTGTATTTTTTTTTCCTCACTTTTTTGACAAATGTTTACCTTTCTACTTAAAAGATACATAGAAAATGTTTGTTTGTGATGCTCTATAAATTTGCATGTCAGATATTATGTGAGCGCATGATTGTGTGTGTACAGGTAATGTTTACAAGTTCCAAACTGGATCTCGCTTCTCTGCAATCATCTGGCATAAGCACCTGGCTGAGGCCTGCCGGTGTATAAGGCCACAGGTAAATGATGAACCACCGTTATTGCAGATTAGGTGTAAAATTATAGTTTTTAAAAAAAAAACACATATTTGACCATACTTCGTAATCTCTATAATAATTATAATATGTATAAGAATAAATGGGGTAAGTGTACAAAGTGATATAGATAATAAATTATAAAAAATTTACAATAAATAATCGTAGCTCTCTCGATCAACTCCACTTGAATATTATCTTTAGTCATATGAGCCTGTGTTTCTCATAACCAGGAGGGAAAAGTGATAATAATAATAATAATAATAGTAATAATAATAATAATAATAATAATAAATTAACTCTTAATACAATTACAAATATGATCTTTTCTCTTGCAGATACCAGCCAACCTAATGTCTTTTGAATAGCTGCCACCTTGTGAACAACAAAATTGGGCCAGTTAGTTATGTTCAAAGCTCCGGTGTTTTGGTTATCATGCTTTGTCTTGTGTTTATAGAAAAGCCCTGTTGATCGGGGTTAAGTATATGTGGACTTTTACTTTGTGGGTTCTGTGCAATGTAGGAGTGTCCAAGAGATAATGTGCCGAAGAAGAACAGGAAAAATAAAGACAACCAAAAATGTCAAAATCTGAGAGAAACACTGCAGCTCACATAACTGCATTGTTTTTAGTCATTACAGGAAGGAAACTGCTGCTTATATGATTACAGGACTGGAAGAATGAGAGAAAAAATTTGCTGGAATATGAAGTAAATCAAGTATGCATTCAGACTATTAAGTAAGCCTAGGTTTATACCCAAAATATCCTGATGTAAAATTTTGCTCTTTTCCGAAAAAGAGCAAAATTGCCATAATACCTACATATGTAATAAAAAATTATATATATATATATATATATATATATATATATATATATATATATATATATATATATATATATCACTACAAAAAAAAAAAATGAATGTATGTGTTCATCCAGCAAATTGAGAGCTGTACTTGAATCCTGCCTGTTTAATGAGTATCGCTAAAACTGTTCTCTTTTATGGATGATGTGAGCCACAATAAAGAGGTGTGGTGAGAAAATTAATTGTCACATTTGTTAGATATTGTACATATACCCTTGTTAAATATTGTACATGCATACTGCTCTGAGTGAAAGATGTCAAAAAGTTTGTGTACAAACTGTCTTATTTATATGTCTTTATGTGAACAAGTGCCAAAAGTTTGTATTAGAAATCTTAATTATTTTATTGTGTTTTGTGAATGAAGTGAAAACGGCCTGAAAATGTGAAGATCTGCAAAAAAATGAAATGTTCCACTTTTGAAAAATTAGGTAGGTTTTTTTTTATGCATGTACCTGATCGACCCCTTTAGATTACGAAGCTTTTTATCGTCAGTCAAACCATATAAATCTGACGCAGAGCAGCTTTAAGACAACGACAACGTTTCTTAAGTTGAACCCAGTTGTATTTTTCATCACATTCTAAAGCATCTGATTAAATTGTTAATGTGCATATCAGTGTATGTCAGTATATTTTGCCTCATGTTTGAGTAGTAGTATCAGTATTGACACTGTATTGAGCCGAGCTACTAAATTTATCACCCACTCAGTTTACCAAAATTTGAATCAATTAAAACAATTATCTTAATACAATCATTGTTTGTTCATATGCACGTCATAATTCGCATCATATTTTTCAACAGTGTGAAAGCAGTAATGTATTGAGAGCTTTTGTAGTTTTTTTTTGTACTGTAAATTAATTAAGACAAGAAAAAAAAAACTTTTCAGAGTGCAGAATGTTATCTAGTATCACAATACTTTTGGGCTAAAGATGTAATTGTGTTTGCTACCTCCTGTTATTTCTGATATTTTTTATTAGGTATATTTATTTTTTTTATTTGTTACAAATGTAGACCACACATCTGAAAGTAAACGTAGGATTAGGTTTGCTGTATGTTTTGTGTTATCTCAAGCTGGTAAATGCCAGAAAATGTGCCTGTATATAGTTCCTCTGTACAGTGTATGTGACATGTATCCTTTACTGAAACTGAAAACTTAAATCTGTAATTGGCATTTCTTCCTCTTCCTCTTCTATCACTGTGTATGCTTTCTACATACACTTATGTTGTGGACATATTTTGCATTTCCCATGTGTTTAGAAGTTCATATCTTTAGACATGCTAAAATATATTGCACCATTGACGGTACAAAACTTTTATTAAAACACAAAAAAACACTCCTGACCAATAGCATTTATTTAAAATTATTCAACAGTATTCTCATGCGCAGTATGATTTTAGCCTGCTTATTATGATTTTATTTAATTATCAGTTTACATTTGTAATTATTATTTTAATTATAGCACTATATTCATAATATAATACTTGATTGATATTCTAGGGTGTGAAATACTTTTGCAGTTAATGCATAATTTCCATGCAGGTTTTGTACATTACAGTTCAATATCACTCTGTCAAGGTAACTGGAAAAAAAAAATGTTGTGGAGTTGTCTGCATTACCATCTCAGGTACATTGGCCAAAAGAATGCACACCTGACTGTTACACTCCAATTTGCTTTTTTTTTTAAATCTCATTCCAGATTTAGTGCCTATTTTATTTTAAGAATGTGGCTGTGGGGATTTTAATTAGTTAAATGTGCACAACTAATTAGAGCTGTGTGTGTGTCTCTGTGTGTGTGTGTGTGTGTGTCTGTGTGTGTCTGTGTGTGTCTGTGTGTGTGTGTGTGTGTGTGTGTGTGTGTGTGTGTGTGTGTGTGTGTGTGTGTGTGTGTAGTCAGAGTATTTTATGTGCAATTAATACAAAAAGCACTTGCAAATGCAAAACCATACCACTGCCACAATTTAGAATAAAAAACGGTAGCATCCACCAAACACATTAAAATGGATTCCTACAAGGCAGCAATTAGTCCAATCATAAAATCCACAATAAAGAATTCATAAATAGAGTCTCTGGAATAAAAATGTAAGGTGTGTCTCATTATGGTATCTTCTATTCTCTGTGATGAATAATTAATATCAAAAGTCCACTACTGCACGTGATTCATATAGTAAATGCAAGCCTAACATGACCAACATACAATAAAATACCGATTTCAGTGAAGTGTGAGCCAATAGCAGTATGGATTTGAAAGTAGGCTGAACTAAAAACTTGTAAATGTATTTTGTGCATGTGATTCATTCAAAGGCCCTTTTTATTTGGAACCTGAGCTATAAGTCAGGTTAGTTTATGGCAATTTACTCAAGATTGTTTTTAATGCTTGGTCATATACCCCATGCCCCTGTGCACAAAGCCAGCTTTATGAAGATATAGTTTACTGTAAATAGTTTGGAGAGGAAGATCTTGAGTGGCCTGCTATAGAGCTCTTTGGGATGAATTGAAACTGACTGCACCCCTTGTCTCCTCACCCTACATCAGTACCTGACTTTACTAACACTCGTGTGGCTGATGAACACAAATGTCGACAAGCACACTAATGAAGTGGAACATTTTCCAAGAAGAGTGGAGGGAAATATAAGAGCAAATTGGGACTAAATGTGGAATGCAATGTTTAAAAAGGCATACCCTTGCCATAGCTAGTTAAAGTGGTAAAATAACCACAAAAGATTACTGCTTTGATTAGTCATTAGTTTTTTATTTGTATAGCACTTTTAACAATGAACATTGTCTCAAATCAGCATTACACAGATAATGTGGTGATAAAAATGAATAAGATGTTCTTTATAAGTGTAAGTTTGTCCCTGATGAGCGAGCCGGTGGCGACTGTGGCAAGGAAAAACTTCCCAAGATGGCATAAGAAAGAAACCTTGAGAGGAACTAGACTCGAGAGGAAACCCATCCTCATCTGGGTTGTACCGAATGTCCATTTATTACAGATAAACTATGTTGTGGGGTGCAGTGATGGTGATCAGAAGCAAACTGTAGTCCTGAGCAGACTGTTAACATTTACTACAGTCCAAATCCATCCCTAAAGCTTCTGTTCTTACTCATCCCCAGCTGCATAGAGTGGCCTTGAATCAAAGAGAACACAATTCAGAGGCAGGCTGGGACGAAGTGGGTAGATCTGAGGAGGGAAGAGGGGCAGGAACAGTGGTCACTAGATCCTCAGGATCATGTTTAACTCGACCGAGAGAGAAAGAGATGGATTATTATGTGTCCTTATTGTTGTATGAAAGTTAAGGACACTGTGCAGTTGGGGACTCCGACAAGACTCACTATGGCAACTAAAATGGAGAACTAGAAGTTAACGCCAACACTGGGTGATCCTGAAAGAAGAGTACAGTAAGAGTGTAGTGAAGGTGAAGAGAGTCCGTTCACCCACAGTTTTTAGCCCTGTTTTTTGGGCAGTGAGAAGACCAGCTTCAGAGGACCGTAGAGCACGTGAAGGTGTGTAGGGGGTTAACAGCTCACATAGATATTATGGGGCCAGATTATTCAAGGCCTTATAGATGAGCATGAGAATTTTAAACTCAATATGAAAACTAACAGGAAGCCAGTGCAATTTTTCCAGGATAGGTGTAATGTGTTCTCTTGCACTGGCCCTAGTCAGAATTCTAGCCGCTGAATTTTGTACCAACTGTAATTTACTTAGGGTAGCTTTAGGAACTCCAACCAGCAAAGCATTACAGTAGTCAAGACGTAAAAATACAAATGTGTTGATAAACTTTTTAGCCACAGAGAAAGTCAGCATGGGACATAATTTGCCAATGTTTCAGAGATGAAAAAATGACGCTTTGACAGTGCTACGAACATGATGGTCAAATGTAAAATTGCCGTCAAATATCACCCCTAAATTTTTTAGTTTAGTTTGGAATTATAAAGCAGAGCCATCCAAACTTAAGGTTCTGGACTCTGCTTTACAGCTGATGAGGTGAACCAATAAGCATCACTTCGGTCTTGTCACTGTTCAGACAAAGAATTTTCCGACATTCATTTCTTAATCTCAGTAAAACATTGAGAGAGAAAAGACACAGGCATATTGACATCCGGTTTAGAATGTATATTGATCTGGATGTCATCGACATAAAAGTGATAGTTAAGACCAAGTGATCTTAAAAGCTGGCCAAATGGATAAATGTAAATACTAAAAAGTAATGGGCCCAAAACCGATCCCTGAGGAACATCAGATTGCACCACACCAACCTTAGACTTGCAATCACCCATCACAACAAACTGCTTACGGTCAGAAAGGTAGGACTTAAACCATACTAATGCAGATTCAGAAACCCCAAAGATAGTCTCTAAGCGGTTAATCAAAATTGCGTGATCTATAGTGTCAAAAGCGGCACTAAGATCAAGAAGAATCAGTATAGATAGACGGACGGAATCAGAAGCCATTAACAAATCATTAGTGACCTTAACTAACGCTGTTTCGTTGCTGCGGAGTTTACGGAAGCCAGACTGAAGTGGCTCAAAAAGATCATTAGTAGAGAGATGCGAAAGTAGTTGAGAAGCCGAAGTTTGTTTTAAAATTTTGGCGAGGAATGGAAGATTAGAGATGGGACGAAAATGATTGGTACTGGGGTGACAGCAGCAGTTTTAAGTGCTGCTGGCACAACACCAGTATACAGAGAGTTATTGATAATTTTTAAAACAACAGGAGAGAGGGAATCAAAACAAGATTTAAAAAGACAAGATGATATCAGATCAACTCTGGAAGTTGAGGCTCAAATGAATCAAATTTGGGGGAAAGCCACCAGACGCATGTTGACCTGTTGATTGTGTAACACAATGATACCCCCACCTCTGGCAGAAAAATGCAGAAGGTCAAATAATCCATAGCCAGCAGGTGTTAGTTCATTAAAAAGAAGATTATCAGATTCTTTGTGCCACATCTCAGTTAAACAGACAAGGTCCAGTTTTTGTTCTAAAATAATGTCAGATAAAATGACAGCTTTGTTGTTGACAGAGCGTGCATTAAACAGTACTGATTTCAGCAGACACGAGGAAGGAGATGAATCCGATGCAACCTCCCCACGCCTGAGAGCTAATAAATTATTAAAATTAACCCCTGAAGGTCTAAACGGCAGTCTATAGGGTTTGCGCAGAATTTCGGATAAGCGACAGGTTTAGATGTTGCGCTCTCACAGATCCGCCTTGACGTATGTAACGCTTAGGTCGCAATATTCCAACATGACTGCAGAGAGCACGTGCATCTTTCGCCAAATCGAAATGTCTGTTCAGGTTCAACAACTGGTATGCAGTGTACCTGAAAGCCATTCGGAGAGGGTCCACACCAACAGCAGCCTAACAGCAGTGTAAGCAGTGTACGTCCTGGACCAGGCAGCAAAACAGTTAAATCCAGTAAACAGCACTCAGAGATAAAAGCAGTAATCCAACATGCGAAGCATGAATCCACATCACGAAAAAAAAAGACACAAATTGTGCGACCAAAAACTACTAAAATTAAAATAAACGGGGGAGAAGGGGCGGCAGCATAAACGCGCCAGCGTGCTCGTTCAACCGGAAATTAACCATCAAGATGGTAGGCAAGCATCAGTGTTTTGAGTATAATACGTGCAGCTACTGGAAGCCAGTGAAGGGAGCACAGCAGTGGGGTGGTCTGGGAGAACTTGGGCAGATTGAACACAGGTCGTGCAGCTGCGTTTTGGATCATTTGCAGTGGACAAATAGCATTCAGGGGAAAACCTGCCAGCAGAGAGTTGCAGTAGTCGAGTCTTGAGATGACAAGAGACTGAACAAGCACCTGGGCAGCCTGTGTGGACAGAAATGGTAGAATCCTTCGGATGTTGTAGAGAAGAAATCGACAGGAACGATCCACATTAGCGACATGTTGGAAGAAAGACAGTTCATTGTCCATAGTTACCCCAAGGTTACGAGCAGTGGCTAAAGAAAAGACCAGAGATTGATGAAGAGTTATTTGAGATCTTGACCTGGAGATGAATCACCTGGGATGGCCAGCAGCTCTGTTTTGCTGGGTTTGAGTTTTAGTTGATGAGCACTCATCCATGAAGATACAGTGAGGAAAATAAGTATTTGAACACCCTGCTATTTTGCAAGTTCTTCCACTTGGAAATCATGGAGGGGTCTAAAATTGTCATTGTAGGTGCATGTCCACTGTGAGAGACATAATCAAAAAAAAAAAAAAACAATCCAGAAATCACAATATATGATTTTTAAACTATTTATTTGTATGATACAGCTGCAAATAAGTATTTGAACACCTGTCTATCAGCTAGAATTCTGACCCTCAAAGACCTTTTAGTCTGCCTTTAAAATGTCCACCTCCACTACATTTATTATCCTAAATTAGATGCACCTGTTTGAGGTCGTTAGCTGCATAAAGACACCTGTCCACCCCATACGATCAGTAAGAATCCAACTACTAACATGGCCAAGACCAAAGAGCTGTCCAAAGACACTAGAGACAAAATTGTACACCTCCACAATTCTGGAAAGGGCTACGGGGAAATTGCCAAGCAGCTTGGTGAAAAAAGGTCCACTGTTGGAGCAATCATTCGAAAATGGAAGAAGCTAAACAGCAACTAGACAGGGCGACTGCACTGTACTAAGGAGAGGATGACCGGGGCCATGTATTGCGAGGAGGAACAACCTCCTTCCCTCAGTTAGAGCATTGAAGATGGGTCGAGGCTGGGTCTTCCAACATGACAATGACCCGAAGCACACAGCCAGGATAACCAAGGAGTGGCTCTGTAAGAAGCATATCAAGGTTCTGGCATGGCCTAGCCAGTCTCCAGACCTAAACCCAATAGAGAATCTTTGGAGGGAGCTCAAACTCTGTGTTTCTCAGCGACAGGCCAGAAACCTGACTGATCTAGAGAAGATCTGTGTGGAGGAGTGGGCCAAAATCCCTCCTGCAGTGTGTGCAAACCTGGTGAAAAACTACAGGAAATGTTTGACCTCTGTAATTGCAAACAAAGGCTACTGTACCAAATATTAACATTGACTTTCTCAGGTGTTCAAATACTTATTTGCAGCTGTATCATACAAATAAATAGTTAAAAAATTATACATTGTGATTTCTGGATTTTTTTTTTTAGATTATGTCTCTCACAGTGGACATGTACCTACGATGACAATTTCAGACCCCTCCATGATTTCTAAGTGGGAGAACTTGCAAAATAGCAGGGTGTTCAAATACTTATTTTTCTCACTGTATATATATATATATATATATATATATATATATATAAATATATATATATATATATATATATATATATATATATATATATATATACACAGCTGTTGACTTAAATTGGCTAATTTACCCTGTTGTTAGCTATTGAGGTCAGAAACTCTACTGCACAGGAAAAAACTGAGGAACACTCGATTATCTAAGTCGATGAGTGTTCCCAACAAAGTGAGCATAATTGACATGACCAGTACATGGACCAGCCACGGTTTTCCTAACCACAAAATCAGCATGTCTTCGTCTTAGACTTTGCATTTCTACATCCAGTTCTTTGGTTTTGTGCTCTCATTCTTTCACACTAGAAAGAAAAAGAAAAAGCAAAAGAAAACCGTAGGTTTAGATTATATAAAGGCTTTTTAAATTAGACTTACTGTCATATTTCAGTTTACACAGGGATAAACAGTGTAAAAGGTGAGTGAAATTTTTACATTACAGAACTCTAGCACAAATGCTTTTATCGGAAATAAGGATACTGTATGTGTGTGTATGTATGTGTCTGTCTAAGAGAGCTTTGTCTTTAGCTTTGTTCATGGTGTGTGCTCATCATGGCACTGTTTCATCAGTTTTATACAAGGTCATACCGTTTATTTTCGTCCAGGGTTGCTTTTTATTTTCTTGCAATATGAACTGGAATTCTTAACTGTGTTCATGGTGTGTGCTCATCATGGCACTGTTTCATCAGTTTTATACAAGGTCATACCGTTTATTTTCGTCCAGGGTTGCTTTTTATTTTCTTGCAATATGAACTGGAATTCTAACCACTCTGTAATTTCTTTTACAGTACATTTCAAAGACATTCAGTGGGGTTAGGATCAGGGCTCTAGTGGACAGGTCATGAGATTGTCATCCTGGACTATGACAGTCCAGGTGTAAAAGAAAAAGCCATGAATGGGATAACTAGGTGATTCACTACATTCAGGTTCTCAGCTGAATTTGGTTTTTTTGCCACATAATGTTGCCGAGCCAAGACCTGACTAATTGAAGCAACCCCAGCTGCCTCAATGAACTTGAAGAGTAAGGCACTATGCATGATGGAAAATTACTTCTCGTACTTAAATTTTTTAGCCTGATCGCTTTGGAATACGGAAACTCTGGGCTTACAATTAGAACACATAAGAAGTCAGTTTTTCTATTAAGAAATAATTTTCTCGTTGCTGCACAGCTGTTGGTGTCAAACCCACAAGATCTTGGTGCATTGAGCACGTTAGAATTCTATTTCTTTCACTATTAAGCTTCACTATTAAGTCTACTTTTAATATTCTTTATGTGACTTCACTAAAAGTTTTTAAGATTTCTTTTGACAGTTGAAAATTCACCAATTGACTATCTATCCAGCTAACAATATATTGGATAGTTTTTAATCCAAGTCCAGTAATTTTAGAAATCGCCTTATTATTATTTGCTTAATGCAGACAACTAAATTGTCCCATAAACATATCTTTTCCACAGTCACATATTATATCCCATATATTTAACATTAATTACAACAATAATCTGAAGACAGGGTCTAATTTTTAGGTATTTGCCTATTTAAATCCACATAGCAACATTTTTGGGCTAATCATTGTTTTTTTTTTTTTACACCAAAATAATACTTAAGTATACAAAAAAGTTAAGTTGTAAAGTTTGATCATGAATATGTAAAATTTAATTTTACAATTTAAATTAAGAAATAACTGTGATCTCTAACTGGTAATAATAGTTGGAAAGGTAAATTTTGTAACTAACAGATAGTAAGAACAGCTCTCAAATTGTAGAGCACACTAGCAGACCTGCAATTTGAAAATTGCTCATCATGAGACTCTCAAGTTAATTGATTATTAAACTAATAATTGGGATGATTAAGTTCTTTGCCATATCTATGATGTTTAAAAAAAAAATCTCAATAATATAATGTTAATTGTTCTTTAGTTAAATATTTAGCTGGGTTAGTATATGTATGGAGTCTGTTTATGAACTGTATTAGCATATTTATTTATTAGAATATTTTATTAGCATTTCTTTTTTTTATTTAATTTGAGCTGACAGTTAGGTTAATATCAGCTTATTAGGCTATGTGTAAATATAGCTGCTGAAGGAAGAGAAGGAGAGGAGGAAGCCTTCTATAGAGACAGTGGGGAATGGAGAAGTGTAGGAGAGTGGAGGTTCGAGTTGGTACTTTAAATATTGGTACTATGACTTGTAAAGAGAGAGAGTTAGCTCATATGATGGAGAGGAGAAAGGTAGATATGTTGTGTGTTCAGCAGACAGGGTGAAAAGGGAGTAAGACAAGGAACATTGGAACAATTGGGTTTAAACTGTTCTATCATGGTGTGGGTGGAACATTAATTATGAGGTCAATAGCTAACAACAGAAATACTTAGCATGTAAGCCAACAACAATAGTGCTAGCAACCAACAGGGAAGCAAACACTTCATAAACATTGACTGTATCAGGACATATTATTATATTCCTATATTATTCTATTCTTTTAGATTCTTTTTTGAATTATTTTTCAACATTAAAGCAATTCAAAATATAATAATATAGGTTAGATATACTGTAAATGTAAATAATTTGTGTATGTAAAAACAAATTATTTGCCAAATATTGGGCAGTATTTTAAATGTTATGAATATGTTACTGAATGTTTCATATATTAAATATTTCCTAATAAAATGTGTTCCCAAAAAAGTGAGAACATACATTGACATGACCAGTACTTGGACCAGCCAGAGTTTTCCTAACCACAAAATCAGCATGTCTTTGCGTTTGCATAGAAAGCATAGACTTTGCATTTCTACAACTTTGGTTATGTGCTCTTAATCTTTCACACAATATAAAGGCAAAAGAAATATGTATGATAGGTAGATATTTTGTGTGTTCAGGAGACCAGGTAGAAAGGGAGTAAGGACTGGAACATTGGAGGTGGGTTTAAACTGTTCTTTCATGGTGTGGATGAAAAGAGAAATGGTGTAGAGGTGATCCTGAAAGAAGAGTACAGTAAGAGTGTGGTGGAAGTGAAGAGAGTTTCTGATAGGGTTATGAACGTGAAGCTGAAAGTTAAAGAAGTTATGATAAATGTCATCAGTGCCTATGCTCCACAAGTGTGTGGTGAAATGGAGGAGAAGGAAACATTCTGGAGTGAGTTAGATGAAGTGATGGAGAGTGTACCTAGGAATGAACGATTGGTGATTGGGACAGACTTTAATAGGCATGTTGGTGAAGGGAACAGAGGTGATGAGGAGGTGATGAGGAGGTGATGAGTAGGTATGGCTTTAAAGAGAGGAATGTGGAAGAGAAGATGGTTGTTGATTTTGCTAAAAGAATGGAAATGGCAGCGGGAATACATATTTTAGCATAGGAGCATAGGGTGACGTATAAGAGTGGAGGAAGGTGCACACAGGTGGACTATGTTCTATGTAGGAGATCCAACCTGAAGGAGATTGAAGACTGTAAGGTGTTGGCAGGGAACAGTGTAGCTAGACAGCATGGGATGGTGGTCTGTATAATGTTTTGGAGGTGAAGAAGAAAAAGAGGAACGTGAGGACTGAAAGAATAATAATTCAATTTAATTCATTTTTATTCGTATAGCGCTTTTAACAATGAACATTGTCTCAAAGCAGCTTTACACAGATAATGTGGTGATAAAAAATTAATATGTACTTTATAAGTGTGTTTGTCCCTGATGAGTAAGCCGGTGCAGACTGTGGCAAAGAAAAACTCCCAGAGATAGCATAAGAAAGAAACCTTGAGAGGCACCAGACTCAAGAGGGAACCCATCCTCATCTGGGTTGCACCGAGTGTCTCCATTTATTGCAGATATACGATGTTGTGGGGTACAGTGATGGTGATCAGAAGCAAATCGTAGTACTGAGTCAATGTAGCAGACTCTTGACATTATCTACAGTCCAATCCATCCTCAAAGCTCTCATTCGTACTCCGGAATTTCATGGAACCACCCAAGGCATTGATGAGTATTCGTCCCCAGCTGCACAGAGTGGCCTCCAAACGAAGAGAACACTATCCAGAGGCAGGCCTGGATGAAATAGGAAGATATGGGGAGGGAAGAGTGGCAGTGGTCATTGGAACAGTGGTCATTGGAACCTCAGGAGCATGTTTACCTTGACCGAGAGAGAGAAGTGCCAAACGAGATAAGATGTATGAAAACTGAAGGAGAAAGTCTGTAGTGTGAGATTTAGGTAGGAGGTCAGACAGGGGTTCTGTGGTGGTCAAGAGGTGCTGAATTATTGGGAAACTACTAAAGAAGCATATAAGGAGCTGTATGAGAAGTTGGACACTAAGAAAGAAAAAAAGGTATTTATACAGATTAGCCAGGCAGAGGGACTGAGCTGGGAAGGATGTGCTGCAATAAAGGATGGAGATGGAAATGTATTGACTACTGAGGGGAGTGGGTTGAGAAGATGGAGGGAGTATTTTGGGTAGCTAATAACCAAAGAAAATAAGAGAGAGAGAGAGAGAGAGAGAGAGAGAGAGAGAGAGAGAGAGAGAGAGAGAGAAGGTTGGATGATGTGGAGGTGAAGCAGGAAGTGGATGAGATTAGTAAAGAGAAAGTGAGAGCAGTGATTAAGAGGATGAAGACTGGAAAGTTGGTTGGACCAGATGACATACCTGTAAAAGCATGGAGATGTTTAGGAGAGATGGCAATGGTGTTTTTAACCAGGTTGTTTAACAAGATTTTGGAAGGTGGGAGAACGCCTGAGGAGTGGAGAAGGAGTGGTACCGATCTTTAAGAATAAGGGGACAGGAGGTGGAGCTGGAGGTAGCAGAGCTGAATATGTTGAGGTTTTCATTGGGAGTGACAAGGATGGACAGGATTAGAAACAAGTTTATCAGAGGGACAGCGCATGTAGGATGTTTTGGAGACAAGGTGAGGGAGGCACGATTGAAATGATTTGGACATGTGTATGCCGCCCTTAGTCACAATCCGAAGGCCGAGGTTCTTTTACTTATGTTTATTACACGTAATACCGACATCGACAGTGACACCAACACTGACATTAACACGATAGAACTAAATAAAAGGAAAAATATACACAAAAATATATTCAGTTACAAAGAAAAACACAACATTAAATTTATAAATAAAAAAGAGAAAATAAACCTACATAACACTTTGCCTGCTTCTTATTTAAGAGTAGTAATTTAGGGGTTTTCTTGCACAAACTTATATTTTCGTTGAAAACATCTTATTTTACAATAATCAATGCAGCTTTCAATAATCAATCGTGACTTTCCTTGCATGTGGTGAACCAGGAAGTGACATGTACCACAAAGTATACGTAATAATATAACCCAAAACTTGTAATATGCAATACATCTTGCAAAATCAAAAACTTATTTAGTGTACCAGTCAAATATACACATTATGAAAATGGTTGAAATATAAACATAAACAAGTTAAACTAACAAAAAATAATAAAAATAAATACACATTTAAGTGTGAAGGCGCCACCTTGTGGTCATGACATAGCATAAACAGAATTCTTAATGACTGCAGATACAATTTGAAGAAAAGTGACATGGGGTATATCAGTAGGAGAATGCTGGGGAGGGAGCCACCAGGAAGGAGGAAAAGAGAAAGGCCAAGGAGGAGATTTATGGATGTGGTGAGGGAAGACATGTGTAACTAAGTTCATTATAACTGTATCAAAACCTAAAAAAGAAAATAATTATTAAAATGCACAATAATTGAAAATAATATTTAAAATATATTATTTTAAGGTTTTGGGAATCAAATATTGCCAAAAGAAATAAATAAAATTTCTTTTTTTCTTTTTATTGGGTGTGTCAGTGGGTATCTTACCTGACATTTATTGTCACCATACTGTTTATTTTAATTTTTTTGCACCTTGTTGAAATTGTTCTGTAAAGAGAAAATACAGAGGTTATTGAGTAAAATAATTTAAATCCTGCCCTGTGAATGTACACTGGGTGACGTGCATAAAAAGGCAAGGTAATTGATTAATAGCGGGTGACTAAAATTAATAGACCGGAAATATAAGTTAACATAGAGATTTAAGAAGAAAATACTTATCTTACAATTATAATATTGGTTTGCAATTGTTTCCTCTGCCTTGCTGCAATACTGGTTTCAAGAGCGGACATAGTCTTCTGATCTAGTCAGAGATATTAGAAAGTCTTTTATGCTTAGACTGTAGGACAAGTGCGACACATGCAGGTAGTTGGTTTGAAAGAGGCAGATTTAGAGGACAGTGGAGTATGGAGATGGATGATCTGCTGCGGCGACCCCTAATAGGAGCAGCCAAAAGAAGAAGAAGAAGTATGTAAATATAGCTGCTGGGCACCAGTCTTCTTAGTTTTAAAAGGTAATAGGTAGAATAATGAAAGTAAGGCAACAGGTGAGCAACAATTAATGGCAAACCCTGATTAATTTTAAGAATATAACACTGATTTTTAGCATCACTGTTGGTTTTAATCTGACAACATATATTTAAAGGCTTATGCCCTAAACGCCTTCTCATATCATTGTACTCTCTGAAACAATCATTATGTAGTAATAAACAGAAAGTTATTTATTTTTTTAATAATGTACAATGTATATTATTAATGGTTTTGTTTCCATTTGCAGGGGTCAAATTTGATGACGGCTGAAAATGACAAAATCAAAAATTAAGCTTTGTCTGTTTCTTAGCATTTTTGGTTTTCTAAGTTTTATCTTAATTTTTAAATGGAAGCATGTTTGCGTGCTCACTTCTATTCACAAAACTGAAACTCTTTATAAAAGCAAGCCCACATCTACAATCAGTAGTTTGGATACACACAAAACCCCTAAGTCTTCCTCCAACTCCATAACCCCTGTTAAAAACTCCAGCCATTTTGCAGTGTCTGCATTTATTGATCACAGGATTTATAAAGCTATTCGAGTTATCAGCATAATAAAAAGAAACAGTATACAGCCACTTTATTGCCGCTACTGCAACAATGGCCAAGCATGCGAGTTTACTAAAGCTGAAATTGAGATACACAGCAATCATTTTCAATACCCATTTGGTGCATCAGATGTGTTGTGCCAGGGTAAAAACACAGACAATGTAACACGTCACCATTTCAGCTGAAGCAGCTGATGAAATGTCAGATGTTAATAACTTACTCTTCTTGCCAGTAAAGAATAGAGTGATTAATGAATCATTTAAGTACAACTTCACCGTCTGTATCTCAAATCTTTTTGGAAACTACAATAATGTTCTGCAGTTTGTTCAAACCATGGAGATGTACAAGCTTCTTGGTGTACAACGTGTCATAATCTACAACACCAGCTGTGGTTCTGACTTGGAATATCTTTTACAGCACTATGAAAAAAAGGGAATTCTAGAGATTGTGCCATGGCCTATTGATCAGTTCCTTACTCCTTCTGTAGGATGGGACATCAGATTGGATAAAGGGGACATCCAGTATTATGGTCAGTTGGTTACTCTCAATGAGTGCATTTATAGGCAAATGTATGAGTCCAAATATGTCCTGTTGAATGACATTGATGAGATCATCATGCCCTAAAAGTATGCCAACCTTACAATACTGATGGAGGCTTTGCAACAGGAGCACAATGATGTGACTGTATTTCTCATAGAGAACCACGTTTTCCCAAAGACACAGTTTGAAGAAAGTGGAAAGTTCCGCCGACTGGAATGGAGAAATATTCCTGGTATCAATATTATGGAACACATTTACAGAGAACCAGATCGAAAGAATACTTTGAACCCCACAAAGATTATCATCAACCCCAGGAGCGTGATGCAAACCTCAGTACATTCCACCCTGAAACACACTGGACAAGTCTATCATGTTCCTCATGGTGTGTGTTGGATTGTTCATGTGAGAACACCATTACAGGGGAATCTTAACTGTCAGGGATCACCCTGCTTCTTCTCCCGTGCGCGCCCCGCCCGTACGGAGCACCTCGCCATCATACTGATTCCACACACCTGTTCCTCATCACCCTCGCAGCACACTTAAGCGCCTCACTCGCCCCACTCCGATGTCCGTTATTGTTTGTGTTTGGACTCTGTGTGTGTTTTCCTGGTTTCGGCTTCTCTATTTCGTGCATTAAAGACTGTTTGCTGTGCCTCGGTTTCCGCCTCGCTCACTTACGCCTGACAGAATAACGGACCAAAAAGGAGGAAGATATCATAAGAAGGAAACCAACGAATAGTCTGCCCCGCGCTTACCTCACGATGGAGGATCAGGCAGACACCGAGCCCACGGCGATACAGGATCTCATCGCCGCACTCCGAGCCGCTTTCCCGTCCGCGGCGGCTCAGCAAAACCCCCCCGCGCTCACCGACAGTCCCATGGCACTCCCGGCTGCGTTTTTCCGGAGCGGCATCTGAATGCCGCAGCTTCCTGCTACAGGTAAATCTCTACATCGAGATGCCACCACAGCGTTTTTCCACGGAGCGGTCGAAAGTGGCGTTTTTCATCTCCCTCCTCTCCGGGAGAGCACTGGCTTGGGCACAAGCACTGTGGGAAGCGGCCGGCCCGGTGACGCACACATATGCCCGGTTCACCGTGCATTTCCTGGAGGTTTTCTGCGCCGCCTCCGGGACTCTTACCACAGCCGACCAGCTGCTCAGGTTACGTCAGGGGAACGAAAGCATCTCCGATTACAGCCTCGATTACAGCCTCCGTTTCCGCACCCATCTAGTGGCTGGAACAAGTCAGCGCTGCTGAGTGTGTATCGGATGGGGTTAAATTCAGAGATACGGCAGGCAATGGCTATTCATGAGGATTCAGTGGGGTTAGAGAGCTTCATCCAAAAGTCGATTGGGCTCTCTCAGCGCCTAGCGGTGGACAATCCTACTCATCACCCATCGAACGCTCTACAGGGCACCCACAGCAGCTGGGATCGCAGAGGCTGTCTAGAAGAGAGAGGAATCGACGTCTCGCTGCCGGCAGGTGTCTGTACTGCAGATCCCAGGGGCATTCCGTCTCACAGTGCCCCACATGCCCTGCTTGTGCCACGGTGAGTACGGTAGAGTTACCAACTGACATCTCTCCTCTATCTAAGCTCGATGTGTCTCTAATAACCCCCACTCTCTCCATCTCTGTGCGTGCCCTAGTCGATTCCGGCTCGGCGGGGAACTTCATCTCCCAGGCCTGCCTCGACCGACTACGCCTCCGCCGAGAGCGGGGCTCCCAGGACCTAGCGATCCAAACCATCCAGGGACGTCCGCTGGGTGAGGGGTGGGTGAAGTACTGCACGCCGGATATAACGCTACAAGTGGGGCTATTTCATCGAGAGGTGATCCGGTTCCTGGTCCTCGAGAAATCCACAGTCAGTGTGATCCTGGGGAGGCCCTGGCTTCAGAAACACACGCCTAGATGCTCCTGGGACCCCTGTGACATCCTGGAGTGGAGTCCCCGCTGTAAGGCACACTGCCTCTCACATCTCCCCACGCGAACCCCAGGAGCCGTGATTGGAGCCACCCAGGTGGAGGAGGCCACAACCACGACCCCTGTGGAGATCCCGAAGGAGTACAGGTCGTTTGGAGATGTATTCAGCGCACAGGCCGCCACCCGTCTCCCCCCTCACCGACCTTGGGACTGCTGTATTGACCTGCTTCCCAGGGCAAAGCTCCCCAAGGGCCGTGTATATCCCTTGTCCGTTCCTGAGCGTCAAGCCATGGAGGAGTACGTGCAACAGGCGCTCCGTCAGGGGTTCATCACACACTCTTCCTTCCCCGCAGCATAGAGTTTTTTCTTAGTGGGAAAGAAGGATGGAGGTCTGCGTTCCTGCATTGACTACCGTCAGCTAAACGCGCAGATCGCACCTCTTCCATACCCCCTCCCACTCGTGCCCGCAGCTCTGGAGGACCTGAGGGAGGCGCGGGTGTTCTCCAAGCTTGACCTCCGGAGCGCCTACAACCTGGTGCGCATCAGGGAGGGGGACGAGTGGAAAACGGCCTTCATCACACCCTCGGGGCACTATGAGTACCGGGTCATGCCGTACGGCCTCTCCATCTCTCCCGCCGTCTTCCAGGGGTTTATGAACGAAGTACTCCGGCCTTTCCTCCAGAGGTTCGTCATGGTCTACATCGACGACATACTAATCTATTCCCGGGATCTGGAGGAACACCGACGACACGTGCGAGCGGTGCTGAAAGTGCTTCGTTCACAACGTCTCTATCTGAACCTCTCGAAGTGCGAGTTCCACCGCCATACCATCCACTTCTTGGGCTACATCATCAGTGCAGAGGGTATCCAGATGGAGAGGAGGAAAGTAAGGGCGGTGAGGGATTGGCCGGTCCCGGAGTCAGTCAGGGAGCTCCAACGCTTTCTGGGGTTCGCAAACTTTTATCGCCGGTTTATCCAGGGCTACAGCAGGATCACTGCCCCACTCACCTCGCTACTCAGGGGAAAGGCCCGCACCCTGAGGTGGAACAACGAGGCCCAGGAGGCCTTCAACGAGCTTCGCCGTCGTTTCTGTCCTGCGTCACCCCGATCCCCGGAGGCCTTTCGTGGTCGAAGTAGATGCCTCCTCGACCGGGGTAGGGGCCACCCTTTCTCAGAGATCAGGGTCCCCCCTCCAGCTCCACCCGTGCGCTTTCTTCTCGCACAAGCTCTCCACCACCGAGCAAAACTACGACATCGGGAACCGCAAGCTCCTGGGCATCAAGCTGGCCCTAGAGGAATGGAGACACTGGCTTGAGGGAGCCGAGCACCCATTCACGGTGGTCACCGACCACAAGAACCTACGGTACCTACGGGAGGCTCGGAGGCTTAACCCCCGACAGGCACGCTGGGCGCTGTTCTTCACAAGGTTTCATTTCCAGATTACCTATCGAGCCGGGACACTGAACGGCAAGGCCGATGCTCTCTCCCGGATGTACGGACCGGACGAACCAGGTGAACCTGAGCCCATCCTCCCTCCTGCATTCTGGTGGTAGTGGATCGCTTTTCTAAGGCATGTCGATTCATCCCCATGAAGGGCCTCCCCACCGCACTTGAGACTGCGGAAGCTTTGTTCCATCATGTCTTCCGGAACTTCGGTCTCCCAGAGGAGGTCGTGTCGGACCGGGGCCCGCAGTTCACGTCTCGAGTCTGGAAGGCCTTCTTTCGACTCCTGGGAATTTCGGTGAATCTCACGTCGGGATACCACCCACAATCCAATGGCCAGGCGGAGCGGAAGATCCAGGAGTTCAGCCGCTACCTGAGATCCTATTGTGGCCAGGATCAGGGGGACTGGTGTAGGTTCCTGCCGTGGGCCGAATACGCCCAGAACTCGCTACGTTAGGACTCCACGGGGCTCACCCCGTTCCAGTGCATGCTGGGTTTTCAGCCGCCCCTGTTCCCTTGGTCGGACGAGCCCAGCAGCGTGCCATCCGTCGACTACTGGTTCCGGGAGAGCAGTCGGGTCTGGGAGTCAGCGCACACCCAGCTGCGTCGAGCCCTCCGGGACACCCGCCGACACGCTGACGCACAGCGGCTGGACTCCCCCCGCTACCGTCCTGGAGACCTGGTATGGCTGTCCACCAGGGACCTAAAGCTCAAGCTGCCCTGCCGCAAGCTGAGCCCCCGGTTTATAGGGCCCTTCAGGATCGCCGACCAAGTCAGCGCAGTGTCCTACCGGCTCGCACTGCCGCCAAGGTACCGTATTCATCCCACGTTCCACGTGTCCCTATTGAAACCGTGTGCCTCTTCTGTCTCTCGCCCTCCAGGTGGCCCCGTAGCGCCCGGTCAGCCGGAAGTCGTGGACCAGCCCGGTGTCTACGTGGTGAGAGAGGTCCTGGATTCCAGACGGCGCCGGGGTCGCCTCGAATATCTGGTGGACTGGAGGGGTTTGGCCCGGAGGAACGGTCGTGGGTGGCTCGGCAGGACATTCTGGACCCGGCGTTGCTGGCTGAGTTCCACGCGGCTCATCCTCGCTGCCCGGCGCCTCGGTCGAGGGGCAGGCCGCGCCGCTGGGTCAGGGCGTCTGGTGCCGCCCCTGGGGGAGGGGGTGGTGTCAGGGATCACCCTGCTTCTTCTCCCGTGCGCGCCCCGCCCGTACGGAGCACCTCGCCATCATACTGATTCCACACACCTGTTCCTCATCACCCTCGCAGCACACTTAAGCGCCTCACTCGCCCCAGTCCGATGTCCGTTATTGTTTGTGTTTGGACTCTGTGTGTGTGTGTTTTCCTGGTTTCGGCTTCTCTATTTTGTGCATTAAAGACTGTTTGCTGTGCCTCGGTTTCCGCCTCGCTCACTTACGCCTGACACTTAACAAGACGCAATTATTTGTTGACACAAGAGTATGGGACTTTAAACAAGAACTAATAAGAAATGTGGATAGTGCCCTGCAATTATCAGGCTTGTTAAAAATCAAGAATGATATAGGTTATTTTTTATTTTTTGTTGAATTTTACAATGAGAATAATTTTGTTAAATTTTATTTATAGTTGTAAGAATAGAACACTTAGCTGTTTATATACAAGTTTTATGAGTAAATTATGCTGTGGTCATAGTATGTGTAATAGGGCACCTATATAACACACCATTCACTTTATTTTGAAGATACATGAGGTTTTTCAATTAGCCAATCATATCAGAGCAGCAGTGTGCATATAATCATACAGACACTGGCCCAGCTTCAGCTAATATTAAACATTAGAAAAGAAGAAAAATGTGATCTTATTAACTTTAATATGGCATAGGAGTTTACATAAAGTACACAAAATACAGTAAGTAATAAATAGTTGATGGGTTGATTTGGGAAGTCATTGAAAATTTAGCACATTTGTTCAAGCAAGCGGGTGAAATACATTAATTTATACTGTTACTATGCTTTACAAACATGGTGAGCAGAAAATCATATTAAGGTTTGAAGCTTTTCTGCACACCATAGTTGTGTAGAATGACTAGTGAATTTTCTGTAGATTTTCTTGTCAGCTCAAACAACCTAGGCATTATCTAATGATCTCTCTCATCAATATCTTCTCTGATATTCACAACAGCCTGTCTGATATGAACAACCATGTTACATTTCAAGTCATAGAAATCACAATTTACCACATTTTAATGTCAAGTCAAGTTTATTTTTATAGCGCTTTTCACAATAGACATTGTTTTAAAGCAGCTTTACAGAAATCAACAGTTAAGGTGAATGGTGTGCATTTATCCCTGATGAGTAAGCCGTGGCAACTGTGGCAAAGAAAAACTCCCTTAGATGTTATGAGGAAGAAACCTTGAGAGAAACCAGACTCAAAAGGGGAACCCATCCTCATTAGGGTGACATCAAGAGTGTGATCATAAATCTTTCAACAGTACAGAACACTGGAGAGTGAGAACTAACATGAGCACTGGAGTATAAGATTATAAGTGATGTTCTTTCTGCAGTCTTATACAGTCTTTATGGTTAGTAGCTCCTAGTTTTATGAGCTCAGCATTTGTGATCATCACAGATCCAGCATCAGCTTCTCCATGCCAGAGCCTTTAAACACTCCAGGAGGTCCAATGTCAAAACTCCACACATGTAGTGGGATCCAGTTGGCACTGGTACGTCTCTAGATTGTTCGGGATGTTTGCGAGTTCGGCATCTACTTCTTCAAAGGTCCGTAATCATCACGAGGTGGGAGGTATTCTGTCTGATGTAAATATTAACTAACACCTTTGACCTGTATCTGTTTGATTTGTGTGCATTGTGCTGCTGCCTTATTAAGAGCACAGATTAGCTGGAATACAGATGTTCCTTTTAATAAGTGTATTTTGAAGAAATTGTGTTAAATAGAAAAAAAGGCAACAACACTGTCCAGAGATTTTTATACATCATTTTTGTTAAATAGGCAGATCTGTAGAAAAATTTGGAGTTTTATTTTATAATACACAAGTGCTATACTCAAAAAATGGTTTGAAATGTATAATTACCAAATCTGTTTGTTTATTACTTTTAGTTTTATTGTCTACCTTCACATTGTTCTGACAACAATCAGACATATACCAAGTTGTTTTGTGAACCAGACTTGAACTGAACGAAAAGACACATTTCCTCTTAGATTAATTTGGCAAAATATATAGCTCTAATAAAGCTATGCAAAAACAAGACATGAAACTGTATTTATGCACCAGATATCATGGACATTGCACATGAACAGGACTACAGCAAGAAAGAATGCCCAAATATACAAAGGAAATAAAAGAAAAACCCACTCTTTTTTGCAAATGACCTGAATAACAATGTGTTGTTTAATTTTAGTTAGTTCTGTTCTTCAGCAATACACAGAATACTGTAAAAACCAAAGCACCAAATACACAAATTGCTTAAAATAATCATGTTAACATTTTCATAGAAATTGTCCTTTATTCAAATTTATGTAAAAATGTACTTCTCTGTCATTCTTGTTTGTAAAGGTTATAATCTCTTGTAGAGCTAAAATATTTGCAGTGCTCATCAAGAAGAAGAAAAATGAATGATAAAATTATGGATCACAATCTTTCCTGAAGAAATCATTGACATATTTTGACAGATCTCCATTTCTGTCTCAAATCTGTGACTTTTTTTGCATATATTTTTCTTTTAAATATTGCAGCTAATTGAATATCGATCTTATTGAGCTTCTATTTATTTTAGGTACTGACTGTATAATAAATGTATTGCCCCGTTATGCTTTTAACTTGTTGTCTTTATTCCTGCTTTCAAGTTTTTCCTTTTGTTTTTGCTTTGAGCAATACTCTACATCAAAACCATAATCTAAAGGCAGAGTTGTTAAAGCAGGCAGAAAAGTCCAGAACACAGATAATCAGTTTGCAGGGCAAACAAATAAATGAAACACGTAGCAAAGAGAAAAACATATTAAAGAGGACAGATCAAAGTCAGCACACAAAGAAACGGCTTGCTATGCAATGGAATTACAGTAATTCAGAAGAATGCTCTTGTGAGCATGGGTTAAAAAAAACAAAAAAAAAACAAAAGGGAAGTGTTCTTTAACCTGGAGGAGTTAAAGAACATGACTCCTTGGTATAGTTACATACACCAACCCCATCTAAATGGCAGAGGAGGCAGAGTCGCCACTATTTATAATAATAATCTAAGCATCACACAAAAGACTAAACAAATGTAAAACATTTGAAGTTCTTTACACCAACATAAAATATTCAGTGTGCAAAAGTAGGTCTAGTCAGTCAATTCCATGAATTATTATTTATAGACCCTCAGGGCCCTACTCTGATTTTTTCATAGAATTTGCAGATTTCATCACAAATTTAGCTACTTCTCTAGACAAAGCATTAATTGTTGGTGACTTTAATATTCATTTTGATAATCAGGAAGACTACTTAAGAGAAGCAGTGTCTATTCTAGATTCAATTGGAATTAATCAGAATGTTTCACACTCTTGATTTGTTATTAACATTTGGATTAAAAATAATACATTTAGTCATAATTCCACAAACCCAGCCATTAGGGGGGCACAAGCCAGTGCACTCTTAGTGCCGGTCCCAAGCCCGGGTAAAGGGGAGGGTTGCGTTAGGAAGGGCATCCAGCATAAAACATGTGCCAAATCAAATATGCGGATCACAAATGAGAATTTCATACCGGATCGGTCGAGGCCCGGGTTAACAACGACCGCCACAGGTATCGTTAGCCGACAGGGTACCGGTGGAAATTGGGCTACTGTTGGCCGAAGGAGGAGAAGGAGAGGAGGAAGACGTCTACAGAGACGGCAGGAAAAGGAGCAGTGTAGGAGAGTAGAGGTTCGGGTTGGTACTTTAAATGTTGGTACTATGACTGGCAAAGGGAGAGAGGTAGCTGATATGATGGAGAGGAGAAAGGTAGATATGTTGTGTGTTCAGGAGACCAAGTGGAAAGGGAGTAAGGCCAGGAACATTGGAGGTGGGTTTAAACTGTTTTATCATGGTGTGGATGGAAAGAGAAATGGTGTAGGGGTGATTCTGAAGGAAGAGTACAGTAAGAGTGTAGTGGAGGTGAAGAGAGTTTCTGATAGGGTGATGATCGTGAAGGTGGAGGTTGAAGGGATGATGATAAATGTCATCAGTGCCTATGCTCCACAAGTTGGCTGTGAGATGGAGGAGAAAGAAAGATTCTGGAGTGAATTAGATGAAGTGGTAGATGGTGTACCTAGGAAAGAACGATTGGTGATTGGGGCAGACTTTAATGGGCATGTAGGTGAAGGGAACAGAGGTGATGAGGAGGTGATGGGTAGGTATGGTTTTAAGGAGAGGAATGTGGAAGGGCAGATGGTGGTAGATTTTGCTAAAAGGATGGAAATGGCAGTGGTGAACACGTATTTTAAGAAGAAGGAGGATCATAGGGTGACGTATAAGAGTGGAGGAAGGTGCACACAGGTGGATTATGTTCTGTGTAGGAGATGCAACCTGAAGGAGATTGGAGACTGTAAGGTGTTGGCGGGGGACAGTGTAGCTAGACAGCATCGGATGGTGGTCTGTAGGATGGTTTTGGAGGCGAAGAAGAAGAGGAGGAAAGTAAGGATTGAAAGAAGAATAAGATGGTGGAAACTGAAGGAGGAAGAGTGTAGTGTGAGGTTCAGGGAAGAGGTCAGACAGGGGCTTGGTGGTGGTGAAGAGGTGCCGGATGATTGGGCAACTACTGCAGGAGTGATGAGGGAGGCAGCTAGAAAAGTACTTGGTGTGACATCTGGAAATAGAAAGCAAGACAAGGAGACGTGGTGGTGGAATGAGGAAGTGCAGGAGAGCATTAGGGGAAAGAGGTTGGCAAAACAGAAGTGGGATCGACAGAGTGATGAGAAAAGTAGGCAGGAGTACAAGGAGATGCGGCAGCAGGTAAAAAGGGATGTGGCGAAAGCCAAGGAAAAGGCACATGAGGAGCTGTATAAGAGGTTGGACACTAAGGAAGGAGAAAAGGATTTATACCGATTGGCCAGGCAGAGGGACCGAGCTGGGAAGGATGTACTGCAAGTTAGAGCAATAAAGGATGGAGAGGGAAATGTGTTGACTAATGAGGAGAGTGTGTTGAGAAGATGGAGGGAATATTTTGAGCAGCTGATGAATGAGGAAAATCAGAGAGAGAGAAGGTTGGAGGATGTGGAGTTGGTGAAGCAGGATGTAGATAGGATTAGTAAGGTGGAAGTGAGAGCAGCGATTAAGAGGATGAAGAATGGAAAGTCGGTTGGACCAGATGACATACCGGTAGAAGCGTGGAGATGTTTAGGAGAGATGGCAGTGGAGTTTTTAACCAGATTGTTTAACAGGATTCTGGAAGGGGAGAGGATGCCTGAGGAATGGAGAAGGAGTGTGCTGGTACCGATCTTTAAGCATAAGGGAGATGTGCAGACCTGCAGTAACTACAGGGGAATTAAGTTGATCAGTCACACCATGAAGTTATGGGAAAGAGTAGTGGAAGCCAGGCTGAGAGAAGAGGTGACCATCTGTGAGCAACAGTATGGTTTCATACCGAGGAAGAGCACAACAGATGCCTTATTTGCTTTGAGGATGTTGATGGAGAAGTATAGAGAAGGACAGAAGGAGCTGCATTGTGTATTTGTGGATTTAGAGAAAGCGTACAACAGGGTGCCGAGAGAGGAGTTGTGGTATTGTATGAGGAAGTCAGGTGTGTCAGAGAAGTATGTGAGGGTGGTGCAGGACATGTATGAGGACAGTGTGACGGCAGTGAAGTGTGCAGTAGGTACGACAGACTGGTTCAGGGTGAAGGTTGGACTGCATCAAGGATCGGCCCTGAGCCCTTTTCTGTTTGCAGTGGTGATGGACAGGTTGACGGACGAGGTCAGACAGGAGTCTCCCTGGACTATGATGTTTGCGGATGATATTGTGATTTGTGGTGAGAGTAGAGAGCAGGTTGAGAAGAGCCTGGAGAGGTGGAGATATGCGTTGGAGAGAAGGGGAATGAAAGTCAGTAGGAGTAAGACAGAGTACATGTGTGTGAATGAGAGGGAGGGCAGTGGAGTGGTGCGGTTGCAGGGAGAAGAGGTGGAGAAGGTGGAGGAGTTCAGGTACCTGGGGTCAACAGTGCAAAGTAATGGAGAGTGTGTTAGAGAAGTAAAGAAAAGAGTGCAGGCAGGGTGGAGTGGGTGGAGAAGAGTGACAGGAGTGATTTGTGATAGTAGGGTATCTGCAAGAATAAAAGGGAAAGTTTATAGGACTGTGGTGAGACCTGCGATGTTGTATGGATTAGAGACAGTGGCATTGAGTAAAAGACAGGAAGTGGAGCTGGAGGTAGCAGAGCTGAAGATGTTGAGGTTTTCGTTGGGAGTGACGAGGATGGACAAGATTAGAAATGAGTTTATTAGAGGGACAGCACATGTAGGATGTTTTGGTGACAAGGTGAGGGAGGCGAGATTGAGATGGTTTGGACATGTGCAGAGAAGGGACATGAATTATATTGGTAGAAAAATGCTGAAGATGGAGCCACCAGGTAGGAGGAAAAGAGGAAGGCCAAGGAGGAGGTTCATGGATGTGGTGAGGGAAGACATGCAGGTAGTTGGTGTGAAAGAGGCAGATGTAGAGGACAGGGTGGTATGGAGACGGATGATCCGCTGTGGCGACCCCTAATGGGAGCAGCCGAAAGAAGAAGAAGAAGAAGTCATAATTCCACAGTCTGAAGCTATTTTCAGACCATTATCTCATCTCTTTTAAAATCTGCCTTAGTCATTACATTAGTATCTCACCACCTTACCGTGTTAAGCATACATTCACGTCAGCTACAGCAGGGCATTTTATTAATAATCTTCCAGAAATTATGATATTAAATAGATCTCCGTCTGACCCCACAGAGCTTGACTGAATACCTAGAATCAACGTTGCGTTATACTCTAGATCAGGGGTGGGCAATTAATTTTTACAAGTGGCCACAAGAGAAACCTGAATTATGTCAGAGGGCCATACCAACGATAATATTTTAAGGATGCAAGACAGAAGTTTGGGCCCCCATATATATATATCTATATATATATATATATATATATATATATATATATATATATATATATATATCTATATATATATATATATATATATATATATATATATATATATATATATATATATATATATATGAATATATATATATATATATATATATATATATATATATATATATATATGTTATATTATTATTAATAAAGTTAATATAGTTTAATTTTAATTACAGGGAATTAATTTTATTTCACCAGTGTTATTATTTAAAATGTGTGTATGTACGATAAAAAAAAAAAAACTAATTGGAAAAATTTAAATTGATGATTGTGGGGCCCCCTAGCGTTCTCTTGGGCCCATATGCCTGGCATACTCTGCACCCCCCCCTAACGGCGCCCCTGCGTGTAATAAATATATTGTAATAATTATTATTTTCGTGATCCACGGGGAATGTTTTAAAGATCAACCCGTCGATCCACTGGCGACCACTGATCTGGGGCAATGAATTCCATAATTTTTTGTTATGCTTTTTGCCTTGGCACCATCACTGAAAACTTTCCTGCCTTTTCAAATACGTTCGATACAGACGGAGTGCGCATGCTCGGATTGACTACTTTTCTGCGCCGCGTTCTTCTCATATTTAGAATGGCAATCGGGATGTTTGGAGTTCAGGTGATAAATTAAACCCGACTTGGAGAAACTCTTACATTACACTTACATTATGTTTTGCAAATCACTCTCCGCACACCGCAGACATGTTGCTCTTATCCAGATAACCGCGTGCTGGCTGCACTTTTTATTGCGTCATTACAATTGTGTTTCTGCCGTGTTGTCTCTGTGATTTAGGTATTTCGGCCGATTTTTCGGTGCATCCCTGTAATTTATGATTGGCCTCACGCGGGCCGGACAGGGACGTACAAAGGGCCGGATGTGGCCCGCGGGCCGTAGTTTGCCCAGGTCTGCTCTAGATGATGTTGCTCTCCTTAAGGCCAAATTGATCAGGGAAAAAAAAATAGCACAATGGTATCATACACGCACCTTAAAACAGACCACTCGGAAATTAGAACGTAAATGGCGTCAAACAAAATTAACAGTATTTCAAATAGCATGGAAGAAGAGCCTTCTAAATTATAGAAAATCTCTTAGTGCTGCTAGATCAGCATATTTTTCCACCCTCATAGAAAATAACAAGCATAATCCTAGATTTTTATTCAGCACGGTAGCAAAATTAACAGGAAATAAAAGCGCTGCACTAACATGCACACCATTAATAGGTAGTAATGATTTCATGAACTTTTTTAACAATAAAATTGAAAACATCAGACAAGAAATCCAGACGATTAATATAAATCCAAATTATTTTACAAGTAACCCTGTAGACAGCAGCGTAATTATAACAGACCATCAATTACAAAGTTTTACTCCATTTCAAGAGAATGACATAATTTCATTAATTTCCTCATCAAAATCATCAACTTGCATTCTCGATCCCTTGCCTACAAGTTTCCTCATACAGATAATTCCAGAGGTAATTGAACTTTTTATACAAATAATAAACTACCAAGAGTTTACTAATAAACTCTTCAATTTAGCACTGGTTATGTTCCAAAATTCTACAAACTGGCTGTTATTAACCCCTTAATTAAGAAACCTGAACTTGACCCTTGTCAGCAGTACAACAAGTCCAATATTTCTCCTTTTATCTCCAAGATTTTACAAACCCGATTCCAAAAAAGTTTGGACACTGTACGAATTGTGAATAAAAAAGGAATGCAATAATTTACAAATCTCATAAACTTATATTTTATTCAAAATAGAATATAGATAACATATGTCAATGTCAATGTCAAATTTATTTATATAGCACCATTTATCCCAACCGAGGTTGTCCAATGTGCTGCACATATTATAATAGACAATTGCACAGAACAAATAAGCAATAAAAACATCATAATAAAACAAACATTTCAATACAACTTCCTCACTAAGTATATGCTAATTCAAAAAGATGCGTTTTTAGCAAAGTTTTAAAAACAGATAAGGATGAAACAGAGCGAATACACAGAGGTAAAGCATTCCATAATCTGGGGGCGGCTACTGAAAAAGCCCGGTCTCCTCTGCACCTCCACTTAGACTTTGGGATACATAGCAGTCTCTGGTTAGATGACTGGAGAGACAGAAACGGACGATACTCAGTAAGCAATTCCGAGAGATACGGAGGGGCCAGACCGTTTAATGATTTAAACACCAAAAGAATAATTTTGAAATTTACTCGAGAACGCACGGGCAACCAGTGCAGAGAACGTAAAAATGGGGTAATGTGCACCCGTTTTTTTGTACTGGTTAAAAGTCTAGCAGCTGCATTTTGAACTATTTGTAGCCGGGATAAAGCTGACTGGCTAATCCCAAAATATAGTGAGTTACAGTAATCCAGTATGGTCGTAATCAAAGCATGGATTAATTGTTCACAATTTTTACTCGTCAAAATGGGTTTAACTTTAGCTAATAGTCTAAGCTGAAAGAAGCATGATCTGACCACTGTATTTATGTGTTTGTCAAATTTCAGCTTATCATCAAAGATAACCCCTAAATTTTTAACCCAAGGTTTTACAGAGGGAGATAAATCCCCAAAATTGATTTTTGGTGAACTAACAGAGTCTGAAGGACCGAATACTATTATCTCTGTTTTACTCTCATTAAAATTCAGAAAATTTAAAGACAGCCAGGCTTTCACATCAGCCAAACAAGTCATGAGTGCTTCTATGCCATTGGAACTCTTTTTTAAGGGCAAATATATTTGAGTGTCATCTGCATAGCAGTGGAATGACAGACCATGCTTCCTAAAAATAGATCCCAATGGCAGCATATACAAAGAAAAAAGAATCGGAGCCAAGATGGAACCCTGGGGTACACCGCATGCTAGAGGAGCTGACTCAGATGAGTGTTCACCCATATTAACATTAAAACGTCTATTTAAAAGATATGAATTAAACCATTCAAGAGCGCTTCCTGTTATGCCCGCGCAATGCTCCAGGCGAGTAAGAAGGACTGCATGGTCAACAGTGTCAAACGCAGCATTCAAATCTAGGAGCACAAGCACAGAATGGTTTCCAGAGTCACCAGTAAGTAGAATATAATTTAAAACCTTCAGAAGTGCAGTCTCTGTAGAGTGAAATTTTCGAAAACCTGTTCAAATATCAAATGTTGAAAGTGAGACATTTTGAAATGTCATGCCAAATATTGCCTCATTTTAGATTTCATGTGAGCTACACATTCCAAAAAAGTTGGGACAGGTAGCAATAAGAGGCCGGAAAAGTTAAATGTACATATAAGGAACAGCTGGAGGACCAATTTGCAACTTATTAGGTCAATTGGCAACATGATTGGGTATAAAAAGAGCCTCTCAGAGTGGCAGTGTCTCTTAGAAGTCAAGATAGACAGAGGATCACCAATTTCCCCAATGCTGCGGTGAAAAATAGTGGGGCAATATCAGAAAGGAGTTTCTCAGAGAAAAATTGCACAGTTTGAAGTTATCATCATCATCTACAGTGCATAATATCATCCAAAGATTCAGAGAATCTGGAACAATCCCTGTGCGTAAGGGTCAAACCTGGAAAACCATACCGGATGCCCATGATCTTTGGGCACTTAGACGACACTGCATCACATACAGGAATGCTACTGTAATGGAAATCAACATGGACTCAGGAATACATTGTCGGTAAACACAGTCAACCATCCCATTTGCCGTTGCTGGCTAAAACTCTAGGTAAAAAAAAAGCCACATCTAAACATGATCCAGATCCAGAAGCGCAGGCGTTTTTTCTGGGCCGAGGCCCATTTAAAATGGATTGTGGCAAAGTGAAAAACTGTTCTGTAGTCAGACGAATCAAAATTTTAAGTTCTTTTTGGAAAACTGGGACCCCATGTCATCCGGACTAAAGAGGATAAGGACAACCAAAGTTGTGATCATCTCTCAGTTTAAAAGCCTGCATTACTGATGGTATGGGGTTGCATGAGTGCGTGTGGCATAGGCAGCTTACACATCTGGAACGGCACTATCAATGCTGAAAGGTATATCCAAGTTCTAGAACAACATATGCTACCATCCAGACGTCGTCTCTTTCAGGGAAGACCTTGCATTTTCCAACATGACATTGCCATGCATTCCTGCATTTAAAAAAAATCTTTAAGAAATACTTCATATGTAAATACATAAAATCAGTCCTGGAGCATGGCCTTGTCCCAACTTGTTTGAGATGTGTTGATGCAATGAAATAAAAAATCAACGTATTTTCTCTTTCAAAATTATACTTTTTCTCAGTTTAAACATTTGATATGTCATCTGTGTTGTATTCTGAATAAAATATTGAAATTTGAAACATAATTGCATTCTCTTTTTATTCACAATTTGTACAGTGTCCCAACATTTTTAGAATCGGGTTTGTAGAAAAGGTTCTAGCACAGCAGTAATGCTCACACCTACTTAGGAATAACATTTTTGAAATGTATTAGTCTTAATTCATGCTATTAGCATAGCACAGAGACAGTGCTAGTTAACCTGTTAGCCTTTGCCACAGCTTTTGGGACTTACAGTTGAAAATGCCCTACCTAAATTTAAATGTTAACAGTTCCTAATAAAAGTGGGCTACATACACAATTTAAATATATAGGTGACAAGAAGACATTTTGAGCTTTACTGTCCTATGTCAGGATCAGTCCTTTTCTCTCTCCTACTGTTTGAGAGCCACCTGCTAAACTCAGGTCCCCACGCATATTCTATTCGTACAGTCTGCATATAAATTAATAGCTGACCATTAAAGGCTATTGTATACATGTTTGGCTATTGATATTGATTTAGCATTCGTATTGATGGCCAGGTAGGCAGACAAGCTATTGTTTTACAGTCATGGCCATTCATATTGATGTCCGGCCATTCCAATCTCCAGAACTGAGAGATGCATTTACTTCCTGGTTAGTCACTGGGCACATGATCCTCTCTTTGACCAGTAAGAATTTGTAAAGAGTAATAAAACCAAGACTCACCGTTGGGGAATAAAATCCTCCCAAATATAGTTATAATCCTGCACTTATTGGCTACATTTTCCATCAATCATTTTGTTTTCATAATGCTACTGACTGGAAATAAAAGGTTTAAAATGATAGGTTGTGCATAATAAAAATGTCATGGCACCTGCAGACTGAGTGTATACTCAAGCCCGAGATTCCGCCTCCTTTACGTTTTTTTTTTTGTGTGTGTGTGTGTGTGTGTGTGTGTGTGTGTGTGTGTGTGTGTGTGTGTGTGGTCTCATTTGTTTTGTAACACTATATTCTACCAGCCATATATATATATATATACAGTGGGTACGGAAAGTATTCAGACCCCCTTAAATTTTTCACTCTTTTTTATTTTGCAGCCATTTGCTAAAATCATTTAAGTTCATTTCTTTTCCTCATTAATGTACACATAGCACCCCATACTGACAGAAAAACACAGAATTGTTGACACTGTTGCAGATTTATTAAAAAAGAAAAACTGAAATATCACATGGTCCTAAGTATTCAGACCCTTTGCTCAGTATTTAGTAGAAGCCCCCTTTTGATCTAATACAGCCAGGAGTCTTTTTGGGAAAGATGCAACAAGTCTTTCACACCTGGATTTGGGGATCCTCTGCCATTCCTCCTTGCAGATCCTCTCCAGTTCTGTCAGGTTGGACGGTAAACGTTGGTGGACAGCTATTTTTAGGTCTCTCCAGAGATGCTCAATTGGGTTTAAGTCAGGGCTCTGGCTGGGCCATTCAAGAACAGTCACGGAGTTGTTGTGAAGCCACTCCTTCGTTATTTTAGCTGTGTGCTTAGGGTCATTGTCTTGTTGGAAGGTAAACCTTTAGCCCAGTCTGAGGTCCAAAGCACTCTGGAGAAGGTTTTCGTCCAGGATATCCCTGTGCTTGGCCGCATTCATCTTTCCCTTGATTGCAACCAGTCGTCCTGTCCCTGAAGCTGAAAAACACCCACACAGCATGATGCTGCCACCACCATGCTTCACTGTTGAGACTGTATTGGACAAGGGATGAGCAGTGCCTGGTTTTCTCCACACATACCGCTTAGAATTAAGGCCAAAAAGTTCTATCTTGGTCTCATCAGACCAGAGAATCTTATTTCTCACCATCTTGGAGAACTCCATGCGGGTTTTCATGTGTCCTGCACTGAGGAGAGGCTTCCGTCGGGCCACTCTGCTATAAAGCCCCACTGGTGAAGGGCTGCAGTGATGGTTGACTTTCTAAAACTTTCTCCCATCTCCCGACTGCATCTCTGGAGCTCAGCCACAGTGATCTTTGGGTTCTTCTTTACCTCTCTCACCAAGGCTCTTCTCCCCCGATAGCTCAGTTTGGCCGGACGGCCAGCTCTAGGAAGGGTTCTGGTCGTCCCAAACGTCTTCCATTTAAGGATTACGGAGGCCACTGTGCTCTTAGGAACCTTTAGTGCTGCAGAAATTTTTTTGGAACCTTGGCCAGATCTGTGCCTTGCCACAATTCTGTCTCTGAGCTCTTCAGGCAGTTCCTTTGACCTTAATGATTCTCATTTGCTCTGACATGCATTGTGATCTGTAAGGTCTTATATAAACAGGTGTGTGGCTTTCCTAATCAAGTCGAATCAGTATAATCAAAAATTTCTGGACTCAAATGAAGGTGTAGAACCATCTCAAGGATGATCAGAAGAAATGGAGAGCACCTGAGTTAAATATATGAGTGTCACAGCAAAGGGTCTGAATACTTAGGACCATGTGATATTTCAGTTTTTCTTTTTTAATATATCTGCAAAAAGGTCAACAATTCTGTGTTTTTCTGTCAGTATGGGGAGCTGTGTGTACATTCATGAGGAAAATAAATGAACTTAAATGATTTTAGCAAATGGCTGCAATATAACAAAAAGTGAAAAATTTAAGGGGGTCTGAATACTTTCCGTACCCACTGTATATACAGTGAGGAAAATAAGTATTTGAACACCCAGCTATTTTGCAAGTTCTTCCACTTAGAAATCATGGAGGGGTCTGAAATGGAGGGGTCTTCCACTGTGAGAGACATAATCTAAAAAAAAAAATCCAGAAATCACAATGTATGATTTTTTAACTATTTATTTGTATGATACAGCTGCAAATAAGTATTTGAACACCTGAGAAAGTCAATGTTAATATTTGGTAAAGTAGCATTTGTTTGCAATTACAGAGGTCAAACGTTTCCTGTAGTTTTTTACCAGGTTTGCACACACTGCAGGAGGGATTTTGGCCCACTCCTCCACACAGATCTTCTCTAGATCAGTCAGGTTTCTGGCTTGTCGCTGAGAAACACGGAGTTTGAGCTTCCTCCCAAGGATTCTCTATTGGGTTAAGGTCTGGAGACTGGCTAGGCCACGCCGGAACCTTGATATGCTTCTTACAGAGCCACTCCTTGGTTATCCTGGCTGTGTGCTTCGGGTCATTGTCATGTTGGAAGACCCAGCCTTGACCCATCTTCAATGCTCTAACTGAGGGAAGGAGGTTGTTCCCCAAAATCTCGCAATACATGGCCCCGGTCATCCTCTCCTAAATACAATACATTTGCCCTGTCCCATGTGCAGAAAAAAACCCCTAAAGCATGATGCTACCACCCCCATGCTTCACAGTAGGGATGGTGTTCTTGGGATGGTACTCATCATTCTTCTTCCTCCAAACACGTTTAGTGGAATTATGACCCAAAAGTTCTATTTTGGTCTCATCTGACCACATGACTTTCTCCCATGACTCCTCTGGATCATCCAAATGGTCATTGGCAAACTTAAGACGTGCCTGGACAAGTCCTGGTTTAAACAGGGGAACCTTCCGTGCCATGCATGATTTCAAACCATGACGTCTTAGTGTATTACCAACAGTAACCTTGGAAACGGTGGTCCCAGCTCTTTTCAGGTCATTGACCAGCTCCTCCCGTGTAGTTCTGGGCTGATTTCTCACCTTCCTTGGGATCATTGAGACCCCACGAGGTGAGATCTTGCATGGAGCCCCAGTCCGAGGGAGATTGACAGTCATGTTTAGCTTCTTCCATTTTTTAATGATTGCTCCAACAGTGGACCTTTTTTCACCAAGCTGCTTGGCAATTTCCCCGTAGCCCTTTCCAGCCTTGTGAAGGTGTACAATTTTGTCTCTAGTGTCTTTGGACAACTCTTTGGTCTTGGCCATGTTAGTAGTTGGATTCTTACTGATTTTATGGGGTGGACAGGTGTCTTTATGCAGCTAACGACCTCAAACAGGTGCATCTAATTTAGGATAATAAATGTAGTGGAGGTGGACATTTTAAAGGCAGACTAACAGGTCTTTGAGGGTCAGAATTCTAGCTAATAGACAGGTGTTCAAATACTTATTTGCAGCTGTATCATACAAATAAAGTTTAAAAATCATATATTGTGATTATGTCTCTCACAGTGGACATGCACCTACGATGACAATTTCAGACCCCTCCATGATTTCTAAGTGGGAGAACTTGCAAAATAGCAGGGTGTTCAAATACTTATTTTCAGTGTTGGGCAAAGTTACTTTTTAAAGTAATGCATTACAATATTGAGTTACTCCCCAAAAAAGTAACTAATTATGTTACTTAGTTACTTTTAATGGAAAGTAATGCGTTATATTACTTTTGCGTTACTTGTATCTCTTTCACGCCTTACAGGTGTAACAGGTGTAATATAGATAATTGCCTTAATAACTTTTGAGAACAATAAGATGATCGACTAAATTTTGACCACAAGGCTGAACACTTTCCAGTGCTCTTCTGTACACTGCTTTGCAATCTGCCCCGTCCTCGTCTACATCATTCTCTGCTTCATCATCAGCTTGCAACATTCTGAACGCTTTTACAAAGTTTGCACTATTATCAGTGACCGTGGCAGTTTATCTTCCCACAAAGAGCATACGAGCTGTGAATTTGCTCTCTATCTCCGCTGTGATGGCATCGTACATGTGTCTCCCACGGAGAACTTTTATTCTGAGCAGTCCATAGATCTGCAGTGCTGGAAAGTCAGCAAAAGTTTTCTATATTTCTGTCTCCATTTTGCATATATTGAACATTATACACACACACACACACACACACACACACACACACACACATCTCCACTTCTGAGCAGCTTCTGTTCCCGCGGCTCGCACACATGAGTGCGCGATTCTACGTGACTACGTTCATTTTAATTCAGTATTTTTTTTTTTTATGCAAAATAATTTAACTGAAAAGTAACCGCGCATTACTTTTTTAAAAAAGTAACTCAGATATTAATGTGTAAATTTATAAAGTAACGCGCTACTCCAGAAAAGTAATATTATTACGTAACGCACGTTACTTGTAACGCGTTACCCCAAACTCTGCTTATTTTCCTCACTGTATATTCAAAGCACAAGTAGAAACCTAAGTGGAGAAATTATGTAAAAATATAAAAAATGAGGAGTCATAGGTTAATAGGCACAACACATCATCAGATAATTAAGAACATAGGAAAATATTTGCAAGAAATTGTATAAGAGATCCAATGTCCTAAACACACAGTAAGTACGATGTTTCTATTAGAGCATGAGCTTAAGATGCAGGCAGGATGAAAGTAAGACAGGAAGTTCTATATAAAGAAGTATTATGGCATAAAGAAATATATTTTAAGAAGATTTAAAGAAAGAAAAACTAAGTAAAAGACGAGAGCTATGAAAAATAGGAAAAGCATTTGAAGAAAAGTGCTGGTGTGTTCAAACTAAAGCCTTGGTTTGTAAAACTAGAAAAAAATGAACACATTTTTATGCAAAGTGTACACAAAACAAAACAAAGGACGATTTGTAGACATAGGAAAAAAAACCCAGACAAGATTTTAAGAAAAGGTGTGAATATTGTGGTGGATGATCTGTTGCATTGTTATGTGCCAAAATGCACGATCAGAGATACCCATCAAGAGATATTTTTTGTACATGTAAATAAAAATCATATTGAGGTGAATGAGGCCTCATAGAAATGGTTGGAATTTTACTAAGAAAAGGTATAAACTTACCAGAAAACACGTAAGCAAAAGGTGGGATATGCAAAGCCTCGCAAAATGATTGGTGTATGTAAATTAGTAAGGAGGAAAAGTTAGAGACAAATATGTAAATTTAAGTGTATATGGTGTAAAAAACGTTCAATATTTGCCACAAAAATTTGCACTTGCATGTGAAAGCTGACAGGTGCCATTGTTGTCAAAATGGTTCTCTCCCAAGAGCTCCATAGGACGGGCCTGAAATGACTGCAATAAAGCTGATTTGCTCCTTCTCATTCATGACTGGAAGATGTCTTTATTTGGTTTGTTCATATATTATTTGAATACATGAACTTGAAGTTTTGATATTGGTAATTGATTAGTGAATAGCTAAAACTAATTTGAGTATTGAGCCACTTAATTATGTCTACTTGGACATGGGGCCTGAGTTACAACAGGACTGAAATAAGAATAAGATGGTGAAAACTGAAGGAGGAAGAGTGTAGTGTGAAGTTCAGAGAAGAGGTTAGACAGGGGCTTGGTGGTGGTGAAGAGGTGCTGGATGATTGGGGAACTACTGCAGAAGTGATAAGGGAGACAGCTAGAAAGGTACTTGTTGTGACATCTGGAAATAGAAAGGAAGACAAATAGAAATAGTGGTGGAATGGGAAAGTAAAGGAGAGCATAGGGAGAAAAAGGTTTGCAACACTGAAGTGGGATCGACAGAGAGATAAGAAAAGTAGGCAGGACTACAAGGAGATGTGGCAGCAGGTAAAGAGGGATTTAGCAAAAGCCAAGGAAAAGGCATATAAGGAGCTGTATGAGAAGTTGGACACTAAGGAGGGAGAAAAGGATTTGTACCGATTGGCCAGGCAGAGGGACCGAGCTGGGAAGGATGTGCTGCAAGTAAGAGCAATAAAGGATGGAGATGGAAATGTGTTGACTACTGAGGAGAGTGCATTGAGAAGATGGAGGGAGTATTTTGAGCAGCTGATGAACGAGGAAAATGAGAGAGAGAGAGAGAGAGAGAGAGAGAGAGAGAGAGAGAGAGAGAGAGAGAGAGAGGGTTGGATGATATGGAGATTGTAAAGCAAAAAGTGGATAGGATTAGTGAGGAGAAGGTGAGAGCAGCGAATAAGAGGATAAAGAGTGAAAAGTCATTTGGTAGTTGGACCAGATGACATACCGGTAGAAGCATGGAGATGTTTAGGAGAGATGATAGTGGAGTTTCTCTGGTCCTTAGCGCCGCGCCAGTGCGACTGATATCCTATTGCTCTCAGGTGTTAATTTTTTAACAATAGATTAAATAAAAAGGGACAAGAGTAACCTTGACTAACATCATTCTAAAGGGCTAAGGCTCAAGCAGCGATTTTAGATCACTGTTTGTCGATGGAAAATGTATTTGCTCAATGTGTGTAAGCAGTACACACAAACAACATGCATTAAAAAATGTTGTACTTACACATTTATTGTAATAATGAGTCACCAACACATCCACTGCTGCAAATCTCGGTTTATTAGGAAAGATAAGGCTCCACTTAACAACATGACTGCGGCCAAGCAAAAAAATTACAAATTTTCAACTAATTTTACTGTAGAGTTTTTGAGAAAAGTAAAGACAAAATCACTTCAAACATTCAGTGCATTTTTATCATGTCTCATATATCATATGATAATATATATCATATGATGTGATATATAATATGATATATGATATCATATATCATATATCATATCATATCTCACCGCAGTAACAACATGCCGTAGAGCATTTTTGCTCCAACCAAACAATAGTGCTGTAATTTAGATGGTTATTCTTTTGTTTAAACAGAAAACTTTGGTTGGTGTTTGTCTGTATATATTTCAAAATAACTTTCAAATTAAAAATGACATCTTGCTGTTAAAAAGAAACAAATATGGCTGGTAGAATATAGTGTTACAAAACAAATAAGACCACAATAAGAAACAGAGTCTCTGGTTACAGTCCATAGGCAGGTGTCAAGGTGACGTTTATTATGCACCACCTATCATTTCCAGCCAGTTGCAGTATGGAAACTAAATGATTGATGGAAAATATAGCGAATAAGTGCAGGATTTAAACGAAATATGGGAGGATTTCATTCCTCACGTGGGTGAGTCTTAGTTAAATTACTCTTTACAAATACATTATTAGTGAACCAGTGACAGACCATGAAATGGATGCAGCTTTCAGTCCTGCTCAAATAGCTGTTTTCAGATCGTGCTAACTTTCTTTTTTTTTTTTTTTACAAAATTAAAAAACAAAGAAAAAAAGTTGTTTTATCGGAGACTTGCACAAAGCAGCAATGTGGAAAATATTCTTGGGTCGGAGTAACAACAGAGACTTGGAAATCTGCATGAAGATGGAAAAGTCTGAGCATATTTTACATCTGTAAGTTACAATATATCTCTCTTGGAATGGCCAGACATCAATATGAATGGTCATGACTGTAAAGCAATAGCTTTTCTGGCTACCTGGCCATCAATATGAATGCCAAATCAATATCAATAGCCAAACATGTATAACAATAGCCTTTGATAGTGAGCCATTTATGTATGTGCAGACTGTATAAATAGAGTATAAATGGCCACCTGAGTTTCAGACATAGTCTCAGATAAATGTTAGTAGGAATCAGATTTGTCAGGAATATCTTTATAAAATGTGAAATATAAACTCAGGAGACATGTGGCTTTCAACCCAGTACTTTTCTGGATTGCTCCAGGACTGATTTCACACACACACACACACACACACACACACACACACACACACACACACACACACACACACACACACACACACACACACACACACATATATATATATACAGTGGGTACGGAAAGTATTCAGACCCCCTTAAATTTTTCACTCTTTTTTATTTTGCAGCCATTTGCTAAAATCATTTAGGTTCATTCTTCTTCCTCATGAATGTACACATAGCACCCTATATTGACAGAAAAACACAGAATTGTTGACACTGTTGCAGATTTATTAAAAAAGAAAAACTAAAATATCACATGGTCCTAAGTATTCAGACCCTTTGCTCAGTATTTAGTAGAAGCCCCCTTTTGATCTAATTCAGCCAGGAGTCTTTTTGGGAAAGATGCAACAAGTTTTTCACACCTGGATTCAGGGATCCTCTGCCATTCCTCCTTGCAGATCCTCTCCATTTCTGTCAGGTTGGACGGTAAACGTTGGTGGACAGCCATTTTTAGGTCTCTCCAGAGATGCTCAATTGGGTTTAAGTCATTGCTCTGGCTGGGCCATTCAAGAACAGTCACAGAGTTGTTGTGAAGCCACTCCTTCGTTATTTTAGCTGTGTGCTTAGGGTCATTGTCTTGTTGGGAGGTAAACCTTCAGCCCAGTCTGAGGTCCAAAGCACTCTGGAGAAGGTTTTCGTCCAGGATATCCCTGTACTTGGCCGCATTCATTTTTCCCTTGATTGCAACCAGTCGTCCTGTCCCTGCAGCTGAAAAACACCCCCAAAGCATGATGCTGCCACCACCATGCTTCATTGTTGAGACTGTACTGGACAGGTGATGAGCAGTGCCTGGTTTTCTCCACACATACCGCTTAGAATTAAGGCCAAAAAGTTCTATCTTGGTCTCATCAGACCAGAGAATCTTATTTCTTACCATCTTGGAGAACTCCATGCGAGTTTTCATGTGTCCTGCACTGAGGAGAGGCTTCCGTCGGGCCACTCTGCTATAAAGCCCCACTGGTGAAGGGCTGCAGTGATGGTTGACTTTCTACAACTTTCTCCCATCTCCCGACTGCATCTCTGAAGCTCAGCCACAGTGATCTTTGGGTTCTTCTTTACCTCTCTTACCAAGGCTCTTCTCCCCAGATAGCTCAGTTTGGCCGGACGGCCAGCTCTAGGAAGGGTTCTGGTCGTCCCAAACGTCTTCCATTTGAGGATTACGGAGGCCACTGTGCTCTTAGGAACCTTAAGTGCAGCAAAAAATTTTTTGGAACCTTGGCCAGATCTGTGCCTTGCCACAATTCTGTCTCTGAGCTCTTCAGGCAGTTCCTTTGACCTTAATGATTCTCATTTGCTCTGACATGCATTGTGATCTGTAAGGTCTTATATAAACAGGTGTGTGGCTTTCCTAATCAAGTCCAATCAGTATAATAAAAAATTTCTGGACTCAAATGAAGGTGTAGAACCATCTCAAGGATGATCAGAAGAAATGGAAAGCACCTGAGTTAAATATATGAGTGTCACAGCAAAGGGTCTGAATACTTAGGACCATGTGATATTTCAGTTTTTCTTTTTTAATAAACCTGCAAAAAAGTCAACAATTCTGTGTTTTTCTGTCAGTATGGGGTGCTATGAGTACATTCATAAGGAAAAGAAATGAACTTAAATGATTTTAGCAAATGGCTGCAATATAACAAAAAGTGAAAAATTTAAGGGGGTCTGAATACTTTCCGTACCCACTGTATATATATATATATATATATATATATATATATATATATATATATATATATATATATATATATATATATATATATAAATTTCAATTCACAAAATGTATATCCATGGCACTTCATGATATATAACTTAATATTGTTAGGCGTGGAGCGGAGGCGGAAGCCGGAGTAACGGCAAACAGAAACTTTATTTAACAAAGGCAGAGCCAACACAAAATACCCGCGTAGATAGGGATAATCCGGCAAACGGCAGTCCAATAATACCATCCACGGTGCGTTATCGAGGAAGCGCGGCGTGGAGGAAGCGACGGGGAAGCGTCGGAAGTCCGAGGTGCGCTGGGGAAGGAAAACGCAGCCGTGGAGTGAGCGAGGAGTCCGGGAGGAGAAGGTATGTAGCGGGTGCAGCATACACACGACCACGCATGAACACATACAATAACGGACGGGGAGCGTGGGTGAGTGAGCAGGATATATAGGAGCTTGGGGAGAGTGAATAACAAGCTCCCGGTGTGCGTGATTTGAGCTGAGTAATGTACAATGTATATTATTAATGCTTTTGTTTCTATTTGCAGGGGTCAAATTTGATGACGGCTGAAAATGACAAAATCAAAAATGAAGCTGTTACTGTTTCTTAGCATTTTTGGTTTTCTAAGTTTCATCTTAATTCTAAAGTGGAAGCATGTTTGCATGCATACTTCTATTTACAATGTTGGAACTCTTTATAAAAGCAAGCCCACATCTACAATCAGTAGTTTGGATATACGCAAAACCCCTAAGTCTTCCTCCAACTCCATAACCCCTATTAAAAACTCCAGCCATTTTGCAGTGTCCGCATTTATTGATCACAGGATTAATAAAGCTATTCGAGTTATCAGCATAATAAAAAGAAACAGTATACAGCCACTTTATTGCCGCTACTGCAACAATGGCCAAGCATGCGAGTTTAGTAAAGCTGAAAATAAGATACACAGCAATCATTTTCAATACCCATTTGGTGCATCAGATGTGTTGTGCCAGGGTAAAAACACAGACAATGTAACACACGTCACCATTTCAGCTGAAACAGCTGATAAAATGTCAGATGTTAATAACCTACTCTTCTTGCCAGTAAAGAATAGAGTGATTAATGTAAGTACAACTTCACCATCTCTATCTCAAATCTTTTTGGAAACTACAATAATGTTCTGCAGTTTGTTCAAACCATGGAGATGTACAAGCTTCTTGGTGTACAACGTGTCATAATCTACAACACCAGCTGTGGTTCTGACTTGGAAAAACTTCTACAGCACTATGAAAAAGAGGGAAATCCAGAGATTGTGCCATGGCCTATTGATCAGTTCCTTACTCCTTCTGTAGGATGGAACATTGCATTGAATAAAGGGGACATCCAGTATTATGGTCAGTTGGTAACTCTTAATGAGTGCATTTATAGGCAAATGTATGAGTCCAAATATGTCCTGTTGAATGACATTGATGAGATCATCATGCCCTATAAGTATGCCAACCTTGCATTACTGATAGAAGCTTTGCAACAGGAGCACAATGATGTGACTGTATTTCTCATAGAGAACCACGTTTTCCCAAAGACACAGTTTGAAGAAAGTGGAAAGTTTCGCCGACTGGAATGAAAAAATATTCCTGGTATCAATATTATGGAACACATTTACAGAGAACCAGATCGAAAAAATATTTTGAACCCCAGAAAGATGATCATCAACCCCAGGAGCGTGATGCAAACCTCAGTACATTCCACCCTGAAACACACTGGACAAGTCTATCAATGTTCCTCATGGTGTGTGTCGGCTTGTTCATGTGAGAACACCATTACAGGGGAATCTTAACAAGACGCAATTATTTGTTGACACAAGAGTATGGGACTTTCAGCAAGAACTAATAAGAAATGTGGATAGTGCCCTGCAATTATCAGGATTGTTAAAATGTCAAGAATGATATAGGTTATTTTATTCTTTTTTTTATTTTATTTTTTTTTATTTTACAATGAGAATAATTTTGTTGAATTCTATTTAATGTTGTAAGAACAAAAAAACGTAGCTGTTTTCTGTTTTATGTGTAAATTATGCTGTGGTCAGTATGTGTAACAGGGTACCTGAATGACGCAGACACTGGCCCAGCTTCAGCTAATATTAAACATCAGAAAAAAATATATATGTCAGGCGTGAACGAAGGCGGAAGCCAAAGTGAAAGCAAATCGCGTTTTATTGAACCAAAAAAGGGAGAGCCAACATAAAGCACCCGCAGCGCGGGATAAACCGGCAAACGGCAGTCCGTAAATAATATCCACGGTGCAGGAGGAAGGAAGCGCGGCGCGGAGGCAGCGACGGGGAAGCGTCGGTAGTCCGAGGTGCACTGGGGGTGATGCACGCTACCGTGGAGAGAGCGCGGAGTCCGGGAAGAGACGGAGCGTAGCGGGAGAAGCATACGCGGAGAGAAGCATCACCGTGAACCTGCACACACACGCGCGCGCGCACACACACAGCAAGCGTATGTGAGTGTGAGGCTTTTATAGGTGGTGTAATGGGTGCATGAAATTAGTCCCAGGTGATCGGGATGAGCCCGATTGCAATGAGCCTCGTGCGGGCGGGGCACGCCCGAGAGCAAGAGCGAGGTGCGTCGGGGAATCCCGGGGTATGACAGCCTCCGAAGGGGGCGTGGCAGGGGGATTCCTGACAATATATATATATCTTATTAAATTTAAAATGGCATAGGAGTTTATATAAAGTACACAAAATACAGTAAGTAATTAATAGTTGATGGGTTTTTATGGGAAGTCTTTTGGAAAAAGCACATTTGTTCAAGCAAGCAGGTGAAATACATTAATTTATACTGTTACTATGCTTTACAACCTTGGTGAGCAGAAAATTATATTAGGTTTGAAGATTTTCTTTACACCATAGTTGTGTAGAATGACTAGTGAATTTACTGTAGAATTTCTTGTCAGCTCAAACAATCTAGACATTATCCGATGATCTCTCTCATCAATATCTTCTCAGATATTTACAACAGCCTGTCTGATATGAACAACCATGTTACATTTAAAGTCATAGAAATCACAATTTACCACATTTTAATGTCTGATATTAACTAACAGTTTTGACCTGTATCTGTTTGATTTGTGTGCATTGTGCTGCTGCCCCATTATTAAAAGCACAGATTAGCTAGAATAAAGATGTTCCTTTTAATTAGTGTATTTTGAAGAAATTATGTTAAAAAGAAAAAAAAGGCAACAGCACTGTCCAGAAATTTTTGTTGTAACATGTAAGTTAAATAGGCAGATCTGTAGAAAAACTAGGAGTTTTATTTTATAATACCCAAGTGCTATACTCAAAAAGTGGTTTTAAATGTATAATTACCAAATATGTTTGTGTTGTATTGAGATGGGCCTCACATTAGTTCTTTAAAAACATTCCTATGTTGTCTGTTCAGTGTCTATAGCATCTTTATGATGTGAGTATGTAAGGTATACAGAAAGTCTTTGTCTGGGCTCACACATCTCTAGTTACTGTGTCTTCTTACCCGATCAGAAACAGTTTTAGCTCAGTTTTTTTTTTCCAAGTGTGTATATATAATTGTCTGTTTTCTGCAATAAACTTAAGAAGAACATTTGCACCATTCTGTGTGGCCATTCTGTGTGCTGTGTGATTTTTCCCTGATAAAAAAATGCACCACGGGAGGTTTGTATGGATAACCTCTCTAAGAATTAAGTTTTGTTGGGACTATACATCCAATCTTTGGGATTTTGGGAGAGATGTCATGACCCAACTTCTTTACACAGAACGAAGATCGTAGTCTTCAAACAAAAAAGCATTCCAGTCTCTCTAATTAGATCACAAATTTTGTAAGTTAGGAGAAAAAAAAATAGACTTTAAAGCCAAAATAAAACTGTAGTTTTTCCAATATTTCCCTTTTTTTTTTTTTTTATTAAATCATTTATTTATTTATCTTTTTTTGTCATGCATATTAAAATTATCAGGGATTCTTTTGGATACTTCAGACAATATTGCCTATATTAGGCAGGCTGTAAAAAAAAGTCTTCTAATCTTGCATTTTAACATCTAAGGTGAGGAAAACTTTGTTGTGACGAATTCATTCCACCAAAATAAATTTTTATCATTAATTGAACAATTAATGCATAACCAAGACACAAACACACATGCAGCCTTTTTGGCTGGCAAATGAGACAATCGAGCAAGCAAGGAAGTATCCTAAAACTTACCTTGAGGCATGATTTTCCTTCCGATATTGCTGGAAAGTATCTTACTTCTGACACCAAAACTGTTAGATTTTTATCATGCCCAAACAAAACTTAATTGTTGGAGAGGTTTTCCATAAGATCTACAATGCCCGTGGCGCCTGTTTTGATCAGGGAAGAATCACACAGCACACAGAATGGCGCATATGTTCTTCTTTAGCTTATTGCAGATAACAGACAAGTGTATATATACACATTGGACTGAGGACAACCGAGGGCACCTTAGGGACAAGAAGGCACTAATACCTCCCATGACTCCTCTGGATCATCCAAATGGTCATTGGCAAACTTAAGATGTGACTGGACATGTGCTGGTTTAAGCAGGGGAACCTTCCGTGCCATGCATGATTTCAAACCATGACATCTTAGTGTATTACCAACAGTAACCTTGGAAACGGTGGTCCCAGCTCTTTTCAGGTTATTGACCAGCTCCTCCTGTGTAGTTCTGGGCTGATTTCTCACCTTCCTTAGGATCATTGAGACCCCACGAGGTGAGATCTTGCATGGAGCCCCAGTCCGAGGGAGATTGACAGTCATGTTTAGCTTCTTCCATTTTTTAATGATTGCTCCAACAGTGGACCTTTTTTCACCAAGCTGCTTGGCAATTTCCCCGTAGCCCTTTCCAGCCTTGTGGAGGTGTACAATTTTGTCTCTAGTGTCTTTGGGCAGCTCTTTGGTCTTGGCCATGTTAGTAGTTGGATTCTTACTGATTGTATGGGGTGGACAGCTGTATTTATGCAGCTAACGACCTCAAACAGGTGCATCTAATTTAGGATAATAAATGTAGTGGAGGTGGACATTTTAAAGGCAGACTAACAGGTCTTTGAGGGTCAGAATTTTAGCTGATAGACAGGTGTTCAAATACTTATTTGCAGCTGTATCATACAAATAAATAGTTTAAAAATCATATATTGTGATTTCTGGATTTTTTATTTTTTTAGATTATGTCTCTCACAGTGGACATGCACCTACGATGACAATTTTAGACCCCTTCATGATTTCTAAATGGGAGAACTTGCAAAATAGCAGGGTGTTCAAATACCTATTTTTCTCACTGTACATCCTTTCTTGTCATTCAGACCTGCAACACATTCCAAAAAAAGTTGGGACAGTAAAGAATTTACCACTTTGTAATGTTGCCATTCCATTTCACAACACTTAAAAGACGTTTAGGGACTGAAGACACCAAGTGATGAAGTGTTTCAGGTGTATTTTTGTCCCATTCTTCCTGCAAACAAGTCTTAAGGTGGGCAACAGTACGGGGTCTTTGTTGTCGCATTTTGCGCTTCAAAATGCGCCACACATTCTCTATTGGAGACAGGTTGGGACTGCAGGCAGGCCAGTCAAGTACCCATACCCTCTTCCTCCGCAGCCAGGACTTTGTAATGTGTGCAGAATGTGGTTTTGCATTGGTTTGTTGAAATATGCATGGACGGCCCTGGAAAAGATGTCTTCTTGAAGGCAACATATTGTGCTCCAAAATCTCTATTTTGCTGTACTTTTCAGCATTAATGGTGCCATCACAGAAGTGCAAGTTACCTTTGCCAAGGGCACCGACACAACCCCATACCATGACAGACCCTGGCTTTTGGACTTGTTGCTGGTAACAGTCTGGACGATCCTTTTCTTCTTTGGTCCGGAGCACACAGCGTCCATTCCTCCCAAAAAATACCTGAAATACTGATTCATCTGACAACAGTACACGTTTCCACTGTGTGATGGTCCATCTCAGATGCCTCCGAGCCCAGAGAAGTCGACAGCGCTTCTGGTCACTGTTAACATAGAGCTTCCTTTTGGCATAGTACAGTTTTAACTGGCATTTGTGGATGTAACTACATATTGTGGTACTTGATAAAGGTTTGCCAAAGTAGTCCTGAACCCATGTGGTGATATCGCATATAGATGAATGACGATTCTTGATGCAGTGCCACCTGGGGGATCGAAGATCACAGCTGTTCAGCTTAGGCTTGCGCCCTTGTCCTTTACGCACTGAAATTCCTCCAGATTCCTTGAATCTTTTAATTATGTTATGCACTGTTGAAGGTGAAATATCCAAATCTCTTCCTAGCTTTCTTTGAGGAACATTGTTTTTAAACATTTCAAAAATTTTCTCACATTTGTTAGTAAACTGGCAAACCTCGGCCCATCTTTGCTCTTAAAGGACTAGACCTTTCTTGGATGCTGCTTTTGTACCAAATCATAATAATCACCTGGTGACATCACCTGTTTCAAATCACATCATTATTTAACCAATTTACCTAATTACTAGCCCTAAATTGCTCCTGTCCCAACTTTTTTTGGAATGTGCAGGTCTGAATGACAGAAAAGGATGTATATTTACAAATGACAAAGTTGACCAAACAGAACATGAAATATTGTGTTCATATTGTCTGCAATGAAATACAAGTCAAAGTAAATTTAGAAATCACTACTTCCTTTTTTTTTTTATTTGAGTTTTCCATACTGTCTCAACTTTTTCTGATTTGGGGTTGTACAAGACACCTGTCATTCAAGATATACAGGAAGTATTAAATCTTATAACTTTGTTTCTTGTACATGTGTAAAGTTCTCCGTTTACTTCTTGTTACTATATTTTTAATTTCGATAGTGCACCTTTAAATATAAGAAAATAACAGAAGAAAACTTTGGTAAGCAACGAGAAACTGTTGTACTTCCTGTATATCTTGAATGACAGGTGTCTTGTCCAATGATCATTCAACGACATGCATTTTATAATGAATTTATTTCTTTCACAAAAGCTTTTTTTTTATATATATTTTCAATTTTTTCCCTCTTCCACTAAATATATTGTATTTTCATGCACCTGTTTTGTGTATTGTAATGTAAATTGTACTTGTTATTGCCACATTGTTTGTATATGGCTAATTGCTTAATAAAAAAATGAAAAAATTAAACAAATAAAAAAATATATACTTCCTGTATATCTTGAATGACAGGTGTCTCTCGTCCAGTGATCGTTAAGTTTTCCATTCACAAACTATACCTACCTTTTCCGGTTTGTCTGAATTGTCTGTGTTTTCGGATTTGTTAATGGGTTTTCGGATTTGTTGTTTTGTTTTTGCATTTGTTATTTTGTATTCGGATTCGTTCGTGTTTTCTAATTTGTTCATGTATTTTTTGATTTGTTAATGTGTTTTGCACTTCTCGACCACCGTAGAATTCAGTCTGAACGGCAGGTTAGAAAAGTGCTGGACTTATTAAAACAAAGGCTGATACCAGATAAAAGAAGGTTACTAAAAGGATATTATAATGGACAAATGGTTCTGGTTATCTCAGATCCCTTTCCAAAACTTCTAATCACCCCTGATTTAAAACGTCTAACTGGGTCCTTTCTGGAACTGGAAAGGCTAGAGGACTTAAGTTTTCAAGACTCTCAAAGTAAGGTGTTATACACATGATTTGTAAAGGTGTTAAACAAAACAAGCCTTAAAGTTTGAAAGGATACGGTGTGGACAGAGAAATTTGGTTTGGAATATGATGTAAAACCAGTATGGAGAGTTTTATACAAACCACCTTTAGATAAATGCACAGGTGATCTCCAGTGGAGAGTATTACATGGCACAGTTGCTGTTAATACTTTTGTAAATGTTATTAATCCTGATGTGTCAGATAAATGTCCTTTTTGTAAAAAAAAAAAAAAAACAATTTTTCACTGCTTTTTAGCGTGTTTAAGATTCAAAGAGTTATTTGATGTACTTAAACGAGCATTTTAGAATTTCGGTGAGATATTCTCTTTTCAAAGCTTTATTTTGGTCCATATTATAGAGCATCCCAAAGGGGAAGTTGTTAGTTGTTTAACTTTTTGATGAGACAAGCTAAAAGACAAATTTACATTACAAGGCAAATAAAGTGTCAGTAATGCAAAAAGTAGGACCCAAATGCAGGATGCAGCAATAAAGCAAAACAGAAGTCTTTAATACAAAATAATCAAGGAACCACAAAAACAGTGTCCAAAAACTTATGGTCCTCAGGGTAAGGTAATCCACAAAAACACAAACAAAGTGTCCAAAAAAACTCACAGCTCTGAGAAAGAAATAATCCACAAAACAGGGTCCAAAAACTTACAGTCCTCCAGGTGAAATAATCCACATAACACATAGAGTGTACAAAAAATAAAACACACGACCGCTAAGCGAGCAGGGAGAAAGGGAGAGCGGGGTTTGCTCTTTAATAGTGATGTGTAACACTGCCAGTCCTCCTCCCTTTCTCTTCCCGCTCTCCATCGTTCTGTCCGCGCGCAGTAAATCAGATCCATCCAGAGCCACGGTCGTACTCGGAGTTAGCTTGGTTAGCCATGACGTTAAACAGCATGATGCTACACTCCCGGAATTCCCTCTGATGCCGGGTAAGAGCCGCTAGCTCGTCCATCTTGTTGGGTAAAGATCTTACATTTCCCATAACAATGGACGGGAGAGTTGGTCTGTAACGTCTCCTTTTATTCCGATACATAGCTCCAGCACGGTTCCCCAGTCTTCTCCTTCTTAGCTCGCGGGGAATATCCGTTTTTTCTTCAAGTAGCATCGGCATGTTGTGGAATGCTAACAGCTGATCCCTGGTGTAAACAATAGGACCATGGCTTTGAACAGAGTTTCCAGACGCGACTGTGAACAAAGTCCAAAGATGCAGGAAAAGTAGGGCAAACTCGGTGGCTTTGTTTATGTCCATTGTGCAGTTTCCAAATTTACACCTGAGGAGAGCCACCAGGGTATTCTTCCAGGCACGGCGGCAGCGCCTGACCAAAGCACCAGCTGAGGGTACTGAGGTCTCAACTTCCTGAGATGAAAAAATGGGCGGGTGATAGCTATAAGCGGCTTGGAAAGGGGAGAGACCAGTGGCTGAGGACGGCAGAGTATTATGGGCATATTCAGCCCATATCAATTGCGAAGCCCAGGAAGCGTTGTCGTCAGTGCAAAGGATGCGAAGGGCTGTCTCCAGGTCCTGGTTTAACCTTTCAGCTTGCCCGTTGGTCTGCGGGTGAAACCGGAGGACAAGCTGACCGAGATACCCAGGAGGCGGCAGAATTCGTTCCAAAAATTGGCAGTAAACTGTGGACCCCGATCCAAAACGATACAACTAGGGAGACCATGGAGCCGGAACACGTGCTGCAGCAGAAGCTGGGCGGTTTCTTTGGACGAGGGCAGTTTAGGAAGAGGTATGAAATGAGCCATCTTAGAAAACCGATCTATCACAGAAAGAATGGCGCTATGGCCAGCTGAGGGTGGTAGACCGGTAAAAAAGTCAAGGGCTATATGGGACCATGGGCGATGCGGAAAGGGAAGCGGGCGGAGGAGACCCGCCGGGGGGTTTCTGGAGCTCTTGTGCTGGGCGCAAACAAGACAGGCGGCCACAAACTTCCCCCAATAGTGGGCCACCAAAAACGTTGCCGCAGAAGGGCCAAGGTGCGAGGGGTTCCCGGGTGGCAGAAGAGTTGAGAGCAGTGGCACCACTGGAGTAACTGTGAACGGAGCTGGTCCGGAACGTAGAGCCTGTCCTCCGGACAGCCGTCCGGGGTGGGTTGTCCCGAAGTGGCCCTGTGCACTCTGCGTTCAATGTCCAAGTCAAGGACCCTGACGGAAACGGATGGAGGTAGAATGTGACACGGTTCTTTACCTTCCTCCTCGCCGCAGGAACCCAGTCGGGACAGGGCATCCGGTTTGCAGTTCTTGGAGCCCAGACTGTAGGAGAGGGTAAAGCAAGAACGCCCAAAAAACAGCCCCCACCTGGCCTGCCGGGGGTTAAGGCGCTTGGCTGCCCGCAGAAACTCCAGGTTGCGATGTTCCATCCACACAATGAACGGGTGTTCGGCACCCTCCAACCAATGACGCCATTCCTCAAGCGCCAGCTTGACGGCCAGCAGTTTGCGATCCCCGATGGAGTAGTTCTGTTCCGCGGGACATAGTCAGCACGAGAAGAAGGCACATGGATGGAGGCGGTTGTCGGTGACACCTCTCTGAGACAGAATGGCCCCCACACTCTTGTCAGAGGCATCAACCTCCACAACAAATTACCGGGATGGATCAGGCAGGGTAAGGACAGGTGCAGAAGTGAACTGGGTCTTGAGCTCCAGAAAGGCCTGTTCCGCCTCGGAATTCCAAATGAATGGCTGATGAGTAGAGGTGAGTCGGTGTAGTGGTGCCGCGATGGTGCTAAAACCGCGGATGAACTTGCGGTAAAAATTATCAAAACCAAGGAACCTTTGCAGTTGCTTGCGATTCTCTGGTTCGGGCCACCCCTCTACGGCGCAGATCCAGGTCGGATCCATCGAAACATTCCCTGCCGACAAGATGAAGCCCAGAAAAGATGTGCTGGACACATTGAATTCACATTTCTCGGCCTTCACATACAACTGGCTCTGAAGTAGACAGGTGAGCACAGTGCGTACATGGCAGCGGTGTTCCTCCAGGGAGCGGGAGTAGATCAAAATGTCGTCCAGGTAGACAAACACAAACCGATGGAGCATGTCCCGAAGAACGTCGTTGACCAGGGCCTGGAAAACAGCAGGGGCGTTAGTGAGGCCAAACGGCATGACCAGGTACTCATAATGGCCTGCTGGGGTGTTAAAGGCTGTCTTCCAATCATCCCCCTCATGGATGCATACCAGGTGGTAGGCGTTGCAGAGGTCAAGCTTGGTAAAGATGGTGGCTCCCTCAAAAACTGAAAAGCCGAGGACATCAAAAGCAAGGGGTACCGATTCTTAATGGTGATTGAGTTAAGTCCCCGGTAGTCGATGCAGGGGCGGAGGCTCTTGTCCTTCTTTTCCACAAAAAAGAAACCTGCCCCCGCCGGGGAGGAGGAAGGGTGGATGATCCCAGAAGCGAGGGACTCCCGGATGTAGTCCGCCATAGCTTCCTTTTCAGGACCAGTCAGGTGGTAGAGGCGGCCTCGGGGAGGAGTAGTTCCCGGCAACAGATCAATACCACAATCATATGGACGGTGGGGCGGTATAGATAAGGCTCTCGCTTTACTGAAAACAGTGCCCAGATCATGGTACTCCGCAGGGACAGAGCTGAGGTCGGAGGGGGATTCCCCACCAGAACGATTAGGAATAAGGGGAACCGAGGAGAGACAGCTGGCATGACACGAAATCCCCCATTCCAACACCCGGCCACTGGTCCAGTCCAGGCGAGGGTTGTGCCTCTGCAACCACGGGAAACCGAACATGGCAGGCGTTAGCGGGGATGGGATGATGAGGAACGATAACCATTCACGATGTTGTTCATCGATGGAAACGAGGAGAGGCTTGGTGCGGTGGGTGACCCGATAGAGAACATGGCCGTTAAAAGCGCGGACCAGGAGTCAACGCCCAGTTGACGAGCGAGCTCTTCGTCCAAAAACTCAGCGTCCACCCTGGAGTCAACAAAAACCACTAATTCACAACTGTGGCCCTGGACATCGACCCGAACTTTAAGCAACGGCCTAAAGGGGGCTGGGAGTCCTTGGCCCGGCGCTATGGCCCCACGTTTAACGCCGAGCCCTCTCTTTTGCTGGACAGGGCCCCCGAAGAAAAACGTCGTAGAGCACCGTGGAATACCACTCACTCTTGTCCGCAACGGTGCGGAAATCCGTGGCGTATTCAGCGACAGATCGCCCGTCTTGAGTGGTCTGGAATAACGAACTCCGAGAGAAAGGGAGAGCAGGGTTTTGTGAATGAAATAAAATGAAAACAAAGCAAAGCCGCAACGGGCGGCACGGCGCGATACCGAGGAAAAAACAAAAACGGAAAAAAAAAACGGAAGATCCGAAACCGAAAGCAAAAATACGGGAAAGCAAAACTGAGGGACAGGAATGTCAAAAAAAAAAAAAAAAAACGGAAGCCAACGAGACAATCTGGCAGTGAGCGTGTCTATTTATGTGATGGCAAGATGGCGGCCGGGACGGTTGCAAATTCGCGCTACCCCAGAAGTGGAAGCGCCGGAAGTGCACGCGCCGCTGGCTGACATAAAGATAGATGGTAGAGAGGGGCAAAGAGTAGAGTTGGTTTGTAAAAACGTGGTAAAAAGTCGTGTCCTGATTTATTTTAAGTTTTATAAATTAATCAATTTACATTGTAATAGATGGAATGTTATCTTTTAATACTGTTTTTATATGGGTGGTGGGTTTATAAGAAATAATTTCATGTGGTTATACAGAGATGGAAGTGGTTTTTATTAAGTTTATTAAGGTGTTGTTTAAGTTTTGAACTTATAAAGTGAATTTGTTTTTATGATTAAATAAAGTAAAAAACTCTCAAGTTAAACATGCTCCTGAGGTTCCAGTGACCACTGTTCCTACCCCTTATCCCTCCTCAGATCTTCCCACTTCCCACTTCCTGGCCTGCCTTTGGATAGTGTCCTCTTCGATTGGAGGACACACTGTGCATTTGGTGATGGTTTCTCATCAATGCCCTGGGGTTCCATGAAATTATGGAGTAAGAACAGGGCTTTGAGGATGGATTTTGACTGTAGTTAATTTAAACAATCTGCTACACTGACAGGACTACAGTTTGCTTCTGAACACCATTACTGCACCCTGCAACATTGTTTATCTGTAATAGATAGACATTCGGAGCAACCCAGATGAGGATTGGTTCCCTCTAGAAAACTGGTTCCGCTCTAGGTTTCTTCCTTATGCCATCTCGGGTAGTTTTTCCTTGCCACAGTCACCACCGGCTTGCTCATAAGGAAGAAACTTACACTTATAAAGAACATCTTATTAATTTTTATCACCACATTATCTGTGTAAAGCTGCTTTAAGATAATGTTCATTGTTTAAAATGATATACAACTAAAAATTAATTTAATTGAATTGAACCACGAGTCTCGATTATTAAACATTTTCACAATAGTCTGATTTTCTGAGATACTTAAATTTGGATTTTTACATTAGTTGTAAGCCATAATCATCTAAATTAAAATAAATATTTCAGTCTGTGTGTGATTTAATCTATATAATCTATATAATATACAATATAAATGTTCCACATTTTGTATTGTATTACTACAATTAATCAACTTTTTAATGATAATCTAATTTATTGAGATGCACCTGTATATACAATGACTTTGTGAGGTTTGCACAGAGCCAACAACACTAGTGGCAAGACTTCACAGAAGAATGAAAAACTAAATCAGGAATTAACTTTTAACAAGTACATGCAGATGTGATTGTTCAGGCCATAGATTATATCTCAAATAATAAAGGTGGGGTGAAAAAAACGTGTGGGTCTATTATTCTCATTCATGAAACGTTGCTAATAATAAAGCTTTCTTACAGTATGGTAATGTGATTAGTAAACTACTAGAAAGCTTATTACTAGCACTATATATTTGTCCCTAAACATATCTTTATGTAATATTATTTTTTAATTGTAATTCGATTTATTTGTGTGTTTGTTTTTGTTCCTTAAGGCAAGAAAAAAGTGTCTGAGATAATAGTAAACCTTGAGAAAAACTTGACTTAAAAGGGAACCCATCTTCACTCAGTCAAAACTTCACAGTCAAAAAACCTGAGTGTATGCATAAGACTGGGAAAGTAACAGCATCCAAACATTCCAGAACACTCTGCTACCTCTAAATTGTGCTGATAATATTGCAACGTTCCTCTCCCATAACTTCAGCATCTGGTCACTTTAGTTCTGAGACATATATGGACTGTTCCCAAACCCGAAATAACAGCCCTATATATACAGTGAGGAAAATAAGTATTTGAACACCCTGCTATTTTGCATGTTCTCCCACTTAGAAATCATAGAGGGGTCTGAAATTGTCATCATAGGTGCATGTTAACTGTGAGAGACATAATCTAAAAAAAAGAAATCCAGAGAATCCCAATATAGGATTTTTAAACTATTTATTTGTATGATACAGCTGCAAATAAGTATTTGAACACCTGTCTATCAGCTAGAATTCTGACCCTCAAAGACCTGTCTGCCTTTAAAATGTCCACCTCCACTACATTTATTATCCTTAATTAGATGCACCTGTTTGAGGTCGTTAGCTGCATAAAGACACCTGTCCACCCCATACAATCAGTAAGAATCCAACCACTAACATGGCCAAGACCAAAGAGCTGTCCAAAGACACTAGAGACAAAATTGTACACCTCCACAAGGCTGGAAAGGGCAATGGGGAAATTGCAAAGCAGCTTGGTGAAAAAAGGTCCACTGTTGGAGCAATCGTTGGGAAATGGAAGAAGCTAAACATGACTGTCAATCTCCCTCGGACTGGGGCTCCATGCAAGATTTTACCTCGTGGGGTCTCAAAGATCCTAAGGAAGGTGAGAAATCAGCCCAGAACTACACGGGAGGAGCTGGTCAATGACCTGAAAAGAGCTGGGACCACCGTTTCCAAGGTTACTGTTGGTAATACACTAAGACGTCATGGTTTGAAATCATGCATGGCACGGAAGGTTCCCCTGCTTAAACCAGCACATGTCCAGGCACGTCTTAAGTTTGCCAATGACCATTGAATGATCCAGAGGAGTCATGGGAGAAAGTCATGTGGTCAGATGAGACCAAAATAAAACTTTTGGGTCATAATTCCACTAAACGTGTTTAGAGAAAGAACAATGATGAGTACCATCCCAAGAACACCATCCCTACTGTGAAGCATGGGGGGTGGTAGCATTATGCTTTGGGGGTGTTTTTCTGCACATGGGACAGGGCGACTGCACTGTATTAAGGAAAGGATGACCGGGGCCATGTATTGCGAGATTTTGGGAAACAACCTCCTTCCCTCAGTTAGAGAATTACAGATGGGTCGAGGCTGGGTCTTCCAACATGACAATGACCCGAAGCACACAGCCAGGATAACCAAGGAGTGGCTCTGTAAGAAGCATATCAAGGTTCTGGCATGGCCTAGCCAGTCTCCAGACCTAAACCCAATAGAGAATCTTTGGAGGGAGCTCAAACTCTGTGTTTTTCAGCAACAGGCCAGAAACCTGACTGATCTAGAGAAGATCTGTGTGGAGGAGTGGGCCAAAATCCCTCCTGCAGTGTGTGCAAACCTGGTGAAAAACTACAGGAAACGTTTGACCTCTGTAATTGCAAACAAAGGCTACTGTACCAAATATTAACATTGACTTTCTCAGGTGTTCAAATACTTATTTGCAGCTGTATCATACAAATAAATAGTAAAAAAATCATACATTGTGATTTCTGGATTCCTTTTTTAGATTATGTCTCTTACAGTGGACATGCACCTACGATGACAATTTCAGACGCCTCCATGATTTTTAAGTGGGAGAACTTGCAAAATAGCAGGGTGTTCAAATACTTATTTTCCTCACTGTATATAATTACTGGATGCTACATGGTGGTAAATATGGCCCTGTCTCAACCTTTTTGATTGTTGCAACCTATAATTTCTAAATGACCTTATTTGTTCATTAAATGGTACATTTCCTCTGTTTGAACATTGGATATGTTTTGTATGTTCAACTGTAAATATAATATTGCTTATAAGTTTTGGAAATTAATGCATTTTTGGAATTGGGTTGTACTGTTAGAGTGATAAAATGCAGAATGTTTCATGCAAAGTTGATTGATTATAAAATGCTACTATTGACTTATAAAAAACTTAATGGTCACATGCCCATTATCTGAGTGATGACCATGACCATGCCTGCTTCAATATAAAGGTGCAGGCTGCATATGCAAGCCAAGTCCCGGTTGAGGACATCTCCACCTCCACCGACACCGCCCTTCGAAATCTCAACTCAGAACCGATTGTGCTATTGCAGTCAAAGGTAGGGTACACACTTGCTGTTTTCCTGGTGTTCGGCTTCTCAATGTCGCTGCACAGGTACCCACAATCCTGAATGAAAACTTTGGAGCTGTTGTCCTCCATGCCGGAACGAATGACACCAGGCAAACCAAGATCCTGAAAAGGGACTTCAGGATCCTGGTGGAGAATGAACCCAGCGCATCGCCCACAACGAGAATCATAGTGTCAGGACTGCTTCCCACTTACCAGCGAGAAATTGAGAGGTTCTAGACTTAGTAGACACTAGTCATTTTAATTCTTAAAATCTGTACTGTCCTCAACACGTGTTAGTGCTTTGACAGATAAACTCCCTTCCCTCACATGACTCTGAAGACAAGAAGTTTATTTGCCCACAGGTTTATTGGTCTTGGGTATGGAGTGAAACTACAAATTAACTGCTTCTTCTTCTTCTTCTTTCGGCTGCTCCCTTTAGGGGTCGCCACAGCAAATCATCCGTCTCCATACCACCCTGTCCTCTACATCTGCCTCTTTCACACCAACTACCTGCATGCCTTCCCTCACCACATCCATAAACTTCCTCCTTGGCCTTCCTCTTTTTCTCCTTCATGGTGGCTCCATCCTCAGCATTCTTCTACCAATATAACTCATGTCCCTCTGCACATGTCCAAACCATCTCAATCTCGCCTCCCTCACCTTGTCACCAAAACATACTACATGGGCTGTCCCTCTAATAAACTTATTTCTAATCTTGTCCATCCTTGTCACTTCCAACGAAAACCTCAACATCTTCAGCTCTGCTACCTCCAGCTCCGCCTCCTGTCTTTTACTCAATGCCACTGTCTCTAATCCATACAACAGCGCAGGCAGGGGTGCAATTAACAGTTTTAAGGGGGGTATGCAAGACAGAATTTTGGGCCCCTATATATATATATATATATATATATATATATATATATATATATATATATATATATATATATATATATATACAATGTTATATTATTATTAATAAAGTAAATATAGTTTCATTTTATTTACAGAGAATTTATTTTATTTTACCACAGTGTTATTATTTAAAATATGTGTATGTACGATTAAAAAAAAAAACCTAATTGGAAAAATTTTAATTGATGATTGTGGGGCCCCCTAGCGTTCTCTTGGGCCCATATGCCTGGCATACTCTGCACCCCCCCTAACGGCGCCCCTGAGCGCAGGTCTCGCCACAGTCATATAAACTGAAACTACAAATGAACAAATAAACATATTTCAATAATACATTTGACACTAAAGCACAATGTGGCTAATGCAATAGCTGGATGGAAAATTATTGATAATGATCTTAAACCAGGAATGGGCAAACTTTTTGACTCACGGGCCACAATGGGTTCTAAAATTTGACAGAGGGGCCGGGTCATACATACACATACACACACATACGTGTATATATATATATATATATATATATATATATATATATATATATATATATATATATATATATATATATATATATATACATATACATATATACACACACACACAAACACATACATATACATACATACATACATACATATATATATGTATGTATGTATGTATGTATGTATGTATATGTATGTGTTTGTTTTTATACCACATCGCAGTTTTTATAGAGTATCAGATTAAGCTCTCTTAAGAGAAGGAGTATTGCACGCGAACGTCAATTGAGCTGAAGTGCGACATCTTTGGGGGAAACGTGGGCATTACAGGGGAACTGTCAATTGAACAATGTTTACACTTACCTATTTTAATAGAATTTGGTCACGTTCGGCGGGCCGGATTAATAAACCCAACGGGCCGTGTGTGACCCGCGGGCCTTAGTTTGCCAAGTCTGTCTTAAACCATAACAATTTACATTTATATGCAAGTATAATGTACATCCATGTCAATCAAATACATACTTACAAGCGATGCTGTTGCAGGGTTAAAGATTACAAAAATATATGGCGATTAAAGAGAGCCATCATTACAGATGCCCGCATGGAGCACTCACTACTTCCTGATTCACGTGAATACGGGAAATCACAGAATTACAGCAACATCAAACTTGCCACTAGATGGAGCTTTAAACCATAAATAAATTGAACAGGATAATTAGTGCCATGGATAACATTAAAGAATTACAGACATTAAATAATTAAATGTGTTATCAAATTAAACACAAAATAAAGAATCTGTAACATTGAACTTGTTCCAGCACAAATTCTGTAAAGCTGCTTTGAGACAATGTCCATTGTGAAAAGCACTATAGAAATTAACTTAAACTTGAAACTTGAATTTTTTTGTTGGCACCTCATGATTACAGCAGAGGGAAGAGTTTTCTGTTACTAAGTTCCACAAAAGACTTGCATTTAGTGTTTGGAATTCAGACACAGTCACAGTTTTCAAGTCTAGATTTAAAAACATATTTGTTTATTTAAACCTTATGTGAATTAAGTTCATGAACTATAATATATTACACTATTCATGAATTATACTGACAAAAACATTTATCAAAAAAAAAACTTTCGCAGAGAGCAGCATGTGTTTCAAAATAATGAATCCTGAGACATGCTACAGAAGATGGAGCAATTAGACCAGCCAGACAAGAAAGATGTGCATATAACGTAAGGAATTTATAGAATAGACATACAGAAAGAGCTGCACAGAACAATGGCTCTGTAATGACATATTATTTACATATTAATGTATGTGTTGTGTTGAAGGGCATATATAGAAACATGAGGCAGGTAAACCAATAAGTGGAATATTTAAATAAAAGACAGAATACATTTAACATTGTAAAAAAAGGATGAACGGGACAGTTTTTCTCTTATTTGCCATTTACTATCATGGGTCACGTTTTAACTGTCGTCCTCCTTCAATCTATATGCATATAGTATTTGCTGCTCCAGTGGTTGCTGCATATTGTTGCTTGCTTAAATACTCAGTTGTTCTGTTGCTAACTATTGAACCTGTACAAGAAGTATTAAGGAACGCTCAATCGAACAAAGTGAGTAAGATGCTTTATTACAGAACTATATTGTTTTAGCACATATTAGAAGCAAAAATGTTTATTGTAATTTTGGAATATAATTAATATATAAACTGAATATAAAATATATATAAATATAAACTGTTGTTATTAAGTGGAATATGGAAAATATGCTTGTGTGCAATGGCTTTATCAGCCAGTTGGTTTATACAGCTAAATACAAAAAAGAAGATATTTTTCTATATTATTTATCTAATTTGGAGATTTTGTATTTTTTTATTTATTTTTTGCCAAAAAAAATAGGCATTATTATAAATATTTAAGAAATGCCAGTGAATATTCAATAAAGGCTACTCTGAAACAATGCATTAATGAGTGGGTGTTCACTTGTTCCTCAATGTGCTCAGTGAGTACAGTTTTGGAAGTTTTTTTTTTTCATACTTTCATACTGGTATCCATCATAAATGCACAGCTGTATTTACTACTCCTATTATATTCCATAAAAGTCTATGCTGGAAGCGTGAAATACATGATGAGGGTAAATGATAAAAATAAAAATAAAAATAAAAATAAAATTCAATACAATTAAATTAAATTAAATTAAAGAAATAAATAAATAAATAAAGAAATAAAGAAATAAAGAAATAAATAAAGAAATAAAGAAATAAAAAAAAATAAAAACAGTCACTGATTATTCAGTGTACACTGCCTGGCAAGAAAAAAGTTGCGCATTCAGTTCACACTTTAATTATGGCACATATTCATCATGGCAATGTTTAAACTATTTTAAATATTCATGAATGTATGTAATTTCATCATAAAAAAATTTTTCATCAAAAAGGTGTAGGTCTTGTGTTATGGGCAAAGCCTCAAACCCCTTTAGAATTGGCTTAGGGCTGTAACTGTCATGTTTACCGTGATAAAAATGTAATGAATAGATGTTTGATGAGCGTGCATTGCCTTTTTAGCCTGGTTCTTTTCAAGATTCTTTCCTTATACCAACTCATGGCCACCATTACCACTGGGTTGCTTATTTGAGGAAAAACATATAAGATAAGATAAGATAAGATAAGATAAGATAAGATAAGATAAGATAAGATAAGATAAGATATACCTTTATTCATCCCACAGTGGGGAACTTTCTCTGTTACACAAGCTAAGAAAAAATAAGTGCAAATATATAAAAGAATAGACATATACTATAGTATACAGTATATACACAACACAATGTATAAATACAAATAAGGAAAAAGGGAATATCGGGAATAATTTATAATTGTATTCATTTATATAATGTATTTATATAATGTATTTATTACTGTAAAGCTTATTTAGGACAATGTCCAGTGTTAAAAGCACCATACAAATTAAATGTAATGGAATTAAAGTAATACATTTTACTATAAATACTGACACACTAGAATAAGAAATGTGTTCAATTTTTTAACAACATGTTGATGATTCTTGAAGACTCATCATTAATCTGAACAAGCATTATCAAATTTGTATGAGGTGTTTATCAAACCATATTTGCTTGAAGTCTTTGCTATGACTGTGTGGTTTGTTTGTTTGTTTTTTTCCTCCTGTGTTGCTTAGTAATATTGTGTTTGTAAAATTGATTAAATAACTATTACCTTTATCAATTATTTATTTAAATTAATCTATATTAATTTAGGTGAATTTATTATTTTTTTTTAGTGGAGCTGCCAGTCATATTAATATCAAATTATTAGGATGTGTTTCAATGTAGCTACTTCTCAGCACTAAAAGGTAATTTCTAAAGACTAAGTGGACTAATTAAGAAAATATCATAGATTATTTAAAGCTTATACTATTATTTTTAAAGACTTTATAAATACATTAAAAAAAATTTAATCATTGTATTTTATGAAATCATTCTTGTCTAGTAAAACACAGAATATATAACCATGTTGTGTATTTAGGATATTTGTATTAATAATGGTTTTGTTTCAATTTACAGGGTTCACATTGGCTGAAAATAGCAAAATAAAAAATAAAGCTGTTTATGTTTCTTATCATTTTTGGATGCCTATGTTATATCTTGATTTTAAAATGGAAGCATTTTTCCATTCACAATACTATTTACATTGCTGAAAACATGGAAAATCACTATAAGAGCAACCCAACATCTACATGCAGCCGTTTGGATACACGCAACACCCCCAAGTCTTCCTCCAACTCCATAACCCCTATTAAAAACTCCAGCCATTTTGCAGTGTCTGCATTTATTGATCACAGGATTAATAAAGCTATTCAAGTTATCAGCATAATAAAAAGAAACAGTATACAGCCACTTTATTGCCACTACTTTAACAATGGCCAAGTTGTTGAGTTTACTAAAGCTGAAATCGAGATACACAGCGATCATTTTCAATACCCATTTGGTGCATCAGATGTGTTGTGCCAGGGTAAAACCACAGACAATGTAACACACATCACCATTTCAGCTGAAGCAGCTCATGAAATGTCAGATGTTAATAACCTACTCTTCTTGCCAGTAAAGAATAGAGTGATTAATGAATCATTCAAGTACAACTTCACCGTCTGTATTTCAAATCTTTTTGGAAACTACAATAATGTCCTGCAGTTTGTTCAAACCATGGAGATGTACAAGCTTCTTGGTGTACAACGTGTCATAATCTACAACACCAGCTGTGGTTCTGACTTGGAAAAACTTTTACAGCACTATGAGAAAGAGGAAATTCTAGAGATTGTGCCATGGCCTATTGATCAGTTCCTTACTCCTTCTGTAGGATGGGACATCAGATTGGATAAAGGGGACATTCAGTATTATGGTCAGTTGGTAACTCTTAATGAGTGCATTTATAGGCAAATGTATGAGTCCAAATATGTCCTGTTAAATGACATTGATGAGATCATCATGCCCTATAAGTATGCCAACCTTGCATTACTGATAGAACCTTTGCAACAGGAGCACAATGATGTGACTGTATTTCTCATAGAGAACCACGTTTTCCCAAAGACACAGTTTGAAGAAAGTGGAAAGTTCCGCCGACCGGAATGGAAAAATATTCCTGGTATCAATATTATGGAACACATTTACAGAGAACCAGATCGAAAGAATATATTTAACAACAGAAAGATGATCATTAACCCCAGGAGCGTGATGCAAACCTCAGTACATTCCACCCTGAAACACACTGGACAAGTCTATCATGTTCCTCACGATGTGTGTCGGCTTGTTCATGTGAGAACACCATTACAGGGGAATCTTAACAAGAAGCAATTATTTGTTGACACAAGAGTATGGGACTTTCAGCAAGAACTGATACATAATGTAGATAGTGCCCTGCAATTATCAGGATTGTTAAAAAGTCATGAATGATATGGGTTATTTTATTCTTTTTTGCAGAATCTTTCACAAAGAATCAGTTTTTTGAATTGCGTTTTAAGTTGTAGGAAAACAGCTTAGCTGTTTTTCTTTATTTCAAATGTTTGTTATACTGGTTTTTATGAGTAAACTATGCTGGTCATTGTAATATGTGTATTTGTATGCACAGTGCTAAACCTAAATTACATTTACTATTCACTTTATTAGGAACACCTGTACATCTGCATGATGTTATTCAATCAGCCAATCTTCTGGCAGTAGCAGAATGAATACATTTGTGCAGCTTAATTCATAAATTGCTGATCTCCTCGGAATTTTAAACACAGCAGTCTCTAGTGATATGTTTCTGAATCACAGTTCTTTGAGTAGAAATGGCATGTTGATAAAGTAAATTAAAGGAAAATGGTCACATTGTTTAAACTGTCAGGAAGCTTAGAGTAAATTCATAATCATGTTGTACAAGCAGGGTGAACAGAAAATCATCTCAAGATGTATTTTTTTTTGTACATTCTGAGATGCTTTTCTGGTCACCACAGTTGTAAAGACTGGAAGGATAAGTTACTATAAACATTCTATTATATTATACTAGTATACCTATGGTATACTATATACCTTAAGTTACTTTATACATTATACAGACCTTTCTGGTCATTCTACTCCAATCTCTTTCAAGATATTTCACAGGATCTGTTTTGTTGTTGGTTTTCACATAATTTTGTGTAAACTCTAGACCACATGTCAAACTCAAGGAGATGATTTTCTATAGATCTATTATTTTTGTTATTAATGGCCTGGTGATATGAAGCGCTGATAACACAAACTACAAATCCCATGATGCAGCGCTTCAGCTGCCTTACCGAACGCTCGGCTACCTTGGAACATTCCAGCGTCAAGCAAGTCGAGCTTCTGTTAATGTATTTAACACTATTGTAAAGTTATTGTGAAGCCCTTTACAATGGCCAAGAGAAAAGTGGATTTTGAAAACAGAGCCTTTCAAAACTGATGGGATTCTGAGTATATGTTTACTGACACTGCTGTTTTTGTTTTCTTATATGTGGAGCGAATGTGGCTGTAATTAAGGAATTGAATCTAAGACGGAACTACGAGACAAAACATCAGGAGAAGCTGAATAACCTGAATGCAGAGCAGAAGATACAGAAAGTAGAAGAGTTAAAAAAGAATCTGACATTTCAGCAGACGTTTTTTTTACCAGATCAAAATCACAAAGTGAAGCTGGTGTGAAAGCAGAGGAGAAATCAGAGGCACATCAGCCGGTTATTTACAGAGAAAAAGTTTCTGAAGAGCTGCATGATGAAGGTGTGAGACGTCTTGTGTTTGACTGGAGATATTTTTATGGAGAGCAAAATAATTAAAGTTATTTAAAGTTTAAGATTATTTTTTATAAAATGGCATAAGAGCAATGAAAACAATCATATTTCATTGCTCTTATGCCATTTTATAAAAAATGATCTTAAACTTTAAATAACTTTAATTATTTTGCTCTCCATAAAAATATCTCCAGTCAAACACAAGACGGTTACTTAAAAGCACAATTTCTTTTTTTTTCAGGGTTTTTTTGCAGCATGTTCATATTTCTAACTTGTATAAATTTGACAGGATGTATTTTTATGGAGAGTAAAATATTTTAAGTTATTTAACGTTTAATTTAATTTATTCCTGTCTGTTTTTATTCATATTTATGTAAAAAAAACTTTTAATTTTAGTGTGTTCAATAAATGTTTGTCCTGTGTGCTTTGAGTTTTGGCCCCAGTTCGATTGAGTTTGACACCCCTGCTCTAGAGTGTATTGTATATGAAAATCACAGGAGATTCAAAGCAGTTCCAGAAATACTACAGCCCATCTAACAACAACAAACTGCCATAATTAAAGTTACAATGATCACAATTTACCTTATTATTTTGTGCATTGCGCTACCACATTATTAAATGCATAACTGAGCAGTAATATAGATGTTGCAATTAAATCAACTGCCCAGTATTATTAAATGGAATGTGTTGGGAAACAAAATACGTAAAAAGGTAGCCAGCAGCAACCAGGAATTAGCATCTGTACAGAAATCTTAAAAAAAAAAAATAATAATAAAATTAACACCACATATCAACAACAGCCTGAAACAGTGCTGAAGTACACAAAGACACTGACCACTGATGCTGAGATTATTTAGCTGCCCAAGAATATAATCATATCTATCATTTCAACAATTGAACAATTAGTTTTATTGCTCTGCTCAGAAACTTGAAAATAAATCTTAAACAACATGAAAAAATAAATACACTAACAATATTATTAATCGTGATCCAGTCTTTTACATCATGTGAATGGCTGGGCACATGTAAGATATTTATCTTGGAAAAAGATGATAACATAATGCACTATGGGCAGGAGGCAAGCAAGCATCGCCAGTGTTATGTTCTGGGAAATATTTTAGTAGGTATTTTAATACCTTGGGTCATAGTAGGTAAATAGTTCAGACCATTTACTCAATACTTTAGTAGCACGTTTGGCAGCAATTACAAGCTCAATTATTTTTGGATATGATGCAACAAGCTTTGCACAAGCTTTTCACCACATAAACTGGGCTGAATGGCAGTTTTCCAACATAATAATGACCCAAAACACACCACCAAGATGACAACGTCTCTAGGTTACGTATGTAACCCTAGTTCCCTGAGGGCACCAAGATGCTGCGTCACAACACTTCCTCTCGAGGCTGGTCTCTGACACTTCCAGAGCGGCTGGAGCAATACCCTGCAGCCGTTAAGGCCTCCTGAGAGGCGGCGGGTCTCCTCAATTTGCAGCAATCTTTCGGGTTGAGGTGGAGGGAGTCACCCGCTGGAAGGAGGCTGCGCCCTTAAACACATCTTGTGGCAGGGCTAACAGTCCGGCCTCCTGTGCCAGGAAGTCTGTTAGGGGAACCAGCCTCTTGAGGCTAGTCTCTGCCCCTTCCAGAACGGCTGGAACAATGCCCTGCGGCCGTTGAGGCTTCCTAAAAAGCGGCAGGGTCTGCTCCATCCGCAGCGATCTTTAAGTTGGAGGTGAAAGGAGACACCTGCTGAAGGGAGGCTGTGCTCTGAAGCACATCTTGTGGCAGGGCTAACAGCCTGGCCTCCTGGTGGTTCTGAGGAGGGACGGGCACCGTGTAATGAGGTGTACACTGCCCTCCTCAATATCGGGCGCACTGATTGTCAGGGCCTCTGCACCATGGCCCGTTTGTTCAAAGGATGACCCTCAGGTCGGCTGGCTCCTTCAGTTGGGGCCTAGAGCGTTTAGGGGCTTTGTGATGCCCGGCAGCACCAGGCTGGGGCTGCACCCGCCGAGCAAGCCCCATGAAAGTGTCGGGGAGGTACCACAGAAACGCCGGCAATTTGCTTTTTCGACTCCTGAAACTTGTCGACGACCACACCGACGGTGTGACCATTAGCCTGACCTACTGCCGCGTAAGTTTTGCCTACTAACGCTGAAGTGGCTCTCAACGGCTTAGTAGGCAATACCGGGGCTTTAAGAGATGCTGAACCGGGGGAGAGATAGCCGGCTAGCATCTCTTCAACCCTGGGCATTGTCCCATACCTGCATAACCCTACTACATTCGTGTACAGCGAGGTTCATGGGGAAAAGGTCAGGGGTATGGGGTCTCCCATGACCTGGACACCTTAGTATGAAAAATGGTAGGCCCCTGCCTGGAGGCTGTGATGTGGGGTGCAGGAAACCCTCATCCAGTTTACTTGGAGTGTGCTGCTTCCGCTTCTCGTCCGGCCAAGCTATTTCTAGATTGGACACGGCCCGCATCACTACCTCCAGGAGCTCCTTATACAGCACAGGCTGTGAGAAATCTGTGGGCTCGCTAGCTTCCAAAAATTCTCCCTCCTCGGAGGGAGCCCAGAAACAGAGCGTTGCCACCCAATCTCCACCCTTGCCTCCAACAAACAGGCCGTGGTGCATAGGTCCTGATAGCCTACAGTTGGGGGGGATGGTGTACACCTCACGCTACGGTGCCCATTTCTCCCCAACACCACCAGGAGGCCAGGCCGTTGGCTCTGTACGAAGGTGGGAAGTCCGCTGGCCGTTCAGGTCCAGGAGGCCGGTCTGTTAGCCCTGCCACGGGACGTGCTTTAGGGCACAACTTCCCTCCAGCTGTTCGCTCCCCGTCTTTTCGTCTTAAAAGATCATTGCGGATGGGGGAGATCCCCTTACCTCTCGCGAGGTGTCATCGGCAGCAAAAAACACTCCAGCCTCTCTGAGTGGGTCACAGGCCAGCCCAGAGGGCTTGGTTCCACTGAGGAACTTCCTGACAGCTTGGGAGGGGCTACCAGAGGTCTCCCAGTGGGTCCTGCATACTTTAGAGAAAGGCTACATGATTCAGTTAGCGTCTTCTCCTCCCCGGTTCAATGGGTTGTGTCCCACCCTGGTGGGACCCGAGCAGGCTCTGGTCCTGGAACAGCAGGCTCTGGTCCTGGAACAGGAGGTGCGCACTCTCCTGGGGAAATGGGCCATCGAGGTGGGTTCCCCCTCAGATTGAGAGACAGGCTACTACAGCCCGTACTTCATTGTTCTGAAGAAGGATGGTGGGTTGCATCCCATTCTGGATCTTCGCTCCTTAAACTGCTCACTTGTGAGGCTCAGGTTCAGGATGCTTACTCTTCGAAAAGGTCAGAGGACTGGTTTGTCACGATAGATCTGAAGGACGCATATTTCCACATTGCCATCCTTCCCGCACACAGGAGGTTCCTGAGGTTTGCTTTTAGGGCGAAGCTTACCAATATCGGGTCCTCCCGGTAGGCCTAGCACTCTCACCCCATACCTTCACGAAATGCGTGCACGCAGCACTGACCCCGCTGCGGCTCCAGGGCATCCGCATTTTGAATTATCTTGAAGATTGGTTGATATTGGCTCATTCAGAGCACCAGGCAATTCGGCATCGAGATGTCGTTCTCGCCTGCATAAAGGAACTGGGGTTCAGACTGAACGCCGGGAAGAGTGTACTTTCTCCAGTACAGATAACCACTTTTCTGGGCGTGGTGTGGCACTCAGCCAGGTTGCGGGCCACGTCTTTCGTGGCACATACATTGCCTGGAAATGATGGCGGTGTTCCTCCCAGACCTAAGGGGCCACCATGTGTTGGTCCACACGGACAATACAGCAGTGGTCTCATGTCCGGTCAACCACCAGGGGGGGTCTCTGGTCTCGTCCCTTGTTCTAGCTGGCGCGAGAGGTCCTCCTGTGGTCCCAGGGCAAAATCCTCTCACTGAGAGCCGTTTACATCCAGGGATGGTTGAATGTCAGAGCAGACGCCCTTTCGAGACAATGGCTGGGGACTGGGAGACTTCACACTGTCCCCTCTGGTTCTCTCTCTCTCACCCAGCCCCGTTAGGGCTGGATGCCATGGTACAGTCCTGGCCTGGTAGCACCTCGATGGCCGGGCAAGCCATGGTTTGCGGACCTGGTGTCCCTGCTCAAGAGCCCTCTGTGGGAAATTCCTCCCAGGTGGGATCTCCTCTCCGCAGGTGGGCGGAGCCCTGGTTCACCCTCGCCCGGAGTTGTGGAAGCTGTGGCTGTGGCCCCTGAGGGGGCACAGTTCGTAGCAGCTGGTCTCTCTACCGAGGTAGTAGAGACCCTTCTCCATTTCAGAGCTCCCTCCACGAGAAAGTCATACGCCACATGGTGGCGGCTGTTCATGTCATAGACTTAGACCCAACTGCACAATTAGACCCAACTGCACTGTGGTTAGTTCTGGAGTTCTTACAGGAACAGTTTGCCACAGGGTTAACCACTTTAACCCTGATGGTTTACATGTCAGCCAACACGGCATATATCACCCCGCCTGCGGGGCGGTCGCCCTTTGGTGACACGTTTCCTCCCCGGCGCCCGGAGGCTGAGGCCCAGGACGTGACCCAAAGTGCCTGTCTGGGACTTGGCAGTTGTGTTGGCAGCTCTATCCGAGCCCCCCTTCGAGCACTTGGCCGAAGTGGCCTGTAGGTACCTGTCGGGCAAGACAGCCTTTCTCTTGACGATTTTCTCCCTGAAGAGGATCGGAGATCTGCAGGCTCTGTCCGTGGCCCAGTCTCACTTGGAATTTGTCCCTGGCATGGCCAGAGTGTTTCTGTATATGAAACCAGGGTACATACCTAAGGTGCCTACGGCTCCCACACGACCTGTCGTGTTACAGGCATTCTGTCCTCCTCTGTTTCTACCCCCTGGCCAGGAGAAACAGAACCGACTGTGTCCAGTGCGAGCACTGGGGTCCGCTGGAGTATCACTCCAGGACATTTGTGACGCTGCGGGTTGGTCCACTCCACTGACCTTTGTCAGGTTCTATGACCGCAACCTCAGAGCCACTCCGGGCTCCTCTGTCCTGCGTGCAGGTTGTCGTAATGGGAGAGAAAAGGGAAAAAATTTATAAATATAAAATTAGTATATAGTTTGAACAACAGTGTGCCTGCATTCTCCACCATTACATGTAGCGAATTTAGCTTGCAAAGAGAAGGAAATATTTATGAGTAATTATAACGGGTTATAGTTACTCCTAGATATTTAAATCGAATTTAAGTCGAATTGACGGTAATGGATTTAATGCTATACTTATTTGGTCTCTTCGTCCGCCAAACAGACAGTATAACCTTTTATTAATTATATAAAAGAGGTATCTCTCCGGCCTCTCTACGGTATCTTTATACCGTACAATTAATAGAGCATGTAGTTCAGATCGAATGTTGCAGGAACGTTGAAATGTGAGCGGCACTCAGAGACAATCATTTAGGAAAAAATCGCCGTTTAATGAATGGGACAAAACACAACATAGAACTAACTACACAAACAAACAAAAAGAAATAAAGAAAATAAAAAAAAATTAATAAACAAAAAGTTAAAAATAGGAAAAGGAGGAAGAGAGGGGGGAAAAAGAAAGGAGAGAAAGAAAGGAAAGGAATGGCAAGCCTAATCTTTAAAATTAATCACATCCTAAATGAGATTCATCGAGGAATTCAGATTCACCTTAAAATTAAGGGGCTCAAACTTAAACGCGCATCTAAATTGGTTGGTAAAACGGTTACTTGCATTGGCTTGTTTGCACAAGAGTTCGGATGCGGTAGACAAAAGAATCTTTGACGAGTCGGTTAGGAGGGAGTCAGATGTTCTTCCAGGTTCTCCTGAAGAGCAGAGCAGGTGTTGTTCTTAAAGGTAAAGCTTGCTGGAAGATCTCAAAAAGGATTTGAGATTACCGAGATAAGCCGGTGAGGTCGGCTGCCGTCACGACTGCTCCGGCTACGCGTTCTCTTTTTTTGTTTATTTTATACTTTTATTTAAGTAGTTACACTTCCATCTACACAAGATGGACATCATTAGATATGACAGAGACACTCATATCTATTGGTGTACAATGCACTCACCTTTCGCCATTTTTAAACCCGGACCTATGCTGGCCGAGCGAGATCCCGACGAAGAACAAAGGACGTGACCCGTACCGGCGTCCGCGAGGGAAACGAGCCGGCATCAGGAACAAGCTGAGGGCACGCGCACACCGCACACCGCGCTCCCTTACCCAGTATCCTGTTAGCCAACGTCCAGTCACTGGAGAACAAGCCCGCCGACCTCAGGGCAAGGGTCAAGTTCCAGAGAGACATTCGGGACTGCAACCTTCTCTGCTTCACCGAGACATGGCTGAACCCAGCGGTACCGGACCATGCCATCCAGCCGGCCGAGTTTTTCTCGGTTTACCGCATGGACAGAACACTGGATTCGGGTAAGTCAAGAGGAGGTGGAGTGTGTCTGATGGTGAACAACCACTGGTGCGACAGCGCGAGCATTGTTCCTCTTTCACGCTCCTGCACACCAAACCTGGAACTACTGACCATCAAATGTTGGCCCTTTTATCTACCTCAGGAATTCAGTTCGGTCATAGTCAGTGCCGTTTATATTCCACCTCAAGCGGACACGGACACTGCAGTATGGGACTTACATGAGTCACTAACACAACACCAAATACAGCATCGGGACGCTGCGCTCATTGTGGTCGGAGATTTCAACAGTGCCAACCTCAAGCGCGCACTCCCGAACTTTCATCAGCACATCACCTGCCCCACCAGGGGCGAAAGAACACTGGACCACTGCTATACAACATTCAAGAACGGCTACAAGGTACAATCACGTCCACCGTTTGGGAAATCAGACCATGCCGCCATCTTCCTCATGCCTGTTTACAAACAAAGGCTGAAACAGGAAGCTCCGGTTCAGAGGGAGGTCGCTCGCTGGACTGACCAATCGGTGGCCGCTCTGCAGGACGCTTTGGATGACGCAGACTGGGACATGTTCCGGCGCAGCTCTGATGACGTCAACATGTTTACGGAAGCAGTTGTGGGATTCATCGGGAAACTAGCGGATGATACGGTGCAGAAAACCACCATCAGAACGTTTCCCAACCAGAAGCCGTGGGTGGATAAAACCATCCTCTCTGAGATCCCGCTCCGCTGCCTACAACACGGGGCTCGCCACCGGGGACATGGAACAGTACAAGGCTGCGTCTTACAGTGTTCGCAGAGCGGTGAAGGATGCAAAGCGGCGCTACGGGAGGAAACTAGAGTCACAGTTTCAACATGGTGGCTCAAGGAGCCTGTGGCAGGGACTAAGAACAATAACGGACTATAAAACACCATCCTTTAGAATGGTGAATGCAGACCCTTCTCTGGCAGACGAGCTAAACACCTTTTACGCTCGTTTCGAGGCTGCAGCTAACCACGCTAGCAGCGCTAGCGGCACAACCAGCATGCACACAGAGAGAGCTGGAGAGGTAAACACACGACTCAAGAGAGTGAATACCAGGAAGGCAGCAGGACCAGATGGCATCACAGGTCGGGTTCTGAAAGCCTGCGCTGACCAGCTAACACCGGTGTTCACCGAGATATTCAACCTCTCCCTGGAACAGTCTGTTGTCCCCTCATGTTTTAAACAGTCCATCATTGTTCCTGTCCCGAAGAAACCCCAGCCCGCCTGCCTCAATGACTACCGCCCTGTAGCTTTGACCTCAGTAGTGATGAAGTGCTTCAAGAGACTGGTCAGAGACTTCATCACTGCCAGACACACTGGACCCATTACAGTTTGCGTACCGTCAGAACCGCTCTACTAAGGACGACATTGCTCATCTCCTCCACACCACGATGAGCCACCTGGACTACAGAAAAGGGAATTATGCAAAGATGTTGTTCGTGGCCTACAGTTCAGCGTTTAACACCATAATTCCCTCCACACTCACCTCTAAGTTGGAGGTCCGGGGACTCAGCCAGCCACTGTGTCAATGGATCTCTAACTTCCTGACAGACAGACCACAAGCCGTATGGGTGGGAAAACACACCTCATCCACCCTCACCCTCAGCACTGGAGCTCCCCAGGGTTGTGTTCTGAGCCCCCTGCTGTACTCTCTGTACACATATGACTTTGTGGCCACATCCAACTCCACCACCATCATCAAGTTTGCCGACGACACTGTTGTGGTGAGCCTGATCAACAACAATGACGAGACGGCCTACCTACAGGAGGTTAAAAACCTGGAGAGATGGTGCCAGGAGAACAACCTTCTCCTGAACGTCAGCAAAACTAAGGAGTTGATCGTGGACTTCAGCACAAAGCGCGAGCAGTCATACCAACCGCTAAACATCTGCGGGACTCCAGTGGAAAGAGTGGACAGTTTCCGTACTTGGGTGTTCACATCACACAGGATCTGTCTTGGTCCTGTCACACTAACACCCTGGTGAAGAAGGCCCGGCAGCGTCTGTACCATCTAAGATGCTTAAGGGACTTTAAACTACCCTCTCAGGTGCTTAAGACTTTCTACACCTTCACCATTGAGAGCGTTCTGATGGGTAGCATCACTTCCTGGTTTGGGAACAGCACCATGCAGGACAGACGAGCCCTCCAGAGGGTGGTGCGTTCAGCTGAACCTACCATCCACACCGAGCTCCCTGACCTGCAGGACATCTACAGCACGCGGTGCAGGACCAGAGCCAGGAAGATTGTGAAGGACCTCAGCCATCCCAACAATGGACTCTTCTCTTTGTTGCGTTCAGGGAAACGCTTCCGCTCCCTGAAAGCGAACACAGAGAGAATGAGGAGGAGCTTCTTCCCGCAGGCCATTCGGTGTTTAAACCAGGAAACACCCAGCTTTTAAAAGCTGGTCCACTCTCTCCATCATCACACTTCTTCTCTGTACAGATCTCACCTTTCGCACCACGACACTTTAAACTCTGGACTTGCACAGCAAAGTGCACTTTATATTTATTTATTTTATACCACACCATACCGCACACGGACACTCTATGGACACTCTATACCGCACACGGACACTTATGGACCCTTACACCACACCATACCGCACACGGACACTTACGGACCCTTACACCACACCATACTGCACATGGACACTTTATGGACAACCTTAAAATTGTCTATTGTTTACACTTTGGTACACATTGTTTACTGTTTCACTGTCTACTGCCATAAGGATTTTCTTTGTATATACATTTTTCTTTTCTTTTTTCTCTTTGTTTACATACATATCTTTATATATCCTTTATACCTTAAATTTTATTTAATTTTATATAGTTTTTATACTTTATTTATCTGCTTTTTTTTTCTCCCCACCCTATTCCCCTCTTGCCGGACCGTCGTATAAAGCATTTCACTGCATGTCGTACACTGTATGTATGTGTATGTGATGAATACAATTTGATTTGATTTGATTTGAGATCTCGTCTCGAAGAGTGGCTGCTGGGCTGTTCTAAGCGTCCGACTCTTCGGGCCTTTGGGCTCCGGGCGTCCCAGATCGACCCGAGTGAGCGAGCTTGCTTAACTTAACTGACTGTTGATTAGTTAGGCTGAAGATGTTTTAAAGGTCCTGAACCCCACCCATCTTTGGGGAAAATCCCTTTGTTTATGCATTTGTGGGCATGGGTTCCGGGTTATACTTGCTTTGGAGAACTTAAAGTTTTATCCAAAAAGTATCAAGACATTAGAGTATCAAGACATTTAATTATCAAATAAAATGCACCATTGTTTGCAAAATAAGGAACAGGTAATTTTGGTGATCATTTTGATAATTAGTCATGGAACGCAAGGACAGCATTAAAACATTACATACCAGTTAACATTTTACATACTATTAACATACCAGTATTTAAGGTATAACTTTGTTAATACAATGTTATATTCAGGTATATATGATGCACTCTTGTTAGGAAAATAAAGAAAAGATAATTTTATGTCAACTTTGACATCCAGCATTAAAAGAAAAGATAGCATTAAAACAGATGTACAATGTACCGGGACCAGTATTTAAGGTATAACTTATGTTAATACAACATTATATTCTGGTGTATACAATGCACCCTAGTTAGGAAAGAAAGAATAAGGAGAAGATAATTTTAAATCAACTTTGAAATTAAAAAGAAGAGGCAACATTAGAGGTAGAGTTAAACACTTGCTTTATTTATAGGAGAATATACAAACAAAATGTATGTTTGTGTCATGTGAAGTGGGACATTCTATTTATTATTAAATTAATAAATGAATGCTCCCTTTTAGTGTGTGTGTGTGTCACAAACAGACGTACTGGGGCCAAATTTCGAGAGTGAATTGTTTTATGGTTTGAGGGTCCCTGTGGAGTCAACCAGAGAGGCCAGGGGGTTATCTGGCTTTCGGGGTGGTGTATGTATGTGTGTGTGTGTGTGTGTGTGCTCTGTAAGGTATAGAGACTGGCTTGTGTTATCAGTTGAATGCTGCTTTGAAGTCAGCTGGAGAGGACAGGGTTTGTCCTGCTTTGTGTCTTTTGGGGTGGGGGTATGACACTGTGGTATACAAACTTTCAATAAAAGTGTAAGCCGTGGTGCTCATCCTTTGATTGAAAAGCAGATGTCAAGGGTTACAAGGAATGCCTGGGACATGAAATCTAAATGACCTGTGCCAGACGCTACAAGGTGCCGAGGCCCTCACACATTAGGTAGGGTCTGGTCAGTGTGGCGTGATTGGACACTCGTTTCCAAAGCGTTATGACGCAGCTCGAAGTTCCCAAATGGGAAACGTCTCTAGGTTACGTATGTAACCCTAGTTCCCAGAGGGAACGAGAAGCTGCATCTCCGTGCCACACTCCCTGCATCCCTGCGGTGCTTATCTTATCTTAGTGCAGAAGCCAGCATCGCTACCACCGTGCAGCCACTTTGTAGCCCCTGGTTTACGCGACTTCTCCCGCCGATGACGTCACGACTCGCCTATTGGTCAGGTTTCAGACGTGGTTCATAGCGCGGACAATGCGGGGGCTTTCCCAAAGCGTTTCGAAGCAGCATCTCATTCCCTCAAGGAACTAGGGTTACATACGTAACCTAAAGACATTCTTCAAGGATCTGTCTTAGGCCCAACACTTTTTCTTTATAGACGCTTCCTCTGGGTGAAACAAGTTTTTAGCTTACATTGTTACACTGATGATACACAGTTGTAGGTTTCAGCAAAGTCAGATGAGAGACCTCAGCTAAATAATGCTGAGAAATGTGTAAAGGACAGTAGACAATGGATGTTTATTAACGTCTTAACACAAAAATCTGATAATACAGACGCACTTCATACAGAAGGACCTTATGCAGCTAAAAGTAACTTTCTGATTACAGAGTATCTCGGGATGGTCTTCCTGTCTCATCATATGCAGTAGTAAAAGACCGTGGCATGATTACTGACTTTAAGGCTAATGAAGATAACTTTACTAGGATAGCCTTTTTCATCTTAGAAGTATGATGTCCTTACATAATGCAGAAAAACAAATTTATGCTTTTTTGCATCTAGTTTGGACTATTGTAATACCATACTGTCTGTATATTAGTGCTACTAAGTGCATCCACTCTCACCACTGGCTTGCTCATTAGGTATAAACTTATATGGAAACTTATACTAACTTATACTATTATTAAACATACATTTAAAATTTACATTCTCAACCTATTTTATCTCTGTAAAGTTGTAAATGTCCATTTTTAAAAGCACTATACAAATAAAATTTAATAGATTTTTTTTCATCCTTAATAATTTAGTTATTTATTAACAAGTAATTTGTTGCTAAGACCATCGATAACCTAAATTCTTTTGCTCAGGAGTGTACATGAACATGGAGAAATGTGCTCAAATTGTGTGGTTTTGAAGCCTTTTTGGCCTTCTGGAAATAAACTGGCGAACATCAGTAAACATTTACATTCAACTAAATTTACTTGTAAGTTACAGATGTAAATGATTTTTGAAGTAGCTGAAATTATGCATTTAAATAGTGAAGTAGTGCTCTTTGTTGTGCCAATTAGTTTTAAAATAAGTAAATGGCTTGTATTTGCTTGTGTAAGCTGTTTTACATAAACTCATTAAGCAATACATAAGCTAAATACTAGGGGAAATATGCTGAAGAAAGGCTTCAAAATGTTTGATCCATCATACATACACAATAGCACTGATAAATATAAGAACAATTTTCTTTGTTGATAAATGATAGAAAATGCTTCCAGAAACACAAGTAGATTTAAAAATTAATATAAATCATATAATTTTGTTAATGCTAATCATGTTTAAGAGCCATTTTAAACAGACACCATTAGTTTTACAGACCAATGGTGATAACTGGATGAGGTTCCCAGACGATTAAGCAGCATTTCCTCTGGTTTAAATATCTAATGGTTTATGTGAATTTTTAAACGCAGTTTAATTGACATGAAATGTGAAAGTACATACAGTAGTATGTATATTTTTGTTCATATCATCAGGCAAACACAAAGCAATTTTGGTGAGCAGCATTTTTTATGATCATGCCACAAATCTAACTCTGAACTTTAATTCAGCTTTTCAAAAAGCACGCATATCCCCTCCACCCAATTCCTTTAAAGTTTTTGCCTTGTGCTTTGGCTCCTGATCTGGTTGGACCATATATTTTCAAAAAACATTCTGGCTGACTGGAACAGTTTCTTCTCAACAATTTGTATGTTCAGTCAGAGTGAAAATGAAATTATGGTTTGATGACAGGATATAGATAGGTAAATATAACATCAGGTGAATAGCACAACATATTACACTATGTCCTCATTTATTTTACAAAAATAAAGCCAAAATGGAAAAGCTCTTAAGCTTAAGTTTTAGCAGTTTGCTGGTCTGGAGGATTCAGTTGTGTTGACACAAGGACAAGGATGATCAATTGCTGTTGAAAATCCATATGGGAAGGGTTATAAGCCCATTTCCAAACACTATAAAGGTGTTCGCAAAGTTCAACTTGAAAAAACCATGAGAAATCCAGGAACAATATGCTTTGGACATATGAGACCAAAGTGAAGATGTGTGGCCATAATGCATAGTGCTACATTTTTGACAAAAAACAAACACAGCATATCAACTGTAAAGCACGGTGATGGAGGGGTGAAATTTGGTCTTGTTTTGCAGCCACAGGACATGGGCACTTTGCACTCATTGAGTTGGCCATGAACTTGTTTGTACTCTAAAATATTCTAGCGTCAAATTTGAGGCCATCTGTCCGACAAGTAAAGCTTTGTGGAAAGTGGGTCATGCAACAGGAAGATGATTCCAAGCACCCCAGCATGTATTGCAATGGCCCAGTCAAAGTTCATAGCTCAACCTGACTGAAATGCTATAGCATGACCTTAACAGGGCTGCGCCTAAACAAGTGTCTGCAAACCCCAATGAACTGAAGCAACACTTTAAAGAAGAGATCTTTCACAATGAGGGGAGACACTGATAACTCAGTGATTCTTGTAAAAATCAAGAATTGTAGTCTGATTTATATTAAGTTTGTAATCTAGCGTACCAGTGTAGATTTATTCATTGCTAGAGACTCAAAGCACTTTTGTACGTCGCTCTGGACAAGGGCGTCTGCTAAATGCCGAAAATGTAAATGATAAAGTTAAATGTAACATTATTACTTAATGCGAGTGCTGCTAAAGGTGGTTCTACAAGCTTTCAAATCATACGGTGTGCTTATATTTTTATATCTTATATCTATTTTGGCTCAGATTTTGTAAAAAAATAAATAATGACAGTGTAATATGCCATCTGTTGTTGTTTATCTGAGGTTGTATTTACCTAATTCTAAGACTTAATAAGGGCCAGATGATATAATTAAGTTCTGAAACATAAGACCATATATATGCTTGGGCTTTAAAGCAAATGGTTCTATTTTAGTTTTAACAGACCACAAAAGCGCTCAGTTTTTCTAATATAGTCCTTCTTATAAGTGGTTTCTTCTGGCTACAACTCCAGGGAGGCTGAATCTTTGAAGAACTGATGAACTGTGTAACCCCCTCAGTTTACTTGGACAATTTAAGAACTCCTGAGTATTTAGTTTGTATTGATGCGGGAGTAGTATCTGGGTAGTGACTTTCTTTTCCGCTTTGTTATTTGAGATTTTTTAGAGCTCCAGCTTCAAAGTTTAATTAATAATGTTTTCCATCTTTTTCCACATAAAGTAGCTTCCTGGGCAGTTCCTTTATCTTTATAACTGACCTGATCATTCATTTTGGCCATGAGGCTTCTTAAGCATGGAAATATTTACTGTGCATTTAGACACAAATATACCCTGTTTAACATATTTCGTGTGAGCTCCTCAAAATTTTATATTGATACTAATTTAACATAGCGTTACTTAAAAATACACAGATTTAAGGAGATGAGCAGAATTTCTAGTCTAATATACTAGCTGCATTAGAAACAACTCCAATGCTTCAGAAAGCAAAGCAGAACAGAAAGATAAAACTTGTGCAGTTCGCAAAATCATTTTTTTCCAACATAATTATTTTACATTGACTGAACTCTACAGTTCTTTGTATAATCTATTTATTAAGCGATGCAACTGTATTGCTGTTATAGACAAATTTGGGGAGGGAAAAAACTAAACAAAACAACACAAACACACAAAACAGTGAGACATAATATTCCACATTATTACTCATTTGGCCAATTCCAAATTATAAATTATTTTTGGCCGAACATGTAAGGCAATCGAACATTCTGTGCATTTTTAGTCATGTGTTCGTTTCTTTAGTATTGAAAAATGAAAAATTTATGTAAAAAAAAATAAATAAATCTATAAAAATAAATAAAACAATTAATTGAAAAAATTTAGTCCTTGGCTTTGCTAAGCAACTGAGTGGTGTTTCACCAGTGCACATAACTCACAGTAGAAATGCTCACCTCACACACATAATTTGTGACAGTTTTCACAAACATACTGTAATATGAAGATCATCTGAACTGTCAGCTGCCTCCTGTATTGTTCAGGCGTCCTGAACCAATAGAGGAAACATGATCCCTGATTTATGACTTAATGATATTGGTACTTATAAGTAAAATAAAGGTGTTTTTCATTACGGTCACACTAAACGCACCTGAATAAAAAATGTGTGTATATATATATATATATATACACACATACAGAAAAAAGGGAATCTTAGTTCAGTGGTGTTGGATAAGAATAAAGAAAAAAAAAAAAAAAGGATAACCAGTCATGATGAAGTTGCAGTGCCCACCACAATTATTGGCCCTCTGTCAGAAAAAAAAAATTGAGCAAAAATTAATGTAGAAAAAAGGAACAACTTTCAATTCAAACTACAGAAGAAATTACACATTTGAAAACTATTTCATTGGACATAATTTCTTAAATAATATTTCCTGTCAAAAGAAATAAAAGCCATATGATGAGAACTTTCAGCACACACGAGACAATGTTGTTTAGTTGTACAAAATCAGAAAAAAAAAAACCAAAAAACCATTTCACTATATTTGAAGCCATTTGCACACTGTTAGGAGGTGGATGTCTTAAATCATAAAAAAAAAAAAGAAAGAAAAAAAAAGAAAAACAGCTTATATCACAGATTTAGAATAGATTTTTTTGATTGTCAAATTTGACACTTTTATAATGAGCTGTTTGGAATAGTTTGAAGGGGAAAAAAATCCTTTCTGAGACAAACTTGATCACAAAATGATTCTATAAACTTCAAGTAGAATGACTTGTATCATATGCCATAGCAAGATGAGAACAGATTCAACAGAAACAGCATGTTTGTCAACAGAAGACTGTAAAATAGGAAAAAGCATCTGATACACTTTCTGAGCATCTTATCCAGGATGGCAGTGGATCAATGATACCTTGGGACCCTTGTGGCTTTATCAAATCTGCTAAGTACACGGATATTTCAGCTAAAATCCTTACTGATTCTCAGACTTGGCCATACCTACTTCCAGATCAATAGAGGAATAGTTTAAAAGCAATGGTTTGCAGTCTTTGTATTTAAACCCTACTGAAAACATGTGGTCTCACTTCAAATGAAAGTGTGTATGCACAAGCCTACAAATATTGAACTTTAAACATTTTGCAGGGAGGAGTGAACAAAAATCCCTCTCCAATCTTGTTTAAATTTACAGTAAGAAACTCAACACAAACTAACTTGAAGATGCTGAACATGTTAAAAGCAGTATTTTATAGAAAATATTTTCCTACTTTTCGAAGAAAAGAAATGTAATAAAAGGTAAAAAAAAAAAAAAAAAAATTGATCCCTGCATGTTTATTTTTTTAGCTCATAACTTATTGCATGTGCTGTCCTATTTATTTATGCATTTTTGCTCATGTTTATGAGGAGCCCATATAATTATGGAGGGCACAGTATAAGAAGCGATGAATAATCAGAGAACATGCATTAAAAGAAAGTCTCACTTGCATACACACGAGTACCGTTTAGCGAGCACTTTTGAAATCGCGTAATACTTTTCAGTCTTGTAATACCCTTTTCTGTTTGGGACAGCGTCCAAACAAAGTGTTCAGATTTGTCACATAGTGCACACTATAAAAACAGCATTGCTGATCATGCACTGCAAAATTCAGTGTCATGCCCATATCGTCTTTCAGCCTCGCATCCTCCTAGGTCATTTAGTTAGTTATGATTTTACAGAAGACAGCCTGAGCTTAACTAGTGTAAGGTGCCATGGTTAGTTGAAACCCCAGTTTGTACCAACACAGCAGTGTGTATGTCATGTAGGGGTAGAGACTTCCCTAAAATATTAAAAGGTTTTAAACATAATGCACACGCACACACACAAAGAGAGACTCCAACTAATCTTCCCAGCATGCCGATATACACACTAAAATGGACAACCACATGTGTAAATGAATGCTGGATGCATGGAAAGGAATGAGGTATACTGCTAAGTTTCATATAAATGAATGCAGGCTGCACAGCATGACCTGCATTAAAGTATATTACTATCCCCTCTGTGTGATGTAAGTGTCCTTGATTTGTCTCCTCTTTCTTTGTCAGTCACTTTGATTATAAGAATAAACTTAGGCATCCGTAAAAGCGGCTCTAGATGATTCTAACGGTTCTTCACAAGTTGTATATGTGTTATAAGTGAAGCTATTCCATTTCATATTGAAGAGTGCAATCCTATTTCTTGACTGTGTAGTGAAGATTTCCTCAGATCAACTGTTTGTCTTTTTTCCTCCTTCAAATGGTGCAAGGGTTCAGGTTCTTCCTGCTTTTGTTGTGGTGGGGTTAAGTATTGTGTTTGTGCATTAGGTTTGATGTCTTCAGTTCTGACCCATTTCTAAAACAATACACTCTGTCGACGGAACTTCCCCTGGGCTGAGAGAAAGAGCGAGAGATGAAAGAAATGGGATAAATGAAGACATTTTAAAAAGAGAGAATTCATCCTTATGACACAATTCACATTTGTCTGTTCTGTTGTCATTCGACATCAGTTTTGTTATCTATTTCAAACATATCCAGAGTTCAAAGTGTTAAATGCAAAATAATAATAATAATAATATTAATAATACTAATAAAATAAATGTTCACTCTATAGTTATTTTGAAATAAGCTCTGGATCCTGTAATCAAAAAAGAAGCCCATAAGCATAAAAAAAAAAACCCTCTGAAAAATAATAATAATTTTACACTAATCCTTGAGTCATCCTCAGGTCGTATTTCTTGAGCTACTACAGTTTTCCATATAATTAATAATATTTCATTAGTCAACTTGGCTGCTATTAATGGTGGATATATCTCTTACAAAGAAAACAAATAATAATAATACAAGTGATGAATGAATTAGTAGTTAATAGTGAATAATTGAGCTAACTGTAATTTTCCCTGAATTAAAACAGTTTAAAAGCTAAGAAATCTGGCGCCACCTTGTGGCTAATCTCCATCCATTTCAAGCTGTCTAGAAGCATTTGTTTTAATTGTGTAAGTTTAAATGTAATCATTATTATTGTTATTACTATTGTTATTATTATTAATATCAAAGCTCAACCAGCCATACATAATTATCTGGACAAAAATAAGCAAAATATTTGCCGTCATGTGTTTATACAATAGCTGACTTTTTAGATATAAACAAAGTTTGTATAACTGTCAATTTTTAAAAGAGGAAAAAGAATAAGGACAGACTTACGACTGCTAGCAGGACAACGTGAACAGGACAGTTATGAGGTATTTGTCATTTACAATTATATGAAACAAAGATGAAACACTGGGATTTGTAGAGCAGGAGAGAAGAGAGGGTCTCGTTACCAGAGTGGTATTATGAGTCAGCCAGTAGAAGGAGGAGAGGAAGCTGGATTCAACTTTGCTCCTTCTCTCTGCAAATATTCCAAACGCATGGGACCCATCTTATGGGGCATTGCTTAATGGGAGCAATTTGGGCATGGATTTATAAAAAAGGGAATGGACAATGGAAAAAAGCAAAGCAAAATGATATATGGGAGTAAAAAATAAAGGTGAGAGACAGAGACAGAAAGACAAAATAACATTGAGACAGGGTCTTTCATGTAAGACAACAGACGTACACTTTTAAGACCCTACTACAGTCTAGCTCTTTTTTAACCCACCTATATGGACTCAGATATACAAGACTTGATTTACATCACCCAACTTCCTAACAAATACTGATTTTACATCAGATGACAGTGGGGAAGTTACAGTCAGCATAAAACTTAATCTGAATGCAGCAGGTAGCTGTACAATGAACTGGTTTTTATTTTTACACATTTAGTTGCGCATACAAGCAATCAGACAAATAATATCTGTACACTGCACATATATTATTTGAAAGTCTTTTGGCAAATGAGTACAGTTGAAATAAAACTCATTGCCCTCTATACAGTTTAGCCAGTTGTTTTCCAGCTCTTCACGCGTGTGTGTCATAGGTTAGATGATGCCAGATGTGTGGACTGTTTCCGAGCCCTGCAGGACCATGGCATTTTAAAAACACCAATCTGATGCAGTCATATCAGTGCTATACACAGTACCATGACACAAGTAATCAGTGTCAAGCATGTGTTGGGTTTATTTTTGCAAGCCACCAGCCCAACTCACCTGACTCCGAGTATGTTATTGTACGCTTTCCTGGGTCTTTTTGAAGCTGCATCTCCTTCACAGAAAAGATGGAGGCCGCTAAAGAGAAGTTTCACAGTCAACATCAAACTTTACTATGTGAAACTTTACTTATGCTTATGTTAAAATCTTTTACAAGCTTGTATATAATGCAGTTATTTTCTTTAAGCACCTGTTAGAGTAAACATTTTGAAAAACAGATTATACTCAGCATATAATTCATTGCCCATATATATTCTTTATGGTAAGTCTGGGATTTTAAATGGATTCAAGAGTCAGTAAGATGCAGAGTTGTTATTCCTGGTTAAGTCTATTTGAGCTGAACAATGATTTTCTGGTGGAAATAAAAGTTTCTGGTGTCAGTTCCTGGTGCTATTAGATATTCTCCAAGTGAAGCCCAGGTACTCAGAGTACTACTGCTAGCAGAAACATGTCAAAGTGAAATGTAAGCTTCTAGAAATGCTGCAATTTACTACTAGATTTTTTATTTTTTTTTTGCAGAATACAGTAGTTATGAAATGAAAACAGCTTATTTGACCTCAAAATATTTTAAGATTGTTATGAGCTTTGCAGTAACTTTCAGCCAGCTATGTCTAATGACACACAAATGATAGCAAATTATGATGTTGTGTAAACCTCAAATTCTCTAATTATCCAGGTTAATGTATTACAAATCATATTGATTCACTTTGAAGAATTTAGTCCTTACTGTCAGCCAGGTGCTGAACTTGCGGTCCCAAACTCTTGAAGTAGGGATGCCTGAGAGCATCATCGGCTGAGATACGCTGCCTTGCCTCAAACTACATAATCACACACACACACACACACACACACACACACACACACACACACACACACACACACACACACAACAATATGGAAATGCTTTGCTGTCACATAGCTACATGTGTAGCCATTATTATTATTATTATTATTATTATTATTATTATTATTATTACAGCTTGCTCTGACCTTTAGGAACTGCAAAATTAAGTCATCACCATCACTGTCTATCCTGTAAACAAAGACAAAAAAATTCAGAAATTACAACGGCATTACATACATGTACACACCTGCACAAGATACACACCTGGGCGCATGATTGACAAGAGGTTCAGGGCGATATCGAGGGAAGTTATAGTTCCTAAACTCTTCACTGCTGCTGACCCCTGGCCAGGTCTCGTCAGTAGGAGTGCCTGGAGACATAGGTTACATTAACCAAGCACACAACACACACACACACACACACACACACACGTTAACATGAGCACATATGGAACTGTGTGATAACTGTGTGATTTCACTAAAATAAAAATAATAAAAACTACAGCTGATGTATGTACAGAGGAAATGCACTTCTTACCAAGAATACGAAATATGAGATGAAGTTCGTCCTCTACTGTAGACCCAGGGAACAGGGGCCGCCCTGTAATCATCTCATAGAATATACAGCCAACGCCCCTGCACACAACAATTAAAGGAATGGGAGTGACAGAAAGAAATTTTGAGATATTTTAATTTAGTAAATGGGTCTGTGTATTTTCTACACTATATATTTGGTATATATACTGTAATTAATACACATACAATCGGGCATTACATTATGACATTATGAGCAGTGAAGTGAATAACACTTATTAATAATTATCTAAATTCATGTGCATTCAAAGCAAGGAAGCAGATAATACAGTATGGTTTTGATATATTATGCAACCATTTCATTTTTAGTACCACTAAATGCAAATGTGAGTGGGAAGTTGGAAACTCAGTGGTTAAGACTTTGGGTTACTGAACGGAAGGTCAGGGGTTCAAGCTCCAGTCTCACCAAGCTGCCACACTTCGGGGCCATTGAGCATTCCAACCCCAGCTTCCTAATATCACTGGGATTTATGAAGAAAACATTGCTTAGTAAAAAGAAAATATTAATATGGAAATGTTCACACCCTGAAAAAGTTAATGAATGTAAGATTTAAATACTATTTTACAAAGGTATATTTAGTTTGCAAATTATATTTAAGCAAAAATGTATTTAATTTATTTATAGACACAAATTTTTTTATATGATATATAAAATTAAATTGTCTTACTACATTCTTTTCCCAAATAGGCAAAGATTGCAAAATGAATGCATCACAACATGAAGGTTGCCATACTGGATCTAAAATCCCGATGCTTTCTACTTCCTAAAACGCACAGATTAACAAACAGGGGGCAGGAAACTAGATTGTATACCAGTAGTAGATTATATACCAGGTCTTTCAGGAACACATTAATGACAATGTCACACATGCCTCAAAAATTCATGTATCAAATATAATATGCTTGATGTTTTAGGGTTAAGTGGTTGGAAGGACGTCACGGATGGTGTAACATTTAATCTGTCCACAGGCACAGTGGGGAAAAATATGGCTCAGAGAATTTACTTAATTCAAATTAGTGAATCATTTCCATCTGAATAAACTGAGTTACATTAACACCATTTTTCCAATTGTGTCTAATATAATATCATGTAAAGTCTTGAATACATTCAAAACTTAAATAATTTCAATAGAGCCTTTCTTTGTGTCCACAACAACCTCCTCATTTTCATACAGTGAATTAATCACATTCACAATTATCAACTGAAACATTTCATAAAACACTTGTTTCCTTAACACTGTTTAACAAATTAACATTTTTGTCAAAACAAATGCAAATTTTCGCAAAACACCAAAACAAAACAATGTGTCACACACACACACACACACACACACAAACACACACACACACACACACACACACACACACAAACACACACACACACACACACACACACACACACACACACACACACGCGTATGTTTAAACAAAAATAAAAATAAAATTTGTAAATATATATTAAGAAAAATGTTTTAACGCTAAACAGTTTCTAATTCTATGTGATCTTTCCTTTTAGAACATTGTTAAGTAGGCTACAATAAAATCAAAATAATCATGATTATATAGTGGATTGTGAGCAGGCATGTAAAAAAATAAAAAGCATATTTTTTATGGTCAGATCTCCTTCTGATAGCTATTAAATGATTTACACAGTTAAAAAATATAGTAATGCCTTGCTACTGAGTGCCGAACAATAAATTTTTTTATGCTGTATGCATATAATATACATTTTATACTGTAATGTATGAGGACGAAAGAAAATACATAAAAACATTTTCAATTGCTCATTATTTACATTTACATTTATGGCATTTGGGAGATGCTTTTATCTAGAGTGACATTCTCTAGCTCTGGGTTTAAGAGCCTTGCTCAGGGGCCCGGGAGTGGCAGTTTGGTGTGGCTGTTATTTGATCTCACTAGGCTACCACCCTTCCCATTTAGTGTGGTATATGATTCAGGCTTAAAATAAACAAAAAAACACACACAAAAAAAAGCTTTCGAAGGCACTCTATGACACTGTCCACAAGCGAACATGAAACACTCCATGCATCTGTTTTACTGCTAGACTGAAGCTCTCACAAGTGTCATTGTGGGTTCCGAGCATGTGTCGAGAATGAGTGGCGAAACATTTTCCAATTGTCAACACGATGAGTACTATAATTGATGAGTAGCAAGTATTACTGTATAATTTGTTTTTGGACACCAGTTGTCTTTTCTTTTAGCAATAATTAATCGATTTATGATGATTTCCTTGATTCATTTGAGTTGTTGTGACTTTTAAAAGGATGCAGGTTCATAAGATACAGTGTTATTGCAGATTTCTTTTTTATAAAAATATACTGAGTTACTATTATTTGCAGGAAACATTTTGGAGGCAAGAGGATACAGTACCACCCTATAATTTCAGGATAACCTCTTGAAATACATAAACACAGTTGTAACCTCTACTCCACCCTGTGGCCCAATGTTTTTGCCATGCAGACATTGTTGGCTATAAATATAACCATCTGTAACCACCTGTTTGGGTTTATGACTCATTGTAAAATCTCTACGCACAGAAACATTACACTAAATGGAATATGAGTCGTCTTCCACTGAGTCCAGTGTCATTTGGGAATACTGTAACCATGAAGGAGTGCATTGGTCTGCAACAATGTATAGGCAGGTGGTAAATGTCAAAGCAACATTCACAAAAATACATCACACTGCCTTTGCAGGTTTGCCTTCTTCTTATAGTGAATCCTTGTGCCATTTGTTCCTCAGGTTAGTGATGTACACACACACACACACACACACACGCACACCCAGAGGTTTAAAATGATTCAGGCCGGGCCTTCTTCTATTGCTCTACACAGCCCCATATACAACAAGATGTGATGCACTGTGTGTTCTGACACCTTTCTATCGTATCCAGCATTAACTATTTATTTATACTATTTATCAATGCAATTAATGCATTTTTACTTTAAGCTACAGAGCTCTTCTATGAGATTGCACAAGACGGGCTAGCCTTTGCTCCCCACGTGTATCAGTGAGCATTGGGAGTCTAAGATATCCACCTTTGGTAGGTACAAGCAACTGCATTTCAGGATACACAGGTAACATTTGTTGCTTTGGTGATGCTTTGACCCAGTTGTCTAGATATCACAATTTGGCCAAAGTTGTATATATATATATATATATATATATATATATATACACACACACACACACACACACACACACACACACACACACACCACACACACATACATACATACATACATACGTGTGTGTGTGTGTGTGTGTGTGTGTCTTACCACATGTCAATAGGAGTGGAGTACTCTGTGGACCCTAGTAACACATCAGGTGGTCTGTACCATAGTGTGACCACCTCATTAGAATATGTCTTTGTTGGTACAGACTTGGCTCGAGCCAATCCTACAACAAAATAACCATCATAAAGCATTTATGGAACATAAATAATACTGAACTACAATAGAAAAGTATCTTAAAAAAAAAAACAATATTCATCAAAGGTGTGTTTTGAACACATTCTAGAAAAATGCAAAAAATAAAAATTTTAAATTATCCTTTAGACTAGCTTTAAAACACATTGACACACCTAACATTATGCAAAGGTAAATATTTCATGAACGAAGCCCAACTGTAACACAGTAGGCAATATTTATAGAGTCAATAAGGTCCCTGTAACAGTCTCAACTACACCATACACTTTACCTTCTCAAGGTCTCTATTTATAGTTAATATTATCTGCAATTTTTCTATAACATTATTATAATATTTGTAATATGTCTCAGAGAAAATAAAATAATTCAATGTAATGTCATTATTAATAATAAAATGTTATGTTCATTTATGCAGCTATCTAAGCAGCTTATCGAGACTGCATCTGCATGATTCTTTTGCACTGTGCCACTGTTACTTGATTGTCTGATTGGATAAGTGCATGAATGCATATATATCCAAATGCATGGAAGGTAAGTGTATGTGGACATGTAGTTAGTGTTTACTCACCAAAATCAGCAAGTTTGAGCTCTCCCCTTTCGTTAATGAGCAGATTTTGGGGTTTCAAGTCTCTGTGTAGAACCTTGCGACTATGACAATATGCTAATCCACGCAACAGCTGGAAAAGGAAAATCTGAAGAGACAATAACAAGCACATTCCATGGACGGTAAGTGTAGTTTTATTTTTCCACTTTAAGTTAGTTCCTTTATAGCATACTGGTTCTGAGCTACTACCACAACTCCTTCAATATTCAATAACTTGACTTTATTTGGAAGACTTACTTTGACATTATGAACACACATGATGCTCCCGCAGTCATCCATATACTGCTTTAGATCTCTCTCCTTGATATTGATCAGAAAAACAACAAGAATGTTAGAAAAACCACTTGCACCAACGACAGACACAGATGTTCACCCAATTTTATCTACTCACCAGGTACTCAAAGACCAGGGTTAAGCACTTGTCCGTGTGAATGATGTCATGCAGAGTGACAATGTTTGCATGTTTTAAATCTTTCAGGAGGGAAACTGAATAGTAGCACAACAAAAAGACGGAAAAAAAATATATATAATAATTACACGCATATGTAAAGCTGCCTTTATATACAGTGAGGAAAATAAGTATTTAAACACCCTGCTATTTTGCAAGTTCTCCCACTTAGAAATCATGGAGGGGTCTGAAATTGTCATCGTAGGTGCATGTCCACTGTGAGAGACATAATCTAAAAAGAAAAATCCAGAAAACACAATGTATGATTTTTTAACTATTTATTTGTATGATACAGCTGCAAATAAGTATTTGAACACCTGAGAAAGTCAATGTTAATATTTGGTACAGTAGCCTTTGTTTGCAATTACAGAGGTCAAACGTTTCCTGTAGTTTTTCACCAGGTTTGCACACACTGCAGGAGGGATTTTGGCCCACTCCTCCACACAGATCTTCTCTAGATCAGTCAGGTTTCTGGCCTGTCGCTGAGAAACACGGAGTTTGAGCTCCCTCCAAAGATTCTCTATTGGGTTTAGGTCTGGAGACTGGCTAGGCCATGCCAGAACCTTGATATCCTTCTTACAGAGCCACTCCTTGGTTATCCTGGCTGTGTGCTTCGGGTCATTGTCATGTTGGAAGACCCAGCCTCGACCCATCTTCAATGCTCTAACTGAGGGAAGGAGGTTGTTCCCCAAAATCTCGCAATACATGGCCCCGGTCATCCTCTCCTTAATACAGTGCAGTCGCCCTGTCCCATGTGCAGAAAAACATCCCCAAAGCATGATGCTACCACCCCCATGCTTCACAGTAGGGATGGTGTTCTTGGGATGGTACTCAGCATTCTTCTTCCTCCAAACACGTTTAGTGGAATTATGACCCAAAAGTTCTATTTTGGTCTCATCTGACCACATGACTTTCTCCCATGACTCCTCTGAATCATCCAAATGGTCATTGGCAAACTTAAGACGTGCCTGGACATGTGCTGGTTTAAGCAGGGGAACCTTCCGTGCCATGCATGATTTTAAACCATGACGTCTTAGTGTATTACCAACAGTAACCTTGGAAACGGTGATCCCAGCTCTTTTCAGGTCATTGACCAGCTCCTCCCCTGTAGTTCTGGGCTGATTTCTCACCTTCCTTAGGATCATTAAGACCTCACAAGGTGAGATCTTGCATGGAGCCCCAGTCCGAGGGAGATTAACAGTCATGTTTAGCTTCTGCAATTTTCTAATGATTGCTTCAACAGTGGACCTTTTTTCACCAAGCTGCTTGGCAATTTCCCCGTAGCCCTTTCCAGCCTTGTGGAGGTGTACAATTTTGTTTCTAGTGTCTTTGAACAGCTCTTTGGTCTTGGCCATGTTAGTAGTTGGATTCTTACTGATTGTATGGGGTGGACAGGTGTCTTTATGCAGCTAACGACCTCAAACAGGTGCATCTAATTTAGGATAATAAATGTAGTGGCGGTGGACATTTTAAAGGCAGACTAACAGGTCTTTGAGGGTCAGAATTCTAGCTGATAGACAGGTGTTCAAATACTTATTTGCAGCTGTATCATACAAATAAATAGTTTAAAAATCTTATATTGTGATTTCTGGATTTTTTTTTTTAGATTATGTCTCTCACAGTGGACATGCACCTACAATGACAATTTCAGACCCCTCCATGATTTCTAAGTGGGAGAACTTGCAAAATAGCAGGGTGTTCAAATACTTATTTTCCTCACTGTATTAACCAGTAATAAGGGTTTGTATGAGGGTAAATGTATTACCTTCACGAATAGCAGTGCATGGGGCACCTTCTTCATGCTCCAGCCGAATCTCCTTTAGAGCCACCAGATTATCAGTCAGTTTACTACGTCCCTTATACACTGTTGCGTAGGTCCCCTACGGGGAAGATGAAATGGAGGAAATAAATCGAGATAAATTCCTAAACTTGGAAAACATCACTTCTTTTGACTGCATGTGTAGAAATGTATGCACTCCCATTTTGTTCTAAGGATCATTTACTTTGAATAAATTTGAATGAAGATTAGGCTCATCTATTAATCTTATAAATTATAAGTACATGGACCAAGCTGTAACCACCTGGTTTGTTAATCATATGTATACCAAAGAGCTGCTGATTGTTCCACTCTGACTGGCCAGTAAGTGCTGATGAATTGTCTATAACAGCACAGCTATGTCACGGAAAACCAGGTGTGTGTTAATCTGTTCTTTTGTCCATGATGTCATTTCTAAAGCAACATTCACAGGAACTTGGTGGTGCAAGCTCACAATTTAAGCCTGTAAGAAAATGCATTAACATTTCTGAAAGACTGCGTCTATGTTACAGCTTTAAAGGAGTAATACAAGTTCATTTAAAAGAAAGAGAGAGGGAGAGAAAAGCTGCTCCTTTAAAAGTAAATAATTTGAAAGGTGTTTTGTAGAATCGATAACCATGCCATGACAGTTTACTCACATTTCTTTTGCGGCTAATTTGTTGTAGGAAAACAATATCTGCTTTACAACCCATACACTATGCTTAACCATACAGACAGTAGGTATATAATCAGTCACCATCCCCACAGTTCCATCACGTATTGGAGCATCGCCATCCATATGGCCACCTGTCATTTAAAAGACTCTGAGAACAATGACGGGTGTCTTTTCCACCGCTTAATTTTATGATGCACTAGTCTGCAATATTAGGCTGCACAGACGGAAACAGAACACACTGTGTGATAAAAGTGTGTGTAAAATGAGTTATTTACCTAGATTTTACTACCGTATCGTGAAAGCTTGTTAAAGTTTTCCGATGGTTCGTGATGAGAAACAAAATTTAGCTTACTGATAATTGCATTCAACTTTCTATTTTTTTTTTTATTACCACACACAAATTATTGCATATGCTTTCATTATAAGTCTGTTTTTTTTATTTTTTTTTAAGGTCTTCTGATAGATGTGTTTGTCTAAACTGTAGAGAGCATGAAAAAGATGGGAGGGGGAGATAGGAAGAAAAAAGGAGTAGAACCAGCAAAACTGCAAATGACAAGGAGAAAGGGGAAATGAATGCTACAGAGAGAGAGAAGAAGCCAGGGAAATGTCTGCTGTTATGAGAGACAAGGAGGAAGCTGAGTTACATGTGGAGCATGTGGAGAGCTCTACAGTGACAACAAAGCTCAGTCCAGAATCAGAGATGAGCATAAACATCCTGGCTGTAGAATTTGCTTTTGGTACAGTATATCAAAATCTGTTTTTTTATTTGTTTTGTTTTGTTTTTATGGTTACTCCAATAAAATCACTGGGTCTTACCTGGCTGAGAAACAGATCTGGCTACACCCCTGGCCACCATCTATTCTGTCCATTAGATAAAAGGCTCCACTATAGAAGCACTACTAATCAAGTATAATTTAGAGTAACACAGTGGATTTGCAATGTGTATAATGCTGATACAAGTGCATCGGACAAAAAAATTACCCTACTTTATTGGTGTTCTGGTAAGTCGGTTGTGTATTTCAGCACTATTACCCATCATCATTTGATTTGAAGTCAGGTTCTGACCACAGAACTGCTACTTGATATTTTAGTCGGTGGAATGGATGTGAGTGCATGTGTCCTTATGGATGCTCATGTGTATTGTGGGAGTCTGGGTTGGAGATATTTTTTTTTTTTTGAAAAGCTGTTGTTTAATAACTTATTTGACCACCACTCATTCATTCACGGGCACTGAGACTGCCCGTACTGCATAATGATTGGGTGCAGTATTTTACATGCTAAATTCATTATTAGAAGCAAATGATACAGTTACAGTTCTCTCCCTTTGTTTTTCATACACTCCTATGATAAATAATAAATGAATGAAGGCTTATGAACTTACTTCTCCGAGTTTGTCCAATTTGATGTATGTCTCCAGTTTCCCAAAGCCAATTTCAGACTGTGAGGAAAGTAAACAGTAAAGATTTAGGAGTCACGCTTCATAACGACATGGTTAGCTGTATGTTACATAACTACAAAATAAACTTAAGATTTCCAAGAACATTTCAAGGAATTTGTTATAACCTTTCTTTCTAATATCTAGACTCAGAGTCCAAAGCCATGAAATAACTCAGATATGCTGAAAAATCTGCACATATAGTAAGACAAGGTTTAAAAAAAAAAAAATCTCAGGGCCTGTATGTTTACCCCCACATCCATCAATTAGCTTTTCTTTCTCTTATGCCTTCTGGGTAGAAAAACACTTTGGTCACTTCCAGCAGAGAAACTAGGCTAATACACAGAGCACATTGTATTTATCTACTGTGCTAATACTGAGGGTAATTTGAATTTCTGCCAGAAAGTAAATGTGTTCCCTTCGTTTCATGTGTTATCAGTGTCACCTCTGACCAGCATAATATACGCAGCTAGCATCGCAGTTATAATAGACATAATTCTTGCATAAAATATACAAATTGCACAAATTCTGGGAGATCGTTAAGAATCTTCTTTTCTGGCTAAAGCCATATGCGTGTATTGTTCATAACAATTGCAGGGACACGAGGGAAAATTCTGATCTCTGTGACATTAACCATACCTGTTGTCTGCACTAGATGGGCTGGTTTAAGAGGTAAAGAGGACCAGAGGACCAGATTGCTTTGAGTTGGCCAGAAGGATATACTAACTCGCTGGTGGTGGTAGCTGAGTAGTTAAGGCATTAGACTCTCGGTCGGAAGAGCACAAGTTTAAATCCCAGCACCACCACGGTGCCACAGCTGGAAGTCACACTGGATAAGGGTGTCAGCCAAATGCCAGGCAATGTAAATGTGACTCAAAAAAATCAGTCCTTACAGCTGTGGTGAGCAAGAAAAAAACATCTCAGAATGCCCATCAAGGCTTGAAATGAATTAACAACCAACAGCAGTAGGCCCAATCCGCTACCACTCCTTTCAAAAACAAATATCTGAAGCTGTCATGGACACAAACTCAAGTCCAAGTGATTTGTTTTTTGCCAGTTTCGGTGCATCTTTGCCCATGATTCTAAACACCCATTTACACATTTCAAGCGATTTGTATTTCACCCTGGATAGGGCGTCTGCTAAATGCTGTAAACGTAATTGTAAATGCCTTATACTGCATCAAACTTATTCCAACTGCTTTGACTTGAATCAACATGTTAGCATGAACGCCATCCTCGGCACATCCTCGACACACATCCACAGAATTGTTTATTTTTTTTTCATGTGGGGTTAATCCATGGCTTACCAATGAAGCTCGCCGCAGCCTCCGACTCAAGGGTTTATCGAACGGAGGGCTGTTCATAGCAAATTTCTCCAGATAACCCTCTGGCAAACGGATATCCACTGGCAGTGATAGACGCTTATTAATGTCCTACAGGAAGAAACAACATGGGTGTGACCAAGGAAGAGGAGTCAAGTTACACACACATTCGAAATCAATAAATCTTATGGTGAAATAAGACACGGGGGTGGACACCTCGCTAAGCATTAATTCCATAGTAAAACAAACTCACATGAATGCGCTATATATATATATATATATATATATATATATATATATATATATATAAACTTACTTCTTCTCAAAGATGCACATTGAGGTTTATAGGGTCTAAGCTGAAATATTTTAAACATAGATTTTTTTTTTTTTATGTTCAGTTACAGGGCATCCAGAAAGTGTTCACAGCGATTCACTTTTTCCACATGTTGTTTATGTTTTTATTTTTTATATTTAATGAATTTGCAAAGATTTCAAACAAACTTCTTTTAAGTTGTCGTTCGGGGGCGGTGTTTGTAGAATTTTAAGGAAAATACTGACTTTAATACATTATGGAATAAAGCTGTAGCATAACAAAAAAAAGTGGAAAAAGTGAAGCGCTGTAAATACTTTCTAGATGCACTGAACATGTTTTACAGAAAGCCAACGGGAAGAAAAGACAAAATGGCACAGCTAATGGATGGTTTTAAATTCAACAACTCATCAGTCAAAAAGGCAACACGGGCATTAAACTCTGTTGTTAACGCCCCAAGCATAAGACCAATACCCGCTGCATCTGGTTTCATATTCCAAATATTTTTCGCTGATCATTAGGAGCCTTACAGTACAGCTCCAGTATAAACACCAGGACTAATAACATTTGCAATTTATGCTTGCATTGCAAGAGAGAGAAATAGAGAGAGAGCAAGAGAGCGAGAGAGAGAGAGAGGGCGGGGGGGGGGGGGGGGGTTGAGAGAGAGAGAGAGGGGGGGGGGGGTAAAGAGAGATGGAGAGAAGATGGTGGTCCTGCTGTTCCACGTGCTCATGTAATACCTCATTGCAGATGCGCCGTGAATGGTTGTTACGCATTCGCACTCGGACAGGACTCTGCACCTCATCGGATGAAGTCCCTGATGCCTGATCGCTCTCGCCGTCGGACCCCATTTTCACATTTTCATGCACTATGCCTTCAAACACACACACACACACACACACACACACACACACACACACACACACACACACACACACACACACATATATATATATCACTATGACAGCAAAATCATTAAAATATTAGTTAAAACATCCTAACAGAAGCAGTAACTCAACATTGCAACAAAAGACTGTGACATAGAAACCAGTGAGATTCGGAGGTTGGATAAATTGCAAATGACAGTTTGTTCGGGTGATTAACATAGATGAATTTGGATTCATTCTTAACGTTACTAATAATCGTAACTAAACCCATAACTTCCAAAGCTTAATATTCAATTCTAAGTAAGTAAACTGGGCTCATAGACAATATTTATAGGAGTCCAATCGCTGCTTTCTTGACTGGTCTTTTTAATATACAAATCACTTGTATACAGGACAATATATCAAGTGTTTTAGTGGCATACTAAGGAACTGAGAAAGTTTACAGTGTTCACTGTGATTCAAAACAGATCAGATAAAGGCTATGGAGTAGTTGGCAGTAAGAACTATGGGCAAAAGGGCATTTGTTGTTCTATTACTGCTTATAATGGTTGTACTCCCTTGGTCAGAGGAATGAGGTGGTAACTGGTAACTAAATTTTGGGGAAATTTGAAAGAAGAAGCATGTCGGCCTTCACTTTTCCTGGGTGCTAGAGAAAGCTGGATAGTAGACAGAAAAGTACAAAAAGTCACCAAATCGGCAGAGAACATAAGCAAGAAGATATGAAGCCTCTCATTCACAGGGCACTACAAAAATGTGGCCAAATTTAAATGTTTTATATTGTGAACTTAAGTTTTTCAAAGCCAAATGTATAACATGGTTCATGGATAACATGATGGATAAACACAACTGTGTCTGCTTTATTGCAATATATATGTACAGCCTAGTTCTGCTGATTATATTCCTTCTGTCTGTAGGAATTTGATTATTTTTTACTCAACAGACAAATCCTGGTGTGAAGAAACATGCAAAATGCAACCAAAGTACAGAAGATAATCAAAGTGCATTCAAAAATATGTTTTTTGTAAGTATTTCCATAATGAATTCAGACTGGTTCAGGGTGAAGGTTGGACTGCATCAAGGATCGGCTCTGAGTCCTTTCCTGTTTGCAGTGGTAATGGACAGGTTGACGGACGAGGTCAGACAGGAGTCTCCCTGGACTATAATGTTTGCAGATGATATTGTGATTTGTGGTGAGAGTAGAGAGCAGGTTGAGAAGAGCCTGGAGAGGTGGAGATATGCGCTGGAGAGAAAGGGAATGAAAGTCAGTAGGAGTAAGACAGGGTACATGTGTGTGAATGAGAGGGAGGGCAGTGGAGTGATGTGGTTGCAGGGAGAAGAGGTGGAGAAGGTGGAGGAGTTCAGGTACCTGGGGTCAACAGTGCAAAGTAATAGAGAGTGTGTTAGAGAAGTAAAGAAAAGAGTGCAGGCAGGGTGGAGTGGGTGGAGAAGAGTGACAGGAGTGATTTGTGATAGTAGGGTATCTGCAAGAATGAAAGGGAAAGTTTATAGGACTGTGGTGAGACCTGCGATGTTGTATGGTTTAGAGACAGTGGCATTGAGTAAAAGACAGGAGTTGGAGCTGGAGGTAGCAGAGCTGAAGATGTTTAGGTTTTCGTTGGGAGTGACGAGGATGGACAAGATTAGAAATGAGTTTATTAGAGGGACAGCGCATGTAGGATGTTTTGGTGACAAGGTGAGGGAGGCGAGATTGAGATGGTTTGGACATGTGCAGAGGAGGGACATGAATTATATTGGTAGAAGAATGCTGAGGATGGAGCCACCAGGTAGGAGGAAAAGAGGAAGGCTAAGGAGGAGGTTCATGGATGTGGTGAGGGAAGACATGCAGGTAAGTTGGTGTGAAAGAGGCAGATGTAGAGGACAGGGTGGTATGGAGACGGATGATCCGCTGTGGCGACCCCTAATGGGAGCAGCCGAAAGAAGAAGAAGAAGATTTCCATAATGAATTCTTTTAGATTTATTTTATTTAGAACAAGTCTAAAATTAAGGCATATCCAAGCATCTGGAAATTCCAGTGAGGATTAAATGCAAGAACTCAAGAACTCAAATGTTGCTTAAAACCCCACCTCTGAGCAAGAAGATGACTTAAGAGGATGCCACAGAGAGAACAACATTTAGTTTGCAGAAGTTGCAGAGTGAAGGTGCACCAGCCAATGAGAGAAAGAGCTCTGTATACATATGACATGCATGGGAAGATGGCTAGAAAGAAGACATTACTGAAATACAAGCCACATAAAAGCATGTTTGGAGTTTCCAAGCATCAAAATTAAAAGTGGGATAACAGGTTGTGGCCACCTAAGTGGAAGAAAAGGCTAAAATTCAAAACACTATTTATGGTAAAAACCTAAAAACTGCTCATTCCTCAGCAAACACCATCCCAAAAGTGAAATGGGTGTGGCAGCATCATGCTGTGAGAACGCTTTTCCTCAGCAGGGACTGGGCATTATGTTTAAAGTCAAAGATGAATTGATTGTACAAAAAAACAGAGAGATATTGCAAGAATGCTTCAGTCTGATAAAAAGGCCAGAGCAATACAGGAATGGCTATGAAGGTGACTGTTCTACTAATCTATCTAATCGGAAATCTGTGGCACTGTCTGCAGTCAACAAATATAAATGTGAAAACCCAGAGCGAATCTGACAGGAAGAATGGGTGGAGTATATACATATACATACATACATACATACATACATACATACATACATACATACATACATACATACATACATACATACATACATACATACATACATACATACATACATACATACATACATACATACATACATACATACATACATACATACATACAGTGGGACAAGTAAGTATTTGATACACTGCCAATTTTTCAAGTTTTCCCCCTTACAAAAAATGGAGAGATTTGTAATTTTCATCATAGGTACACCTCAACTCGGAGAGACAGAATCTAAAAAAAATTATCCAGAAAATCTCTCTGTATGAATTTTAAATAATGAATAAACATTTTAATGCATTAAAAAATAAGTATTTGATACAATAGAAAAATATAACTTAATATTTGGTAGAGAAACCTTTGTTTACAATTACAGAGGTTAGACATTTCCTATAGTTCTTGACCAGGTTTGCACACACTACAGCAGGGATTTTGGCAAAGATCACCCAGATGGTCTTTGGGAAACTTCAGATGGGCCTAGACATGTGCTGGCTTGAGCAGAGGGACCTTGCACACGCTGCAGGATTTTAATTTATGACAGTGTAGTGTGTTACTAATGATAACCGTTAAGACTGTGGTCCCAGCTCTCTTCAGTTCATTGACCAGGTCCATCCCTGTAGTTCTAGGCTGATCCCTCACCTTTCTCAGGATCATTGATACTCCATGAGGCGAGATCTTGCATATGGAGCCCCAGTCCATGGAAGATTGACAGTCATCTTGAATTTCTTCCATTTTCTAATAATTGCGCCAACAGTTGTTGCCTTACAATTTTGTCCCTAGTGTCCTTAGACAGGACTTTGGTCTTGCCCATAGTGGAGAGGTTGGAGCTTGATTAATTGAGTGTGTCGACGGTCTTTTATACACATAACGAGTTAATCAGGTGGAATTAATACAGGTAATGAGTGGAGGATTGGAGAGCTTCTTTAAAGACAAACTAACAGGCCTGTGAGAGACAAAATTCTTGCTGGTTGGTAGGTGATTAAATACTTATTTCATGCAATAAAATGGAAAATAATTATTTAAAACCATACAATGTAATTTTCTGGATTTTATTTTAGATTCTGTCTCTCACAGTTGAGGTGTACCCACGATGAAAAGTACAGTTCTTTGTAAGTGGGAAAACTTGAAAAATGTATCAAATACTTATTTGCCATGTACACCATGATGACATCATTGAAAATATCGTAAGTTGAGACATAGCCTAGCCTACCCATGAGTCCTAATTGATGGCGATCAGTAAGGGTGTAGAATACTGTAATGTGTTAATAATTTAACACATTACAGTACATCATTTAGCAAAACAGAGCAATTTAGAGTACCATATTGTATGAACAGTATACATATATGTGGCAGCGGGCGTGTGGAAGAGCACCGGTTCGGCACGCTCCGATACGTCGATAAAAATGATAGACACAAGAACTAAAACTGGGCGTTGACATACCAAAAACACGGAACAAATATGAGCTCAACCACTGAGCTATCAGAACTCTGTTGATCACTGGCAGCTTCCCAACGTATCATACGAAACTCAAAATGCAGAACAATTTCTTTTGCCATCGTATGATGAAAAAATTGTATGCCGAACCATCGTAACTTGGACTACTTGTATGTAAGTACATGCATGTAAAAAAAATAACTCACTACTAACTATCAAGATTTTTCTACAAAATAAAATGTATGCAAACTGGACAGATCATATTCCTTTTAAAAGACGAAATGCATTTACTAAAGAAAACTTTTTTCCTTTTTTTTTTTAAAGTAACTGTATATCTTCATTTAAATGCAAATTCACACTGATTGAAAAAGCCTGAACAACATAACTGCCATTTGCTGGTTGTCAATCACCTACAGACTGACATTTGCAAGTAGAGAATCTTAAGAGGAAAAACAAGAACCCCCAAAGATCTACAGAAAAGTCAGAGATGCATGCAAAGGAGAAACATCCAAAACTGGACATGTGCTGATATGTGAGAATGTGATCGCACTGAAATATTCAACATGAAGGAGATTCTTCATTGTAAAAAATGCTTCAGAATATCACAGAGCTCATTTTGCATCTTAATACTGAACCTTTTTAATCAATCCAGCAGGTCATTGCAAAAAGCCAGTAACACACACATACTGTATAAAAATAGTATTAGGATATAGTATGTTAGGTTACTTACAGTATATAATAATGGGATATTGAATATTATTATTTTTTATTATTATTATCCAAATTATATCTCAGCACATGGACAAAAAAGAAAGAAAATGATAGATAGACAGGGAAAGAGAGAATCACCAAGAGAGCCAGTCCGGTGAAGAGAAAGGTAGGGTCGGTCCAGGCCGTCTCTACGCATCGCGCCGCGCCCCAAACCCCCTGCGTAGTGGCGCAAGAACGAAGGGGCACTTTGGGATGCGGGAGGGGGCACGGGGCAAACCATGGACTCTAAGAGAGGATATGAAAGAGAGAGAGAGAGAAAAAGAAAGAAATGAAATAGAAAGACGTACAGCTGTAGGAGATTTGGGTACAGAGTTACCTAAAGGTCGAAGGAGGAGCCATGCAAAAGGAAAGAGTCCGACACAGAGTAGAGCTCAAATAAAAAGTTACATAATCGTAAGCAGTTGTAGCACAGGTTCACGTCAAATTCCTGTTCAAATGTTTATTTGTGGCCGAATTCAATCCAAGCATCAACCCAGCAAAAAGGACTTCTTGTGTATTGTTTCATGCTAACTTTTTTCCCTAGAGCTGAGCAGTTAAGGAGTGAGCGATTAGCTAGAGGCTAAAAAAATTACCTTCTGCTAAAGACAGGCCTAGATCTGTAAAAAAAAAAAAAAAAAAAAGATAAATGTTTTTGATAAACGTGTGTCCCCGTTTTCCATCTAGATTAATATCATACGTTACATAATACTTTTAGATTGGTCAGATGGTCAGGTAACTAAATCCATGCTGTGAAATTTAACTTTGACATTTGTTTGAGTTGCCTTTAACTGGTTGTACTGATTCTGGGCCATTCCAAGAACTAAAATACGCTTAACTAAGCTGAATACGTATGTTAATGTGGCTGTACCTGTGTAACCCCTCGTGTTGTTTTCCACTTTTATACGAATCATCTATAAACAAGCAATGAATCGACATTGCATTGTTTTGCAGAATCATTAAAAAAAAGATTATTCACTTTTAATTTGTCATCAATAGTTCTGACAGGAAATCAAGTGCTAAATCCTACAGATCCCTTTGAGCCAGTAATCTGGTGTGATCCACCTGTGCCCAATAAACTGACCTTTGCGCTAAGAACTTTCACCACAATTCGAGCTCATTCTGATGTACTTTCACTTTCGTTCGGCCTTGAGGTTCAGATATTTCTTTATTCTTTATTGCTGTAAGATCACCTAGCTGTTTCTGCTCTAGAAAAATAAAAATAAAAATACACTCCTGGGCAGAAAGGGCTGAAAACCGAAAATATGGAGCTTTTAATAGTTTTAACACTCACCTGTGACAGTATTTGCTTGTGTCCTTATGCTGCAATTAACTTTTTGGTAGGAAAAAATGCTCGAAATTCACTTCAAATGTAAAATCTAAATTCTAAAGTTTGTTGTGAAATTAACACATTAGCGCATGTCTGGGTGTACAAACTCACATTTTTCTTGAAAGATTATTCGTTGTATGGCATGTTGTAATTTAACCATTTTTTTTATAATTTTTTTTAAAGGAAATTATTAACCTTAGAAATTTTGCCCATTTTGGGTTTCACGCACATAGACAAAGGCCACATCGGAATATTGCAATGCTGCTTCTGCAATGCCTGGAATTTCAGTGGCAAATATCTCTAAGGCAATGCTGCAGTTTGGAGCTTTTACAAGAAAAGTGTAATAAATTATAAAATAGTTTCAATAAAAAATTTGAACTTAAATACTTGTTTGTCCAAGTGTAGTGCTTTGTGAAAATGACCTTGAACTAAAAAACGATGCCTACGTTCACTACAGCTAGCTTAATATATGTTTGCTCACCATTTTCCTGTGACGTTGGTGGCCCGTCTGTTGCTGCCTGTTCTGCAAGTTCAGACAGGTTCTCGTCCACTGGCCGGGCGCTGCGCAGACTCATAGACAAGCGCCTCTTAATGATCTTCATGCGGTCCATCTGAGCTCACTTCATTCAGAGGCCTGCGAGAACAAACATGCTTCAGTCATATGCTACAATTTCTTCACACTAACTAAATAATGAATGAAACAATAGCATTTTTCTAATTGATATCAATTGTGACTAAAGTCCAACATTAATTAAATCCTTTGATTAACTAGTCTTCTGCTTATAGGGTTTCCTCTAGGAATAATGTAGGTCAAAGAGGAGTCTGGTTAGTCAGGTTAGAGTTAATAGAGGCAGTGGTGGTCCAGTGGTTAAGGCTCTGGGTTACTGATTACAAGGTTGGGGGTTCAAGCCCTGGTATCGCCAAACTGCCACTATTGGGCCCTTGAGCAAGACTCTGTGCTCTGTATAATGCATGTTTTACAATGTTTTTTTTGTTTGTTTTTTTGCATTATACTGTTGCAACATGATTGGCTGATACAATAACTGCATGAATGTGTAGGTGCACAGGGGTTCCTAATAATATGGTCGGTGAATATCTATTTTTCCTATTGTTCTCAAAATGAAATTTGTGCTGTGAGCATGAGGGGATTGTGGTCGTGACTCTGGACTCAGGGCCCTTTGGATGCTTTTTGAGATCCCTTAGCGTACAAGGTACTGTTATCTGTTTCCATTTTAAATTATAGCCTCAGGTTAAATATATGTTTGTTAACCTTGATCATTAATTACTAGAACAACTAAGCTGAAAAAGAAAAAAAAAAAGAAAAAATAATATATATATTATACACAAATATAGGGACACTGAGTTCCCTCACGAACGTATTAAGTGTCGGACCGCAAGTTTGTTTAATCTCAATTTTTTATTATTATTATTATTATTATTATTATTATTATTATTATTATTATTAATCTTGAAAACATATTAAAAAAAACAAAAAAAAACAAATTAAAACCAAAGAAATAAAAATAGAAACTCGAGTTAGTGCAGTGTCACTGCGGCTACTCACTGCACGGTTGATGTTTACAAATATTTAAATTAATAAACTGCATTAAGTACAAACAATAAGCAATTTTATATTTCGCATTTCTTCCCCCTAACTGTACCGAAATTGAACCGAATCGTGACTTCAAAAACAGAGGTACGTACGAACCGTGTGTATATTCTGTGTATATAAACATATGTCTCAAGGAAGTAAACAATAACAAACGCGTTGGGACGGAACTGCGCATGTCTGCTCCTAAAGCATTTTTAGCGGCGCCATTTTTAAAGCACTGCGCTTGTCAAAACAAGATGGCTTAACGCATACTTTTTAAGTTTAGCTCAAACTTAACAGGTTAGATATTTATAAAACCTTAAAATAGATAAAGTGAAAATACCGGAGCCCTTAAATACGCCAACTTTTCACAACAGAACCTTTTACCTTTAAGTACGGTATCCAGTATCCTACAGTGTGGACGATGTTTATCTTATGTTTGGTGAGGGTTGAAGTTTCACACACTCTCCTTTTTTGGGCCGTTGCTATGGTAACCGGGAGGCAATTACTGCACTTGCATGGCCGGGTACATCTGTATGTCAAGGCTAATAACACTATTAAATTGTAGGGAGTGAAATTTAAGGTTAAAACCTAACAGTGCGAGTGATTTGGAATCGCGGGAAATAACAGTCTGTGCAGGGCTTGTGAGTATAGAGAGAAAGATGAGGTGCAGTGTTTGAGGGATTGTATTTGTTTCACCTTCCGATGTTCAATAAACCAGGTGTTGTGATCTCCCGAGATCCTTGTTAGATTTCCTAACTACAGTAGTGAGTAACCGATTGGCAGAATAAACCCAATAAGCCACGAATGCACGTGCATTACAATATTAGTGGTACTGTTCCATCATAACTAATTGCATACATAATTATTTCATGTGATACTTGTTGCTGCGGAACAGTGCGTGCGTGCGTGTGTGTGAGGGTTTGAATGCTTCATCTGAGCCCCGTGTGTGATCACGAATAAACAAGAAAATTCAATTCAATGCTGGCAAACTTGTCATTAACTAATTCATATTAATCATGTGGTGTTGATCCCCGAGTTGATAGTCAGTATCCAGCCTGCTGTATTCCAAGTGTCACGTTGTGTTTGCCTTAGCTAACCAGAAACATCCAATGACACTTCCTTACATGAATGAATGGCTGTTGAAATGGTCTATACACGTATAACACACACACAAAAAAAACCCCACTTTATTCCATAAACAATATTGATGGGACTGGAAGAACTTCCATGGGCGTGTATAATTATGAACAGGGCCTAAATTTATCTTTGATTTCATAATTACACACACTGTTAGCTTGTTTTAGGCTATTTATTATCCAGCAATCAGATACTTTAGATTGGACTGTTGGTGTTTTATTTACCTGATAGATGTCGGATCTGTGTTGACATTTTCCAATCCCCTGATGTATGCATGTGGTGTAAATGCATGTGATCTTGATGGAAAACACACCTCACACTTGATAAGGCAGTGTTTTAAAGCAGCACTCTGAAATTCTTGACCACGGAAACCGAACCCTTAACACGATGTAAGGCTCTTCCACCTCTTGGTAGATCATTAGCTGTGTTGTGTTACGCATGGCAGTAAATTACTAACAAAGAGCAAATTAATCTAAGTAAGTCTTTGTTATCCTGCCCTAATAACAAAACAGCACATATCCGTGGTCACAAAATAAACCCACAGTATCGATGTAAATTCGATCCTTACGGATTCAGAGAACAAGCAGATAATACATGGATTAAGCCTATTTGACTAATGCTTTTACATACTATGCTTTTTACAAAGGATATTTTATGAACTAAATATTACTGCCATTACTTGAAACCCTGTGGATAATAAATCTTTCAAATATACAGAGGCATTTGTTTATGTTAATGATCAAAATCAAAATGGAAGCACATAGGTTTTGTTAGAAAACATTTCAATAGTCAGTCAACCAGACAACACCATAATATACCCAGCAGCTGTACATCAGGACCTGTGCTAAACCATCATTGCTAGCAAGGCTTTTTTTGCACTAAACTTAGAATCCAGAACTACTGACCAGAATCACTGACTTACATTTGAATCCATTTTCTTTTTATGAATTTGTATTCAATTATTCCCAATAGTTGAGTCTCTTCCTTTCATAGCGTCTCTTGCTCTTGCATCACTTGCTCTGCTTTAAGAAGTGTCTGTTTGCATTAGAGTTTTTAATCCATATTTTTTATCCACATCATATTTAAGCCATCACATCACGTGTTGCCAGGGTCAAAATCTACTGTGAGGCCTTCAGAACCAGCAGTGCGGGTGCCTGCAACGTAAAGTACTTGTTGCATGTAGCTGTTGCTTTGACCAAAAAGATTTCTAGTTCACGTCTCTAGGTCCATCTAGCAGGGGTACAATAGCGTGGGCATTTTCATGTCCTTCCATTGGATGGTCACTAAAATATATTTGTGTGGGTCCCTCATACCAGTTAATATGTAAGGGGTCCACATCTGCCCCACGCACACTCGCCACTGGTGTCCCACAAGGTTCGGTACCTGGTCCCCTGTTTTTCTCCCTCTATACCCACTCTATTGGTGAAGTCATATCCTCACATTAGTTTTCTTACCACTGCTATGCTGATGCCACTCAAGTCTTTTCTTTTCCTCTCTCTGATACCGCAGCCTCCGCTTGGATCTCAAAACATCTTATAAACTATAGAACATCTTTTAATAGTCCTTTACAATTGTTGTCAGACTTCACGAACACGATCCCCATGTCACACTGTAGGATCTCGGTTGTCAGATGTCAGAATTTACAAATAAAAAAAAAAAACTTGCGCACACTAGCAAAAGACTCGTCCGAAGTTTTACTTCATCGATCTGTTCAGACCTGCGTTCTCTCGCTAATGGTAGCTAGCAGCAAACAAAAACAATCTGCAGCATTCATTTTGCTCGACGTGCCTCAATGGTTTAAAAAAAATAATTAAAAAAAAACTCGTACACACACTCGTTTTCCCTCCATAGGTCTTTTTCTCTTCTTGCTGTAGTCCACCTGACCAACATTTTCCCCTTAGGTTGTTTGAAGTTGTAGCACTGATGTCTAAAATCTAAAAGTTGTAGCACAAGAGTCTAAAATCTTTTGACGCTGCCAGAATTTCATGGGAGGAAAGAAACGATCGCAACAGCCATTAATCTGCTTATTTTTAGAGAAAAAGAAGCAAACATAGGATTGACTTCTGGAAAGTTTATATATCCGAATGGAAATTTTAAAGACCTGAGGTTTGTGATATAACATGCTCTGTTTAAAGTTGCAAACACTTGGTATATATTATATATTGGTGCAAATGCTTACATTTTTTACAATAAGAGAAAACAATGAGCAACATGGGCAATACAGTGGACCAGCACATAGTATTGCTGCCTCGCAGCTCATGAGCTTGAGTTACAGTCTGGATATTGTGTTCTTTGTATTTCTGTGGGCTTTTTCAGGCTCACTGGTTTGCTCCAACCTCTAAAAACACACATGCTGGGCAGACATATCTTCATGGATGAGTGCTTATCAACTAAAACTCAACCTCAGCAAAACATAACTGCTGGTCATCCCAGGTGATTCATCTCCAGGTCAAGATCTCCGAATAACTCTTCATGACTCTCTGTTCATCCCTTCAACCCTTCTGCTCGCAACCTTGGGGGTGTCCATTAACAATTAACTGTCTATCTCCTCACATGTTGCTAATGTGGCCCGTCAATTTCTTCTCTACAACATCCTTCGACCATTTCTGTGAACACAGGCTGCTCAGGTGCTTGTTCAGTCTCCGGTGATTTCCAGACTGGACTCCAGCAACTCTCTGCTGGCAGGTCTTTCTCTGAACGATATTCACTCACTGCAAATGATCCAAAACACAGCTGCACGACTTGAAAATCCACCCAAGTTCTCCCACACCACCCCACTGCTGCGCTCCCTTCACTGGCTTCCAGTAGCTGCACGTATCAGATTCAAAACACTGATGCTTGCCTACAAAGCCAACAATGGACCCATCTTTCCTCAGAGACCTCATCACACCTCGCACTGCACCACGCTGTCTGAGATCCGCCAGCACTGCTCGACTAGTACCACCTTCTTTTGAATGAGAGGTAAGTATACTTCAAGGCTCTTCTCTCTTCTGGCACAGAGGTGGTGGAATGAACTTGCTCCAGATGTCTGAACAGCGGAGTCCCTGGCTATCTCCAAGCGATGGTTGAAGACCTACCTGTACCTGAATCACTTAAACTAACACTTTCCAAATTTGCTTTGTTAAAAAAAATAATAATAAAATAAAAACCCTCAACAAAGTTGTAGGCTGATTTATCTGAAGTTGTAATTTAGCTTACCAGTGTAGATTTGTTCATTGTTAGAGACTTTTGTACGTCGCTCTCAACAAGCGCGTCTGCTGAATGTCGCAAATGTAAATGTTGGAGATGATATGCAGGCAGTGCAGCTGTGGCTACAGTGAAGGGAGACTTGTTGAATTGTGTTCACTGAGTTTTTTGCTTTAGTAAAGACATTCATTTTCAGTGTATGAGATTCCTGTCTGTGATGCAGCGCTCTTGTAATCTGCGTTTCCCTATAATGTTGATGGTTTCTGAACTTAAAAATAGAACTGCATCAGTTAAGCAGATGCGACAGTAATGTTTTCTATGTATTTATTTTTAAATATTAGGAAATCATAGATGAATAATGTCACCTTTCATTTTAATATAATTGTATAAAAGATATAATGCAATATTTATATCACAATATCCTGTTTAATTGCTGCCATGAGGGCTTAGCAGAAGATTGACTGCACTCAGATGCCTTTCATTTTCTTTGCTCTGGGTTGTAATAATCATAAAGAGACCCCCAAAAGAACACTCGCATTAGTCCGATGAGTGCCTTATTCTACAATACCATGCTAGCCAAAAGCAAAAAGATAATGCAAAAAAAATAAAAATAAAGAAAAAACACACTTTGTACCATGTTTGTTGTCTTTTCCCGTGAATTTACTACAAAAACTCTGACTTAGTAAGAAGATAAGGAGGATGTAGTCGGCCATTAAGGCAGCAGCTTTCAGAAGATTAAATCAATAAAACAGGAAAGCTGGACAAGTCATTGTGAGAGGTGAGGACTGGGGCAAAACTGTTTCTCATCTCGGACATTGTCTCCCACCCCGTCCATGACCTTCTAGTCATACAACACACTACTCAGCTCCCGGAATAAAACATATATTCATGCAGTGATTTGATCACAGCAAGTCATCATTCACTGTACTGCACAGTCCCCATTAGGCGTTCCCACTCCTCATTGGGTGATTCAACTAGCAGGATTTGGATCACCTGTACGATATATACTGTGTTCATTCCCAAAGTTAAACTTTCCTCAAATTTGTTGCTCTCGCTAAAAATTAATGGTCTCTGGTCACTTTGTTGTATGTGTGAGAAGGAAGCACGGTCCAGCAAGAAAAAAAATGTGTGCAAATCTTAGCACCATTTTAAAACCCATTAAAACCTGCCATGTTTGTTCACTTTAGATGTCTTGACCTACTATATAACATATTTTAATAGTCCTTAAATTGTTGCTTGTCAGACTGTATGAACACGATCCCCAAGTCAGACTGTAGGATCTCGGTTGTCAGATGTCAGACTTTACGAAAGTCAAAAACTTGCGCACACTAGAAAAAGACTCGTCCGAATTTTACGTCATTGAACTGTTCAGACCTGCGTTCTCTCGCTAATGGTAGCTAGCAGCAAACAAAAACAATCTGCAGCATTCATTTTGCTCATGACATGCCTCAATGATAAAAAACAAACTCATACACTTCTTTTCCGTCCATAACTTTGTTTCTCTTCTTGCTGTTGTCCACCTGACCAACATTTTTCCCTGAGATGGTTTGAAGTTGTAGCGCTGATGGTGCCATCAGGTTCAGTGCTCCTAATGGTTTTTGTTTTGACGGTCATCTGAAAAACCACACTGCAGGAAAGAGTCTAAAATGTTCTGACGCTACCAGAATTTCATCGGAGGAAAGAACGGCCATTAATCTGCTTATTTTTGGATTAAAAAACAACAGACATGGGATTGACTTCTGCCCAGGTTATATATCCGAATGGAGGATTTCAAAGACCTGAGGTTTGTAACATGCTCTGTTTAAAGGTGAAAACACTTAGTAAATACTATATATTGGTGCAAATGCTTAAATTTCTTACAATAAAGAAAACAATTAGCAACATGGGCGGTACAGTGGACCAGCACATAGTATTGCTGCCTCACAGCTCCTGAGCTCAAGTTACAGTCTGGATATTTTGTTCTCTGTATTTCTGTGGGCTTTCTCAGGCTCACTGGTCTCCTCCAACCTCTAAAAACACACAGTAGGTTGACAGAGATTGCAAAACGGCCCCAAAGAGTGTATGCATGTTTTGTTTCTGTATGTGTGAAAACGCAGCATGTTCCAGCAAGAAGCAAAATTATGTCTATATGAGAAATCTTTTTCTCAAGGCTAAAGCTATTTTAAAACCCATTCGATCATTAGAAACCTGCCATTTTTTGATTGCTTCAGCCACTTTATATCAAATGTTATAATTCCTTTTAGAGTGCTGATTTTGGGGTGGGGCTGGGACTGGAATGAGAGCTCAGGACAGAAAAAGAACCACACACGAGATTGACTTATGGCCAATTTCTACGCTACCGAATGGTGGATTTTGGAGACTTCAGGATTCACTTGTTTCCTCCCAAAAAAAGAAAGAAAGAAAAAAAATTAAAATAAAAACACTGCAGGTTGACAGCGATTGCAAAACCACCCCAATGAGTATATGCATGGTTTGATTCTACGAGTCTCTGTATGTGTGAGAACGCAGCCCGGTTCAGCAAGAAGCAATATTATGTCTATGTCTATATCCATTACATGATTAGAAACCTGCCATTTTTGGTAACTTTAGATGTTTTAACCTATTAAAAAGTAGAGCTGTGTATTCAAGAATTTGGCGATGTGATGCGCATAACGATACAGGGGTTGCTGTACGATACATTGCGATACTGTAAGCAAGGCGATATATTGGGATATTTCTTATTTTCGCAATTGGATATGATTTTACGAGGGAAGTATCAAGGTCCGTGACTTCGGAGTGACGTGGGGCCGCCTTCCCGTGGGCTCACCACCTGCAGGAGGGACCGTAAGGGACGGTGCTGTGAGGATTGGGCAGCAGTCGAAGGCGGGGGCCTGCTTGGACTGCTGCCCCCGCGACCCGAATTACAGATAAGCGGGAGAAAATAAATGAATGAATGATATGATTTTAGGAAATCGGTCATTAAAAACACACCACTATAATGCAAACATTAGCAAACCTTATTTAACCAGAACACAGTGTGGTCTGCATTTGCATTAATTACATCTTAAACAAAATCTAAAAAAAATTTAAGCCTAACCCCTTAAACCTACCCCTACCATGAAACCTGTGCCAGCCTTACCTGTATCACACACCAGTGCCATCAAGTGTATTGCAATACATGAACACAATTAGTATCATTGTACTTTACATGGTAATTGGTTTTTCTACATATGCACATAGTCGTTAAAAGATACCCAATATGAAATTGGGATGATGATGATCATCTTCTTTTGGCCTCTCCCATTAGGGGTTCACCACATCTAAAAGCTACAATCCCAGAGAGGTAAGAACATAAACAGTAGGAAAACTATTAATTATTCTAGAATGGTAGAAAATGCATTAAGGCAAGAAAAAACAGGCATGTCCTGCACTCTCACAGTTCACGCTAACTTTAGGGTTGTGTATATAGCACTGTTCTTCAAGCCATTGAGTTTAACGCTAGCATTAGTGGCGTGCCCTTATTTATCTAGAAGTAGGGATATAAACTAAAAAATAAATAAAATGAAAGAACTGCCACGAATCGTTTAAAAAAATTGATATAGCGTTTTTGAGAATCTACACCAGATCGCCAAACAAAATATTGTGAAACGTGTAGATATTTTCTCACACCCCTAATAAAAAGTGGCTTCATATGAGAAAGAAACCATTTTATATTAAATGTTATTATTTCTTTTAGAGTAAACATGATTATGGGATGGGGATGGGACTGGAATAAAAGTGAGAGAGAAAATGAACGGCCAATTTATATCTTACCAAATGGAAGGTTTTGGATGCTAAAAATAACACTATGCAGTTGGTCAACAGGGATTGCAAAACTACCCCAATGAGTTTATGCATTAGTGACTGGTCAAAACGAACGACTCGTTTATGAATGACCCATGTCTTTAATGTGACTCAGAAGAACGAGTCGTCTCAAAGAGAGATCAGTTTATATTCTACTGGACACGCATGAGCAAAGCATCACAAAATCTCCATAAGGTTATGTACAGGAAACAGAATCCCGTAGCTCATCTCTCGACTCTTCTAGTCCGAGTCGTTCGTTCTTTTATCACGTGACTCCCATAGACTCTACACCAGGGGTCACCAACCTTTTTGAAACTGAGAGCTACTTCTTGGGTACCGATTAATGTGAAGGGCTACCAGTTTGATACACGCAGTTTTCAGTTTGATCTGAAAAAAACAAATTTGCTCAATTTACCTTTTATTATATGTTATTATTAATAATTAATGATGTTCATCTATGTGAAGACACTGATCATGTTAATGATCTCATATTAATCATCAACAATGATTTAACAAAGTAAGAAACAGCTATTTTTTTAGAAAAGGCCCGCGGGCTACTTATGTGGCTACTTATGCGGGCTAGGGTTACAGTGACCCCTGCTCTACACAATGCAAAAAAAAAAAAAAAAAATTTTATTGGGAAATTTTAAATTATTATTTAAAATGTAACATTTTATTTCTGATCAAAGGAAGGAAAAATGAACTAAATAGTTGAAAAAACGATTCGTTCATTTTGATGAATGAGATTCATAGAACTAAGTCACCAAAATGATCCGATCTTCCCATCACTCATATGCATGTTTTATGTTGTGTGATGGACATTGGTCTATTGTATATTTACGGTGTATTCCTGCAGACACTGTCCCTGGGACACACGAGTGTGAGCAGAATGAAGTCATGATGTAGTGGTGGTGATGATGATGACGTAGTGATAAAGATGAGGGGACGCGGGCGCCCTCGCCAGGCTGAACGACGCAAGTGTTTGAGGTGCCGGCCACGCTTTGCATCCCAATGAAGCGCTTTGCGCTGGTTCTGATGACAAGCAACCATGCAAATCGCGTTCACTTTCAGCCAAACATATGCGGAAAGAAGTCTCATAACGCTGCGGCTTTCTTGTATGTGTCATTACACCAAAAGCGAAACTACTAAACCTGAATAAACGCTGCCTCCGAGCTAATTAGCTCCTCCATACAGACATCACACTGGCTACTTACTAATCTAGCCCATTTCTTACAGCTAGTCTAGCTACTTACCAGATTGGAGTTACCCTCCTCCACACTTCTTTCAACCAGCAATCTTTTAGATTTTGGTTTATACTGAGAATTCCCAACAAACTGCTTAGCGAACACCCTAAAGCTAATTAAAGAACCTAGCGAGTTAGCATCTTTGTTGTTGTTAGCCTGTTAGCTGAAGTTAGCCAGCAATAGCAGAATAGTTGAGGAACTCATCAGACCGCACGGCCACTTCAGATGCAGAAATAAACCGGACGATCATATTCATTTATCTAATTGTTTCAAATAAGGACACTACTATATGGTGCACCATATGATGTTCAATAAAATGGAACTCGATCCAAAATATTAAAACATGGGGGATAAATGTAAGCGCTGAAAGCAGGAATGTACCTGTACTGAAATCCCGGGGAGCAGCTCTCTGACTGCAGCCGCAGTGTCCCGGCGTCCTGAGCCACAACTCCGCTCACTGCGTCAACTTCGCCTTCCGAACGCGGGCAAAAGAATCACAATAATAAATAAATAAATACAAAATTCATTCGCCAGATCGCGCAGTCATTCCACTCTTTCAACGCGGTCAAACCTGGACGCTTCACTTGGAGCCCACCATCCACTTCCTCTCTCATTACACAAGCACATCCTCGTCCTTGACCATGGGGGGATGCCCGAACACCGAGATCTCTCTCTCCCTCACTCACTCACTCACACACACACACACACACACACACACACGCTCTCTCTTACACACACACTATTTTTCTCTCTCTCTTACTTACACACACACGCCGTCAGAGCATGCTACACTAATCATCCCAGAAAACAACGTCTTCCACACAACGCCATCATCTACATCTTCAATTTTTCTTCCCCTTAGCCTAAAGAGGCAAAGGAATTGATCATTTGATCAACCATGCCATCAAGAATTCTGGTTTTTATCTGTGCTCCAATACTAGTGTGATCACTACCTCAGTCTTTTTTGCATCACATCATATTTAAATCAATCATCAAATATCACCTCCCAAGTCTTCTCCATCTTAACCTCAGCTGACTCGAAATACTGTTTTCAGGCTCTTGCACTGCATTTTTACCTCAAATCTAATGCAAAGCAATGAAATAAAATAATAATTACTTATAAATAAATAAATATGGCAAAGAGTTAACTGAGCAGTGCCGGCCTGCACTGTTGTGTATTTGACCTCATTATCTTGAGTGAAGTGCTTCATGTTTCTGGAGGCATTTCTGCAAGTCATTGTAGTCCTAGTGCTTCTTCTTCAGGTACTAACAGCCAGGAGTAAAGATCACGTTACTCATTCTCTGTACTTTTCAAAATACAACAGTCCTATCCGTGTTTATTCTTAAAATGGTCCGACTAGGTAACGTGTCAAAGCTTGGAACATGATATTTACGTGACCTTTATAACCAGAAGGAAAAAAAGGTGCCATGGTTGAATCAGGGAATTACTTCAAATTGCCCTCGAGTGTCAGAAAGTACATCAATAATTGACTAGAAAAGATTGTATAAACAAAGATGAAGTTTTGCTTCAATTTGGCTTTAAACAAAAAAAAAAAAAAAATAAAATAAAAAAATAAAATTATATATATAATATATATATATATATATATATATATATATATATTTGGTTCCTTGATATCTAAATTGGCGAAGGATTTTCAGCACCAGCTTTCTAAAACATTCGTTAACTGGGAGTAAAAAAAATCTAAAATGAAATTGATTCTAAATCAACAAAGGTTCTATGAAAAAAATAAATAAATAAATAAATAAAAAAAAATTTATATTATATTATATATATATATGAATTGAACAAGGAATTTTCACAAAATCCAGTCAAATTGAATGTAAAAAAAAAATTATGTTTATTTTTTATTTTTTGGCAAAATGAATTATATTTTGAGTTATTCAAGTATATAAAGCAAGTAGCGTTGGTCGCAGCCTAAAACTACATCGGTGTTCAGGACATTTGTTCTGTGTAGAGGGGGCATGTACTGTAATCTTCTGTTTTACTGGTGAAGTGGGGAAGTGGAGGGCTTCCAGTTGTACACGGCTTTCCCACGGCAACAAAGTAGAAAGGCACGTGAGAGATACGCCCATTTGACCAGCACTGCAAACACAGATAATTACAATAACAAATAAGAATTATTCATAATAAAAGGTTTTCACAAACTTTATTTCCCCCCCACAGACTGGATGCTTTTTTTTTTTTTTAATGTGAAATATCAGGTTGCAGTTTCCTGGCGTTATTGATTTACTACCTCACAACCATTTTCCGAGTGGCCGTGCTGAATCAAGGATCATTAAATGCTTTTACTGTTTCCATTGCACTAAACCGTAGGTGGAACTGAGCCACAGTTCCCTAATGCATGGCGTAAAACTATTTACTGTCAATGGTTTAAGGTCTAGTCTAATACTAAAACTAAATTCATCTACAGGTTTTACATAAACCAAGAAGAAATGGTACAAGGTGTTAAATGCTTGTCACATGTACATTACAGCAGAGTGAAATTCTTTCTTCGCACATCCCAGTGATGTTCGGAAGCTGGGGTCAGAGCACAGGGTCAGCCATGATACAGCACCCCTAGAGCACAAAGGGTCAAGGGCCTTGCTTAAGGGCCCTAAGAGTGGCAGCTTAGCCATTCCTGGGCTTGAACCCCCCTGACATTCTGATCAATAACCCAGAGCCTTAATCAATCACTGAGCTTCCACCTCCCTCATAGATTAACAGAAGATCATAAACATTAATAGTTGATAAGCAATTTATATTTAAATAACTCAATGTCGTCTTCTTCTTCTTCTTCTTTCGGCTGCTCCCATTAGGGGTTGCCACAGCGGATCATCCGTCTCCATACCACCCTGTCCTCTACATCTGCCTCTTTCATACGAACTACCTGCATGTCTTCCCTCACCACATCCATGAACCTCCTTCTTGGCCTTCCTCTTTTCCTCCTACCTGGTGGCTCCATCTTCAGCATTTTTCTACCAATATAATTCGTGTCCCTTCTCTGCACATGTCCAAACCATCTCAATCTCGCCTCCCTCACCTTGTCACCAAAACATCCTACATGCGCTGTCCCTCTAATAAACTCATTTCTAATCTTGTCCATCCTCGTCACTCCCAACGAAAACCTTAACATCTTCAGCTCTGCTACCTCCAGCTCCACCTCCTGTCTTTTACTCAATGCCACTGTCTCTAATCCATACAACATCGCAGGTCTCACCACAGTCCTATAAACTTTCCCTTTCATTCTTGCAGATACCCTACTATCACAAATCACTCCTGTCACTCTTCTCCACCCACTCCACCCTGCCTGCACTCTTTTCTTTACTTCTCTAACACACTCTCCATTACTTTGCACTGTTGACCCCAGGTACCTGAACTACTCCACCTTCTCCACCTCTTCTCCCTGCAACCGCATCACTCCACTGCCCTCCCTCTCATTCACACACATGTACTCTGTCTTACTCCTACTGACTTTCATTCCCCTTCTCTCAAGCGCATACCTCCACCTCTCCAGGCTCTTCTCAACCTGCTCTCTACTCTCACCACAAATCACAATATCATCTGCAAACATCATAGTCCAGGGAGACTCCTGTCTGACCTCGTCCGTCAACCTGTCCATCACCACTGCAAACAGGAAAGGGCTCAGGGCCGATCCTTGATGCAGTCCAACCTTCACCCTGAACCAGTCTGTCGTACCTACTGCACACTTCACTGCCGTCACACTGTCCTCATACATGTCCTGCACCACCCTCACATACTTCTCTGACACACCTGACTTCCTCATACAATAACACAACTCCTCTCTCGGCACCCTGTCGTACGCTTTCTCTAAATCCACAAATACACAATGCAGCTCCTTCTGTCCTTCTCTATACTTCTCCATCAACATCCTCAAAGCAAATAAGGCATCTGTGGTGCTCTTCCTCGGCATGAAACCATACTGTTGCTCACAGATGGTCACCTCTTCTCTCAGCCTGGCTTCCACTACTCTTTCCCATAACTTCATGGTGTGACTGATCAACTTAATTCCCCTGTAGTTACTGCAGGTCTGCACATCTCCCTTATGTTTAAAGATCGGTACCAGCACACTCCTTCTCCATTCCTTAGGCATCCTCTCCCCTTCCAGAATCCTGTTAAACAATCTGGTTAAAAACTCCACTGCCATCTCTCCTAAACATCTCCACGCTTCTACTGGTATGTCATCTGGTCCAACCGACTTTCCATTCTTCATCCTCTTAATCGCTGCTCTCACTTCCTCCTTACTAATCCTATCTACATCCTGCTTCACCAACTCCACATCCTCCAACCTTCTCTCTCTCTGATTTTCCTCATTCATCAGCTGCTCAAAATACTCCCTCCATCTTCTCAACACACTCTCTTTATTAGTCAACACATTTCCCTCTCCATCCTTTATTGCTCTAACTTGCAGTACATCCTTCCCAGCTCGATCCCTCTGCCTGGCCAATCGGTACAAATCCTTTTCTCCTTCCTTAGTGTCCAACCTCTTATACAGCTCCTCATATGCCTTTTCCTTGGCTTTCGCCACATCCCTTTTTACCTGCTGCCGCATCTCCTTGTACTCCTGCCTACTTTTCTCATCACTCTGTCGATCCCACTTCTGTTTTGCCAACCTCTTTCCCCTAATGCTCTCCTGCACTTCCTCATTCCACCACCACGTCTCCTTGTCTTGCTTTCTATTTCCAGATGTCACACCAAGTACTTTTCTAGCTGCCTCCCTCATCGCTCCTGCAGTAGTTGCCCAATCATCCAGCACCTCTTCACCACCACCAAGCCCCTGTCTGACCTCTTCCCTGAACCTCACACTACACTCTTCCTCCTTCAGTTTCCACCATCTTATTCTTCTTTCAATCCTTACTTTCCTCCTCTTCTTCTTCGCCTCCAAAACCATCCTACAGACCACCATCCGATGCTGTCTAGCTACACTGTCCCCCGCCAACACCTTACAGTCTCCAATCTCCTTCAGGTTGCATCTTCTACACAGAACATAATCCACCTGTGTGCACCTTCCTCCACTCTTATACGTCACCCTATGATCCTCCTTCTTCTTAAAATACGTGTTCACCACTGCCATTTCCATCCTTTTAGCAAAATCTACCACCATCTGCCCTTCCACATTCCTCTCCTTAAAACCATACCTACCCATCACCTCCTCATCACCTCTGTTCCCTTCACCTACATGCCCATTAAAGTCTGCCCCAATCACAAATCGTTCTTTCCTAGGTACACCATCTACCACTTCATCTAATTCATTTTAGAATCTTTCCTTCTCCTCCATCTCACAGCCAACTTGTGGAGCATAGGCACTGATGACATTTATCATCATCCCTTCAACCTCCACCTTCACGATCATCACCCTATCAGAAACTCTCTTCACCTCCACTACACTCTTACTGTACTCTTCCTTCAGAATCACCCCTACACCATTTCTCTTTCCATCCACACCATGATAAAACAGTTTAAACCCACCTCCAATGTTCCTGGCCTTACTCCCTTTTCCACTTGGTCTCCTGAACACACAGCATATCTACCTTTCTCCTCTCCATCATATCAGCTACCTCTCTTCCTTTACCCGTCATAGTACCAACATTTAAAGTACCAACCCGAACCTCTACTCTCCTACACTGCTCCTTTTCCCGCCGTCTCTGTAGACGTCTTCCTCCTCTCCTTCTCCTCCTTCGGCCAACAGTAGCCCAATTTCCACCGGTACCCTGTCGGCTAACGATACCTGTGGCGGTCGTTGTTAACCCGGGCCTCGACCGATCCGGTATGAAATTCTCATTTGTGATCCACATATTTGATTTGGCACATGTTTTACGCTGGATGCCCTTCCTAACGCAACCCTCCCCATTTACCCGGGCTTGGGACCGGCACTAAGAGTGCACTGGCTTGTGCCCCCCTAATGGCTGGGTTTTTAAATAACTCAATGTAAAGTTACAAATTAAAAATTTTTGTGAGAAATTTTACATTTCATAAATAAAAGGTTTTCCATACATAATATAAATATATTATATATTAATTATATATAATATAAATGAACTGAACTGTAATTTACAAATAATGATGATGATTAAAAAGTGATAAAACATGCTGGGGGGATTTAGAGCACAGCGCTTTCAAAGCACATGTCATGGCTTATCAAATGTTACATAACTGATTTATTTTTAAATGAATAATTGAAGCAAAAAATCTATCATGAAGCCAAGTTTTCATGACTGCCTCTGTTCTCCACTGCACAACAGTGAATACTGTTATGCTTCTTATACACACTCTATGAGACTGAAATAATGGACACGCCTTCGTGTTTTTCTGTGGTTTTTGACACAAATCATTGGCAAATGATTAAATTTTTGATGATAATATTTTTAAAGGGAAAACTATGATCTGGGGGAAAAATAAATCAATACCACACAAAGCTATAAATGTATAACACAAACACTCACCACAGTGAGCAATGCACCATGCTGAAAGTGAGGCTGGAAGTGCATCAGTCTTGGCTCTGCTCTGGCTTCCCCTTTCACAAAACCACTAAAATAAAGTGGAAAAACAGCCACACATGAACATATATTACACATAAATACATGAAGTTCAAAGCTGTGGATTCCATGTCAATCGATCCCAAAGTTTTAATTAATCAATTGTGTGTTTGTCCAAGCAAAAATAGACATTCCTTCATGCCTAGTAGTGATGAGTCGTTTATGAATGATTTGTTCATTTTGAACGAGTCTTTAATATGACTCAGAAGAATGAGTCGTTTTAAAAATTGATTCGTTTGTTACTGGATGCGCATGAGCAAAGCGTCGCAAAAACTCCGTAGGTTAAGTACAGGAAACAGAAATGTGCAGTTCATCTCTTGACTCCTCTAGTCCAAGTCAGTCTTTCTTTTGTGACGTGACTCACAAGATGTAATAGATCTTTTTTTTGTCCAAATTTTGACATTATTGCTACAATAATTATGGGAGTCACGTGACAAAAGAACTAACGGCATGGACCAGAAGATATGAGAGGTGAGCTACTCATTCTGTTTATCATAATTTGTCTTTATATTATTCGAACTATAGTCAAAGTTTGTGTATGAAAACATGTTGTGGGATCTGCTTATTGAAAATGTGAAAGAACAAGATTCAAAGAACCAAGTCACTAAAATGATCTGATCTTTCCATCACTAATGGCTAACTATCCTCTCCAATTTATAAAGAGCTGAACCATATTATTTATTTATTCATTTCCTTTTTACAACCTAAATTTCTGTGAATTTTCCTAACAGTATATAAGCTGTTAACTAAGTTGAACATTACTGCACAAATCTTTTGATATGGTTTGAAACATTTGAGATGCTTTTAAAGAACAAAAATCAAACAAGCTGGAAAATCGTTGGATTTTCTTTCTACTGCAGAAACAATTAAAATTCCTTATGCTTTTTTTGTTTTTGCATTTTTAGTAATTTTTAAACTATATTCATAATAAATGGAATGCTCTAACTAGAAAGTTTTTCAGTACTAGAGGTAAACATATGTTAATGAGAAAGCTAAAGAGAGAAGTGGTGTTTTTTTTTATTTTTTAGGAAAACTACTATATGCCATGCACATGCACTAAGGACAAGACTTACACATGAATCTTCTGAATTTAAGTGGCCATTGTAAAGTTCACATTTGCTTTTCGTTAAATCAGGCAAATTAATTACTTTGCTGACTGATTAGTGCAATACTGTTTCCATAAAATGTTTTTTTTCCCCTCTGAATCATGATACTCACCATGGAAGTAACTCAAAGATGGGGCTAGAGCGTGTTTTAAACACGGCAATGATGGCAGAATGATTGACGGATTCTGTATTTCCTGTAACAGCAAGTTAAGGAGAGACATATGAAGAATATTTAATAGATACATATTTCCCTTTTACTGCTTTTAAACTAGATTCAATGGTCTTTTCTAAAAAGGATTGATTTTCTCTCAAACCCTGAAAATACAAAACCTCCATTTTCAGTCAATGAGTACAACTCAGTGATACACACTGAGGATCACAGCTGCTTCCCTAAGAAATACAATACAGCTTATTGATCCATTACTATGACGAGGTGAAGGGTGATGGCATATTAGAAATAAACCAACTGCACTTTGGACACTGCACATGCAGTATAGAGGAAATCCATCTCTATACCCTAACCGCTGCTCGACAATTCACAACATAGAAGGTTTTTTTTACGCTCTGACTATGTAAAATATTATTTGATGCTAGAAATATTACTGCCTGTAGTTCACAGATGCACAGTCATTTCACAGGATACTACTAAAGGAGCAATTAAAGGTTTAATAAATGTAATAGATAAAAAAAAAAGGGTCAAAATCACTTATTTCACTTATTTCACTTATTTGGTTTGTTCAATCATTTCAATCAAGTTTAAATAATGTTTATATATTGCTTGCAAAAGATAGATGCACTGTGCCACTGCTGCACTAAAATGAACCATGATTTTTATTATTTTTTTTCTACCTTTCAGAAGCACAGCCAGCCTCTCTCCAGTAGGATCCCAGGCAAGAGATTGAACCTCTCCTCCAATACTAAACAGCACAGGATAATAGTAACTTCAATAAATATATTAATTCAAAAATAGAATTATGCATATTACAGCTCTAGGTGCACAAACACAGCTTACATAATTTCCCCTTCAGGCTCAGTGAAGGACGTCACTGAGAGATCAGCCACCACTGCAGCAGTCTTGGGTCCTCCTGAAACAAGTTATATTAATGAGCTTATCAACAGTAAACTCCAATACTTAAACTATAGTGAGTGAAAGATCAGACCTTATTAATTGCATTAGAAGGACAAACTTTCAATGGATGAGACATGAGTAGTCAGAACAATAAAAGGAGTGAATAGGCTTATCAGAGGTAGAGGTAGACTGATTTTACCCATCCACTACTGATTATTGATCACTAGGCTGGATCGTATTTGCCGATAACCAATGTTAAAAATAAGTACTAGATAAAAAAAATAAAATAAAAAAACATAACACTATGTAAAATAGCCTCTCAAGGCTGCTCTCGACATCAGACCGGAAGATGAAAAAAATATTGGCACAAATTTTTGCTGATAGTCGATAGTTCCAGCAATCGGTAGGCAAAACTGATGAATCGGTCGACTTCTATTAAGAGCTATAAAAAAATAATTTTAAAAACCCCACCAGTGTCTCCACCTTCTTTATTTCTATTTCTTATGCTCATGCTTGAATGGCCGAAGAATTAACAATTGTACTAAGCTGCTCAGGTTCCCTTTGTTCAAGGTAGATGAATCGGTGGATATTTATTCCTGGGACACCATGGAAATTTAGGATCTTCAATGTCAAGGAGCACTTTAGATAAATGTTTATGTAGGTATGAGCCTGGTTTGCACATGTAACAAGTGCAGAATGACTTGTCAATACCAGTGGCAGGCGGTCAGGGCCAGCAAAGCCTTCTCTGTTGGCCTAAACACTATCAAAAGCACTGATCTATCTAATTACAACCTAAATTCTAAATTCTAATATTTGTTTCATGAAATTGTATTAATTTATTCCCAACAGTTTATTCTCTTCATTTCGTAGTGTTTCTCTTGGCTGCACTGCTTCCAGTATGTGTATGTTTTTCATCAAATTTCAGCCTCTATGTGCTGCCATGTCAATCTAATCTGCTCAGGGCCTTCATAGTCTGTACTGCTGAATCTTTTACCATAGAACATATTACCAACGGGTCTGTTTCTGTTAACAAATCAGATTTTATATTCGCCTCACAGGGCCAGCTAGCTGGGCCAGAATAGCATCAGCATTTTTCCTTCCTCTGATTGGTTGGTTAGAGGGAAACTGTTACAGCCAAGTCCGACAAGCAAAACACGCGTGTAGCTCTGCACACATTAATACATCCGAGTTAGACTTTTTTTCATGCCTACGGAGCAAGAGTACTTGATTTGGTCATGAATATAATTAAAAATAAATTTTCAAGAAAAGCTAGACATGTTGAGAAGAGGTCGGCCAACCCCGAAGCTAGTTAGCTTGTCTCAGCCAGGTAGAGCTTTTGTTCACCACTTCCAGACCAGTAAATACAAGTGGTATTGTGGCTTACAGCCTCTGAGGAGCGGTGCAAATTATGATTCTGCATCTGTGGTGAGTGGGTTGTATTTTATTTACATTTTTAATGTTTTTGTCATGTTATTAGACAAATATTGATTCTGAACTGCTCCAGATGATGTAGGTGCACAGTTGCGGTTGTAGTGTGGAGATTTGGAGTTGTCTTAATAGGGTACAATAGAACAGCTTCAACTCTTCTGGGAAGGGTATTTTCTTGTGTATTGTAAGTTTTGGGTGTAGGGGTACAGATGATTATAAACAATAAAAAGCATAATCGAACTTATTACCTTTCATGTCTGAAAAAGTAAGTGCGTAGATCACAGTTTCTCCCTGAACGCAGAACAACAGTCTACTTCCATCAGGACTCCAGCACCCTGACTGGGGGTTAAGTAAACGGACACAGCATGACACAGAAAGTAATAGCCCTGCATAATAATTACAATTACTATCATTCACATATACAGTACAGACCAAAAGTTTGGACACACCTTCTCATTCAAACAGTTTCCTTTATTTTCATGACTATGAAAATTGTAGAGTCACACTGAAGGCATCAAGGGCTATTTGACCAAGAAGGAGAGTGATGGGGTGCTGCGCCAGATGACCTGGCCTCCACAGTCACCGGACCTGAACCCAATCGAGATGGTTTAGGGTGAGCTGGACCGCAGAGTGAAGGCAAAAGGGCCAACAAGTGCCAAGCATCTCTCGGGGAACTCCTTCAAGACTGTTGGAAGACCATTTCAGGTGACTACCTCTTGAAGCTCATGAAGAGAATGGCAAGAGTGTGCAAAGCAGTAATCAAAGCAAAAGGTGGCTACTTTGAAGAACCTAGAATATGACATTTTTCAGTTGTTTCACACTTTTTTGTTATGTATATAATTCCATATACAGTGGGTACGGAAAGTATTCAGACCCCCTTACATTTTTCACTCTTTGTTATATTGCAGCCATTTGCTAAAATCATTTAGGTTCATTCTTCTTCCTCATGAATGTACACATAGCTCCCCATATTGACAGAAAAACACAGAATTGTTGACATTGTTGCAGATTTATTAAAAAAGAAAAACTGAAATATCACATGGTCCTAAGTATTCAGACCCTTTGCTGTGACACTCATATTTAACTCGGGTGCTTTCCATTTCTTCTGATCATCCTTGAGATGGTTCTACACCTTCATTTGAGTCCAGCTGTGTTTGATTATACTGATTGGACTTGATTAGGAAAGCCACACACCTGTCTATATAAGACCTTCCAGATTCACAATGCATGTCAGAGCAAATAAGAATCATGAGGTCAAAGGAACTGCCTGAAGAGCTCAGAGACAGAATTGTGGCAAGGCACAGATCTGGCCAAGGTTACAAAAAAATTTCTGCTGCACTTAAGGTTCCTAAGAGCACAGTGGCCTCCATAATCCTCAAATGGAAGACGTTTGGGACGACCAGAACCCTTCCTAGAGCTGGCTGTCCGGCCCAAACTGAGCTATCGGGGAGAAGAGCCTTGGTGAGAGAGGTAAAGAAGAACCCAAAGATCACTGTGGCTGAGCTCCAGAGATGCAGTCAGGAGATGGGAGAAAGTTGTAGAAAGTCAACCATCACTGCAGCCCTCCACCAGTCGGGGCTTTATGGCAGAGTGGCCCGACGGAAGCCTCTCCTCAGTGTAAGACACATGAAAGCCCGCATGGAGTTTGCTAAAAAACACCTGAAGGACTCCAAGATGGTGAGAAATAAGATTCTATGGTCTGATGGGACCAAAATAGAACTTTTTGGCCTTAATTCTAAGCGGTATGTGTGGAGAAAACCAGGCACTGCTCATCACCTGTCCAATACAGTCCCAACAGTGAAACATGGTGGTGGCAGCATCATGCTGTGGGGGTGTTTTTCAGCTGCAGGGACAGGACGACTGGTTGCAATCGAGGGAAAGATGAATGCGGCCAAGTACAGGGATATCCTGGACAAAAACCTTCTCCAGAGTGCTCTGGACCTCAGACTGGGCCGAAGGTTTACCTTCCAACAAGACAATGAACCTAAGCACACAGCTAAAATAACGAACGAGTGGCTTCACAACAACTCCGTGACTGTTCTTGAATGGCCCAGCCAGAGCCCTGACTTAAACCCAATTGAGCATCTCTGGAGAGACCTAAAAATGGCTGTCCACCAACGTTTACCATCCAACCTGACAGAACTGGAAAGGACCTGCAAGGAGGAATGGCAGAGGATCCCCAAATCCAGGTGTGAAAGACTTGTTGCATCTTTCCCAAAAAGACTCCTGGCTGTATTAGATCAAAAGGGGGCTTCTACTAAATACTGAGCAAAGGGTCTGAATACTTAGGACCATGTGATATTTCAGTTTTTCTTTTTTAATAAATCTGCAACAATGTCAACAATTCTGTGTTTTTCTGTCAGTATGGGGTGCTATGTGTACATTCATGAGGAAGAAGAATGAACCTAAATGATTTTAGCAAATGGCTGCAATATAACAGAGTGAAAAATTTAAGGGGGTCTGAATACTTTCCGTACCCACTGTATAATTCCACGTGTTAATTCAAAGTTTTGATGCCTTCAGTGTGAATCTACAATTTTCATAGTCATGAAAATAAAGAAAACTCTTTGAATGAGAAGGTGTCTCAAAAAACTTTTGGTCTGTACTGTATGTATATATATATATATATATATATAATTTTATCTTTTCTAATATACTCAGTAGTAATGCCCCATTGTATCCATTGTAAATATCATAAGTAGAGACCTAGCCTACCCAGTAGTCTTAAAAAATGGTGTTCAGTATGGGGTAGTATAGTCATTTTATAAATGTAACAAATTGCAGTGCATTTTACAGTATTGTAATCTTTAAAGGTTACAGTATATATAGTTGTGGCAGCGGGCTTGTGAACCAGCGCCGGTTCTCATGGGGAACGTGGAGCATACGCTGCTGTGTGAAACTTTCAATATTTGTAAAATTTTGTTGCATCACTACCGCCATCGTAAGATCGACAAAAATCGCACGGTGAACCATCGTAAATCGAGGACTATCGACAGTATATTTGCAAGTAAAGCCTTTAATTGGATGTAATGAAATCAAACTGCTTACACATTGGAAATAATTCACTAATTTGCCACTGCATTGCATAATCGCTCACCTGACAGCGCCCTTTCAGACAAGGCCATCGTTCACATGTCCACATTGTTGTCTCCCACACCCTGTAGGTGCAAGCACACACTCATTCATTCATTCATTTATTCTTCCTCTGTTACACATAGTCCAATTTTACAGCCATCCAAAGTCTGTATTTGAGTGTTCAGAAAAATTTGCTACCCAGCACAGGAGCCAAGCTGCAGGTTTTTTACAGGTAGCCATTCATTTAATGAACAGAACGTTAACAATTTAATGTTTTATTTGTACAAAGGAAATTTTTTTTATATAATTTTCCAAACATAAAAAGAAGACTTAAATTAGTGAGCTAAGAGTAAAATGCTGTCCATCTGGAAGAAAAACAAAACTGACTAAACGCGTGCTTGCGCTCCCCCTATATGACTGCAATACTTGTTTTCCAGGTCAGCTCCAAAAATCTAAACTTTTACAAGTTTACATCATATCCTATTTCATGGACCATCACTCACTTCAAAATCAATGCAACAGCCCAGAAATTCCAAACTGCAATGAAACTGAGCTAAGCATGATCAAATAAATCACACTTGGAAGCAAAAGCAAATGAAAAAAAAAAAGACGAATCTGGACAGTTTAGCATATTTCTGTAACATCCTTGTCATTCCTAATATGTGTGAATACCTGAATAGAGCAGATGGAGTGGCTGCCAACAGTCGGCTGCCATCTGGCGACCATGACAGATTTGTGACTCCTCCACCTCCTACACGCTGCAGAGGAACACAGATTTCTGCTGCTACGTTCCAGACCTGAACAACACACACAACATAAAATACAGCTGGGCATGTGTCTGTAATTGCTAAGGAAGAAAAGACAGATATGCAGAATTAGATGATTGGGTAAAATCTTGTGGCATATTTACAATGTCTGATGCACCGGGAGATTTATTCTGATAAAAATTCAAATGCTAATAATACTGGCACATACCATCATGGCCGTGTCCACAGGAGAGGCAGACACTAGTAAAGACCCAGAAGGTGACCAGGCAATGGAAGTAACTGGAGAGTGACCAGGATGGGACAATACCTGAGCACAGCCAGAAGAGGGCCTGTGTGTGTGAATGAAAGCGAGAGAGTGGTTATAAATGTTAGTTCTGCAAATGATCTTGAATTACCCTGTGAATATTTTGATTCAATAAAAGTACAAGTTAAGCCAAATGTTAGTATATGTACCAAGATACATGACATAAGTATTGCTTAGACTACAAGGAAGACTACAAATACAGCTCCATTATTAGAAAAGAGTGGTGTAAATGTGTAAGTATTCTGCAGTACCGTGTAGAGAGGGAGTTGGGGTCCACGTGCCAAATGAGTAGACAGGTATGGCAGGCCACAGCCAGGGTAGATGCACACAGAGGCTTCCACTGCATAGCACTCACACTTCTTTGCAGTCTGTGCTTCAGAGTCGGTGTTATTGCACTGACGGAGGAAGGGGGGGAAAAAAAACTAAGATTATTACTCCACTAAAGATTCCATGACATTCACCAGTTTAGTTTCACAATAATTTTCCACCTGTGAAAACGAAGTGCTATTTATTCAGTCGACTAACTATTCACAAGTGTTTATGGACTGCAATGCTCTCGGTCAAATTCTAAATCAGATACTTTTGGTGAAGCCGTTAAGTTGTAAGCCTCAATTGTTCTTATAATTTAAAGACAATGTTAGCACCAACTAGCTGTGTACGATATATCATCTCTAATAAGATTGTTGTTTTAACGATGTGCAGTTTGACATTATCGATTATCGATTGACATTACCAAACAAAGCGTGCCTACAGATTGTTACATGTTCATTACGCGATGAAGTCTGTTGGGTCAGACTTTTGCTCGTGTGCATTTACAGCGTATTCTTTTACTGCACGAGTCAGACTAAATTGCTAAATGCATTTAGAATGATCACCAAATCCAAGATATATCAGGCCGAAAATGTGTCCATTTATATAATTTCATATAAATAATCAACATCACAGGAAAAGTGACAGGTATTAAAATATATTATACAATTTGTATTCTATTAATACTACATTAATAGAAAATACTGATTTCATTTGCTTGGTAACAGCTAAATAAATTTTATTATTCTGAACGACTGATTAAATGCAATTTGACTCAAAGAATGCACACTTAAAGAAAGAAAAAAAGAAAATGGCTCTATAAAAAGGTAAAAAAAAAAAGTGTCCATAAATGTAAATCTATTTAAACTTATTAACTTAATCTGTTGTGAACTGACCACTGCACAGAATATGAAGATTTTTTAAATATTTAGGAGTCAGCTGTCCAAGGTAGTCCTTAAAGTATCAGCACAATAACACACTCTGCAAAATATCGCCCGATTATTGTTCGCGATTATAAATAAATAAATAAATAAAATGATAAATAAATAAAGATCATTTTTTTGGCAATATTGCACAGCCTTAGCACCAACCATATACCAGGGCATGCAACCCATTAAACTACATAATCCAAAGTTGACACTTTTTTTTTTATCCCTCATGAACATTTTTATTTACAATTACTTTGAGGCATAGAAGACATTTTTAATACTTTGCAATTAAGCATTAGTTTATTTCCAACACTGCAGTGATATGTTAATTTCTATGATATACCAATTGAAAATTACATTTTACAATGTGTTAATTCTCTGTCACAATCTGGCAACACTTGCTCAGGAATAAAGTTACTATGCTTTTACAACCACAGCAGACAGGAAAGCATGCAGTTGCCAAAGAAAAAAAATAAATAAATCAATGTCAAGGCCAGTTGTGGTCCAGCGCACCCTTTCATTTCGTGCGTTTTAGCAGAGGTCCACCTGCACCTCTTCCAACCGTCGCAAGCAGAGTGACAGCAAAAACATGCTTAAGCAGCCCAAAGTTTCACAACCAAACCTGCTGACCTTATAGACACATACATCTCTTGCTTGTGTGTTTTATCACACACGTGCTAACAATGAGTAAGCAAACTGCACGCAAAAAAAAAAAAAGTGTAAATCAATCATTGATGTACCTCCGAGAGTTGTAGATCTTGATGGAGTCATCCAGGAGGGCTACTGCAAACCTGTCAGTGTGCGGATGCCATGCAAAGCTTCGGATAGGACTATCAGACCTGAAAACACAGATTTACTTGTATATAGAATTTAAAGCAAATAGACTTCCTTTGCTTTTGTATGGACATCCCCTTAAGAGGTACAATAAAATGGATAACTTTCTGACTAGCAAAACATTTGTATGAACATTTTGTATTTCAAAACTCACCAACTCAATACTTGTGAAAATTCAGCCACCATATCCTCACCACTTAACTGAGAAGGATGAGAAAAATAAAGTAAGCTTTGCACCAAGAAACAAAAGGCAGACAAAGTGTCAGAATATGTAAATATATTGAATACGGTGGAGACAATGACCAAAATGATGCACATTGTTATATCACCCACATTGTTCAAACGCTCATTAGCATGGTGTAAGGGGTGAAATATGCTGCGCTCCCTTTAGGAGCATAGCGGTATTTTGGGAATAGCACAGCATTTTTCCGGTATTACTGCGTGTGTTCAAGACGAGGATTATGTCCTTATTATTTTCTGATGCTAATTTCTAAGTTTCTTTGACTAAACCTTAACGCTGTTGCCAAGAAAAATAAAAAAGCATGAGTTTTGGAAACCTGTCTGAACTTATATGATTTCTGTTGCAACTGGAGTTAGCAAGCTCTCCCTTCACCCAGACTCAACGCATTACAACGGCTTGTATCTAAACAGTAGCCGACCAAGAAAGTCATTGTTCACTGTCTTCCTCCTTCCTTCCACAACTATTTCTCTCGAGAGTTTATCTTTTGGCATCGTTATGAACTTTTTTTCCCCCATGCCGTGCAGCTCAGAACACAGGTGAGGTGCTTTTTTCGTTTCCGTTCGGAAATTTTATTGGTCTAATGTTATGGGGTTCAGTTTTTTGGCTTGAAGTTTGTGAAACCGGGAAAAACCCAGGAAAAATTCATAAATTAGCCGCTTCGTTGTTTAAGCCACGGGGTTCAAAAGGTGGGGAAAAAGTAGCGGCTTATAGTCCGAAAAATACGGTACATACATACACACAGTAATCCCCCGCTTTACCGCAGTTCGAATCTTGCACCTGGTTTATCGCAGAATTGCATTTGCCGCATAACTAATTTGTTTAGCTGATTTTCCCAGTCTCTTGTGGACAGCACAATAGACCAAAAAACTCATAGGGATTTTATGGAGCTTTAGGTTAAAAAATTTTATTAAAAATTTCATAATAAAAATATAATTATTAATTAGAAAATGAAGCAAAATGTTAACACTGTACAGTACATGTACTCACTATAAATGTGATACAGTGTACAGTGGTAAACAGTGGTAGGCCCTATGGTACCTTAGTGAATTCATCTAGACATTATTGTCACTTTATAAACGTAATGTGTTTACTGTGTACAGTATTTTACCAAATACATTGCTTAAAATGTTATTCTTAATGTTCCTGTACATTCGGTCCCGCTGCAGATTTTCACAAATTTAAAGATAATCCACAACTTGCTGTTGGTTAGGTTCCAAATGAGAACCCGCGAGTTCCAAAGAGTGAATTTTCGGGGGTTGACTGTACTATATTTCTACGGATTTACACAGAATTAATCTTGCTATATTCTTGCAGATGTTTTGTGTGTGTTTGTGTGTGTTTAAAGTGTGTGAGAGGATGATTTACAGCTTAAACAATAATAAAAAAAAAAAATGCAATAAACGGACGCTACTGCAAAAATGCTTGTTTTTTTTAAACCTAACCCTAGACCTTTTATTTTCATGTATATTTAGTATTGATCTTTAATCAAGAAAAAGAACTTCTCTGATTACCCAATTAATCAATGGAATAATCGGTAGAATTATTAGACTGAATATTAAAAAAGAAAAAAGAAAACAATAAGCAATTAACGTTATGAGTCACCAAGGAAAGCAATGCCCACCGTCAAATGTGGAAAAAGAGAACAATGAAATGAAGACATCCATCGCAGAAGAGCCAGAACACACCCAGAACTCAGAGTCAACCACTTGGGAACTGCGAAACACACACACACACACACACACACACACTTCAGTGCATTCAGCCTAACAGAGAAGAATGGGATTCAACACCAAAATGAAAAGAAAAAAAAAAGCCAATAAGGCAGTAAAATCACACACCTTCCTCTGAACTGTTAGTGATTTCATCTAATAGACCAGCAAGACCAGCATCACGCCTACAGAGTCAAACAGAAAATCTAAGAAATATGAACTGTCTCAAAATCTGTTTTTTTTTTTTTATTATTAAATAACACAGAATCTCACACATATTAGCCACTAATTTACAACATATATTCGTTCTTTTTAAGACATTTGCAAGTGCATGTGTACCAGGCTCCAGCGCTTCGCATCCACAAAGTATCCCTGTGATCCAGGAAGGCTGCTTTGCTGCTGCTCTCTGGGCGACTGTGAGGTTTCAGAGTTTCCCTTGAAAAATAAAGGCTAGGAGCAGTCCACTGCTGAAATATGGCAAAAATATTTAATTAATATATTATTGATGCAGGGTTTTAAACAATAATATATAAAAAAAAATCGTTAACAGACTGTTACGACTGGAATGAATGCTGTGTCTGTGAAATCCTGAAAGTGCACTGAACGGACAGCAGATAACTAGCATTTAGTCCACAAAACCTAACAAAGCCAAAATCAAAACTACAACAATCACACCAAGGACACAACTAAAGGTCGACCATATGCAGGTTGGATTGTACCTGCTGATAACTGATTAATCCACAGATAGTTTTTTAAATGGATACTAAATAAAAAAAATTTATTTATGCCAAATGACGACATACGCCAATGACGCCAGACGACGCCAAATGACGACATACGCCAATGGCGCCAGACGTCGCCAAATGACGACATACGCCAATGACGCCAGACGTCGCCAAATGATGACATACGCCAATGACGCCAGACGTCGCCAAATGACGACATACGCCAATGACGCCAGACGTCGCCAAATGACGACATACGCCAATGACGCCAGACGTCGCCAAATGACGACATACGCCAATAACGCCAGACGTCGCCTGATGACGCCAGACGTCGCCTGATGACGCCAGACGTCGCCTGATGACACCAGACGTCGCCTGATGACACCAGACGTCGCCTGATGACGCCATACACAACTTACGTCAGAAGTGGAATGATGACAACATAAACATTCATTAACAACGGCAGACGTTGCCAAATGACAACATACGCCAATGACGCCGGACGTCGCCAAATGACGACGCCACTTTTCCCCCTTAAAAGTAGGACACAGAGCTGCTGGATCAGGGGCATTGGGGGAGGTGGTTACCTGTTTCTCGGAGCACTCCGCTGAACTCCCACACACCAGCTCATTATTAGCTTCGTACAAAGTCACATGTCCACTGAGAGGCGGTGACGGGAAGAGCGCCAGGGAGCACATGGTTCTTACAGCGACCTGAAAGTGAAGCCAAACGAATCTTAGTCTTTCACACACACACACACACACACACACACACACACACACAAATGTGTGTGTGCACGGTCACTCATAGGCAACTCAAAAACACGTTTGTTAAATAGTTCCTTTCCGTTTCCTGTGCCATTTATCCAACGTTGCACTAACCATGTCAGCTGTGTAAATTACATGTATTTGGATAACATTGTTTCAGCTAATCATCTACAAAACGTTATTAGCCAAACAGATAGCTTTGGAACTTGTTGCTAACTAGGTACCTCATCTTAAAATAATCTAGGCGTTTAACTTCGTTATATATAGAACTATATATGAAGTAATTGTGCATTTTTCTAAGTGTGTCTAAATCCAAATCTTATTAAAATCGACTGATGAATACCTAACTCAATACGGAACAAACCTGAATCCACTTCAGATATTCTCCAGAAATCGCGCCATGTTCCTAAATACGGTGTGCCAGTACGGACAAAAAAGCTCCACACACAATTGCACTCAAAGCAAAGCGACAGCGCCATCTACAGTAAAAGAAGCTCTTCTTTCACTGTAATCACTTTTTCACCGCTACAATCAAAACAAAATAAGGACTGAAACTTGTGTATTTGACGTCGTTAAATCTGAAGCAACTGATGTGGGGCGGACAGTACTTAATAAGGATGGTAAGATTCACAGAATCTCTGTACCATATTGAATTGCAGAGCATCATTTCTTTTTTACTTTTAATCGTATTCCATTGAATCAGATCGTGCTGAATCAAATCAAAATCGGATTGCACCGCATCATAAGCTGCTTTATATGTACCTGTACAGTAGGTGGGAGAAAGGTAGGATGGTAGCTAAGCTATCATCATTGCTGGAGAACGACTTTTACCTCCTGTATAAAACAGTTTTATCTCTGAGCAGAGATACAGAAGGTCTTTCCTCCCTGCTGCTATTAGACTTTACAATCAGAGCTGCTCCCGCTGAACCAATCATTGTTCATACTGTTTTTTAAACTCTGCAATAACAATGTACAAGTTTGTGCAATAACATCATTTTAAACTTCAATATTAGTTTGATTGTTTGATAGTGTAACTACGAGGGGTGGAACAGTACATGTATTTGTCCCAGAATTTTTCGGTACAGGGGTTTCGGTTCGGTAATGTGTAACGAATGCAATCCTTTTTACTCGCGGAACATAGTTAATATGGCACATAAGTGGTAGACTGCAAGTTTGAGCACATTTTTCTATTATTACTTGAAAACATACACAACAATGCCAGAGGTATTAAAAAAAAGAAACTAGAGTTAGCGCAGTCTCAATGTGGCTACTCGCACTGTACCGGAAATAAGATTTATTTTGCACATACATGAAAATGCTAAAGAATCTATAGTGCTAGCGAAGTAGCTAGCGGCTAACTTTAGCGTTTTATGATTAGCTTCGAAAATTTCTCTTAAAAGGACAATTCCACATATTAAGGGAGTGAATGAATGAATGAAGGATGGAAGGAACATTCCTTCCATCCTTCATTCATTCATTCACTCCCTTAATATGTGGAATTGTCCTTTTAAGAGAAACTTACTCAGCATACTTGTCTACAGATATCTACATAGATATCTGTAGACAAGTATGCTGAGTAAGTATAATAATAAGTAGAACAGTTAAGTAGAACATCTTTTTTCTGCTTCTCCCATTAGGGGTCGCCACAGCGGTTCATCTGTCTCCACACCCTCCTGTCCTCTACATCTGCCTCTTTCAAACCAACTACCTGCATGTCTTCCTTCACCACATCCATAAACCTCCTCCTTGGCCTTCCTCTTTTCCTCCTTCCTGGCGGCTCCATCCTCAGCATTCTGCTACCGATATACCCTATGTCCCTTCTCTGCACACGTCCAAACCATCTCAATCTTTCCTCCATTACCTTGTATCCAAAACATCCTACATGCGCTGTCCATCTAATAAACTCCTGTCTAAATCTGTCCATCCTCATTACTCCCAACGAAAATATCAAGATCTTCATCTCTGCTACCTCCATCTCCACCTCCTATCTTTTGCGCAATGCCACTATATCTAAACAATACAACATCGCAGGTCTCACCACAGTCCTATAAACTTTCCCATTCACTTTTGCAGATTCCCTTCTATCACAAATCACTCCTGCCACTCTTCTCCACCCACTCCACCCTGCCTGCACTCTTTTCTTTACTTCTCTAACACACTCTCCATTACTTTGCACTGTTGACCCCAGGTACCTGAACTCCTCCACCTTCTCCACCTCTTCTCCCTGCAACCACACCACTCTGCCCTCCTTCTCATTCACACACATGTACTCTGTCTTACTTCTACTGACTTTCATTTCCGTTCTCTCTAGTGAGTACTTCCACGTCTCCAGGCTCTTCTCAACCTGCTCCCTACTCTCACCACAAATCACAAGATCATCCGCAAACATCATAGTCCACAGACTCCTGTCTGACCTCGTCCGTCAACTTGTCCATCACCACTGCAAACAGGAAAGGGCCCAGAGACAATCCTTGATGCAGTCCAACCTTCCCCTTAAACTAGTCTGTCGTTCCTACTGCACACTTCACTGCTGTCCCACTGTCCTCATACATACTTCTCTGACACACCTGACTTTCTAATTCAATACCACAATTCCTCTCTTGGCACCCTGTCGTACGCTTTCTCTAAATTCACAAACACACAATGCAACTCCTTCTGACCTTCTCTATACTTCTCCATCAACATTCTCAAAGCAAATAATGCATCTGTGGTGCTCTTAATCACATGAAACCATACTGTTGCTTACAGATGGTCACCTCTTCTCTCAGCCTGACTTCCACTACTCTTTCCCATAACTTCATGGTGTGTCTGATCAACTTTATTCCCCTGTAGTTACTGCAGGTCTGCACATCTGCCTTATTCTTAAAAATCGGTACCAGCACACTCCTTCTCCATTCCTCAGGCATCCTTTTACCTTCCAAGATTTTGTTGAACAACCTGGTTAAAAACTCCACTGCTATTTCTCCTAAACATCTTCACGCTTCTACTGGTATGTCATCTGGTCCTACCGACTTTCCACTCTACATCCTCTTAATCGCTCCTCTCACTTCCTCTTTACTAATCCTATCCACTTCCTGCTTCACCATCTCCACACTATCCAACCTTCTCTCTCTCTCATTTTCCTCGTTCTTCAGCTGTTTAAAATACTCCCTCTATTTTCTCAACACCCTCACCTCACTATTCAACACATTTCCATCTCCATCCTTTATTACTCTAACTTGCAGCACATCCTTCCTAGCTTGGTCCCTCGGTCTGGCCAATCGGTACAAATCCTTTTTTCCTTCTTTAGTGTGCAACTTCTCATACAGCTCCTCATATGCCTTTTCCTTGGCTTTTGCCACCTCCCTCTTCACCTGCTGTTGCATACCTTTGTGCTCCTGCCTACTTTTCTCATCACTCTGTGGATCCCAATTTTGTTTTGCCAACCTCTTTCTCCTTATGCTTTCCCGTACTTCCTCATTCCACTATCACGTTTCTTTGTCTTCCTTTCTATTTCCAGATGTTACACCAAGTAACTTTCTAGCTGTCTCTCTTATCACTTCTGCAGTAGTTGCCCAATCATCCAGCACCTCTTCACCACCACCAAGACCCTGTCTGACCTCTTCCCTGAACCTCACACTACAGTCTTAGTTTCCACCATCTTATTCTTTCAGTCCTCACTCTCCTCCTCCAAAACCATCCTACAGACCACCATCCGATGCTGTCTAGCTACACTGTCCCCTGCCAACACCTTACAGTCTCCAATCTCCTTAAGGTTGAATCTCCTACATAGAATATAGTCCACCTGTGTGCACCTTCTTCTACTCTTATTCGTCACCCTATGCTCCTCCTTTTTCTTAAAATAAGTATTCACCACTTCCATTTCCATCCTTTTAGCAAAATCCACCACTATCTGCCCTTCTACATTCCTCTCCTTAAGGCCATACCTACTCATCTCCTCCTCGTCACCTCTGTTCTCTTCACCAACATGCCTATTAAAGTCTGCCCCAAATCACCAATCTTTCATTCCTAGGTACACCTTCTACCATTCCATAATTTTTCCTTCTCCTTCATCTTACAACCCACTTGTGAAGCATAGGTACTGATGACATTATCATCACCCCTTCAACTTCCAGCATCATGTTTAGAATCACCCCTACACTTTTTCACTTTCCATCCACACCATGATAAAACAGTTTAAACCCACCTCCAATGTTCCTGGCCTTACTCCCTTTCCACTTGGTCTCCTGAACACACACCATATCTACCTTTCTCCTCTCCATCATATCAGCTACCTCTCTCCCTTTACCCGTCATAGTACCAACATTTAAAGTACCAACCCTCTACTCTCCTACACTTCTCCTTTTCCTGCTGTCTCTGTAGATGTCTTCCTCCTCTCCCTCTCCTCCATTGGCCAACAGTAGCCCAATTTCCACCGGTACCCTTGTTGGCTAAAAATACCTGTGGCGGTCGTTGGTAACCCAGGCCTCGACCGATCCGCTATGAAATTCTGATTCATGATCCGCATATTTGATTTGGCACATGTTTTACGCTGGATGCCCTTCCTAACGGAACCCTCCCCGTTTATCCGGGCTTGGAACCGGCACCAAGAGTGCACTGGCTTGTGTAACCCTAAGTAGAACAAACAGTATCTTCATAAAATTAAATATTAAATGTAAAAACACACACACACACACACACACACACACACACACACACACACATCTGTATTACTTTAATAAAATTTTTCCATTTATAAAATTTGATTTAATAAATGAAATTTGTGTTAATTTAATTTATTGCTCAGTTTTATTAATATTATAAATAAATGTGTATTGCATTAATTTTATTATTAGTACTATTATTCTACATATTTTGATTCTTTATTTTATAAAAAAAAAAATTTTACACATTATTTAACAAAGCAGGCATTTTTTTTTAAATTGTAAAAAAACATTTAAACTGTTCAAATGTTGATGATCACAAATGTTAATAATAATAAAATCTGCATTAATAAAAAATTGCAAGTGATATTATGTTTTGCATTTCTTCCCTAAAACCATATCGAAATTGAACCGAACAGTGACTTAAAATCCGAGGTATGTACCAAACCGTGAATTTTGTCTACCGGTACACCCCCAATAACTACTATATTGTTTGTTTCTTTTATTTTTTATTTTTTATTTACTGTATATCTTTGTACTATGTTTGATTTACATTTGCACATTTGTCTTTTCTGCTGTACATGGAAATTTCACTGCTGTGGGACTAAATGTTATCTTTACTGTACCGCATCGTTGGCTACGTATCAAGAAGCGAATCGCATTGGCCTCAGTTATGGAGATGCACATCACTACTGCTAGACAGTTTTTCAATCAGAGCGGTTCAGTTTTCCTGGCTTGCTCCCACTGTAGTCTCGCATTTCTGTTCTTGACAAACAGGAGTCGAACCTAATGCTGTCTGCTGTCTTGAGGAAGGATGTGCACCGATGTCTGTGCTGATTTTCAACTCATCAAGAGTGATTATTTTTGACATACTGTAGACTTCCTAGACCATCTTACTTTCTTTTTCTTGTTCCTAAGTGTAACAGAACTGCCACTAAGTGGATGTTGTCTATGCTTGGTAACTCCAAAATAGATCTCTTCACAAAGGGCCAGTGTATTTGCGGGTTTTCGTTTAGTTTAGTTAAAGTTTATTTCTATAGTGCTTTTCACAATGGACATTGTCTCAAAACAGCTTTACAGAACTTGAGAATTAAAGTGAATGATGTTTATCCCTGATGAGCAACCTGGGGCAACTGTGAGAAGGAAAAACTCGACTAGATGAATGAGGAAGAAACCTTGAGAGGAACCATACTCAAAAGGGGAACCCATCATCATTTGGGTAATATCAAGAGTGTGATTGATAATCTTAAATCAATACAAAGCACTGGAGAATGAGAACCACCATTAGTACCAGAGTGTGTTTGATTATGAGTAATGTCCTTTCTACATTCTCATACAGTCAGTTGAATTTTTGGAACCAGGAGCTTCTGAGCAACTCATAAAATCAACAACTCCTCCATGCCAGAGTCATTACAAATTTGAAGAGGTCCAATGTCCAATCTCTACATGGAGTGGAATCCAAATGGTGCTGGTACGTCTATAGATGGTTTGGGATGTTTGCAGGTTTGGCATCAAATTCTTTTTTTTTTTACGTTTTCTTTCCAGCCAGGAGCCAAACCAGATTTGACTTGTTTGCTCAGTTTTTCTTGGCCTTAGTTCAACTGTTAAGTTTGCTCCTATTTGTCTGCCATGAAATCCTGCTGCCTCATCAACAATTCATTAATGGAGATCAACAGCTTTTAAAATACTCAAACTATCCTGTCTTATGCCGAATAATGTTATTTCAGCAGACAGCAGACACACTGACACATTTATGTTCGCATGCATTAGGTTATATGTAGCCTATATATTAAACCAAACACTAGTATTCATGTGGTATAGTCTGCAGTGTATTCACATCAAGGCTTGATGTTTTGTGCTTGCTGATATGCCTTTGTTCTTACTACAGTTGTATGGAGTGATTAAATAAGTTCCAATAATCTTTGTTGCAGTTTTTTTTTTTTTTTTTTTTTTTACCACTCTGTGTAAACTTTAGACACCCCAGGAGTTCAGCTATATCTGTATCTGCATGGTTTTAAACATTATGTTACTGCCATATGATCACTTCGCTTACATTTTTATTAAAGACGTGAGTGTATATGGTGGGGCTGCAGCTGCCCTAATGGACAAACCATC
>NC_139584.1:20491827-20646827 GCF_946808225.1 Silurus aristotelis
TAAGAGAGAGAAGGTTGGATGATGCAGATATGTTGAAGATTAGTAAGAAGCGAGAGCAGAAAGGGGAGGACGAAGAATGGAAAGTCGTTGGCACAGATGACATACCGATAGAAGGTGGAAATGTTTAGGAGAGATGTCAGTGGAGTTTTTAACCAGGTTGTTCAACAAGATTTTGGAAGGTGAGAGGATGCCTGAGGAATGGAGAAGGAGTGAGCGGGTACCAATCTTTAAGAACAAGGGAGATGCGCAGACCTGCAGTAACTACAGGGGAATTAAGTTGATCAGTCACACCATGAAGTTATGGGAAAGAGTAGTGGAAGCCAGGCTGAGAAAAGAGGTGACCATCTGTGAGCAACAGTATGGTTTCATGGTGAGGAAAACTACAGGAGCACTTCAGATGCAATATTTGATTTGAGAATGTTGATGAAGAAGTATACAAAAGGTCAGAAGGAGTTGCATTGTGTGTTTGTGGATTTAGAGAAAGTGTACAACAGGGTGCCAAGAGAGAAGTTGTGGTATTTTATGAGGAAGTCAGGTGTGGCAGAGAAGTATGTAAGGGTGGTGAAGGACATGTATGAGGACAGTGGGACAGAAGTGAAGTGTGCAGCAGGAATAACAGATTGGTTCAAGGTGGAGGTTGGACTGCATCAAGGTTTGGCTCTGGCTCTGGACAGTTGGATGGACGAGGTCAGACAGGAGTCTCTATGGACTATGATGTTTTCGGATGATATTTTGATTTGTGGTGAGAGTAGGGAGCAGGTGGAGAAGATCCTGGAGAGGTGGAGATTTGTAGGAGTAAGACAGAGTAAATGTCTGTGAATGAGACAGAGGGAAGTGAAGTGGTGCGGTTAGAGGGAGAAGAGGTGGAGAAGGTGGAGGAGTTCAGGTACCTGGGGTTAACAGTGCAAAGTAATGCAGAGTGTGTTAGAGAAGTGAAGAAAAGAGTGCAGGCAGGGTGGAGTGGGTGGAGAAGAGTGGCAGGAGTGATTTGTGATAGAAAAGTATCTGCAAGAGTGAATGGGAAAGTTTATAGGACTGTGGTGAGACCCGTGATGTTGTATGGTTTAGAGACAGTGGCATTGAATAAAAGACAGAAGGTGGAGCTGGAAGAAGCAGAGTTGCAGATGCGGAGATATTTATTTGGAGTGACGAGGATGGACTGGATTAGAAATGAGTTTATTAGAAAGACTGCACATGTAGGAAGTTTTGGAGACAAGGTGAGGGAGGCGAGATTGAGATGGTTCGGACATGTGCAGAGGAGGGACATGGGGTATATCAGTTGAAGAATGCTGAGAATGGAGCCACCAGGATAGATGAAAAGAGGAAAACCAAGAAGGTGGTTTATGGATGTGTTGAAGGAAGAAGAGGAACTATATGTTCTATTTGGTAAAAAAATACAAATGTGTAAATGTGTTAAGAAAAAATTTTTTTTAAATAAAATAAAACAAAAAGTAGAGACATAATAAAAGTATATACATTACAGTTTACAAATACAAAAGAAAAAGAGACCACCAATAAGTATTTAAGTTTCATACATTTTGCACATAGGTAATATTGCACGGTTTTAAAGTGTTATTGTACAATTATTGCATACAAATTTTGTTAATATTATTATTGCACAGTTAAAAACACAATAACAGTGTACATTTTGGTGACTGATTTACTGGGAGCAGCTCTGATTATACAGTCGAATAGCAGCAGGGAGAAAAGACCTTCTGTATCGCTCCTTCAGACACTTAGGATGTAACAGTCTGTCACTAAAGGAGCTGCTCAGAGATGAAACTGTTTTATACAGGGAGTGAGAGTCATTCTCCAGCAATGATGATAGCTTAGTTACATCCTCCTTTTTCCCACCTCATGAACAGTGTCCATTGGCAGTTAACTTTTGACTAGACAATTGTATAAATGAAATGTTTGAAATAAATTTTGCTCTGGATTAGGACGTCTGCTATGTAAACCATTAAAAGTTTATAGATACCATCACACCCATATGTGCTGTTCCAGGTTTAGTTTCACTGTAGAATAAAATGTTAGAATGTTAGAATAACCTGCACTTTCTGGGAAGGCTTTAACATTTTTTTCAGGCTTGGCTTTGGGGATTTGTTCATTCAGCCATGTAAACATTAGTAAACTCATGCACTGATGTTGGGTGAGGAATACCTGGAAATTCGATCTGCCTCTCAGGTCAACCGATAGGTGTTAAGTGGGGTTGAGGTCATGGAATGTTGGACAAAATATTCTGTCTTACTATTCAAAAAAATGTAAGAAGACTGTACAAAGGACATCAGACCTGTGCAATATACTAAACGGTTCTAGTACAGCAACAGAATACACAGAAGAGGACTGAAAACTCTGCAAAGTGACTTTAAAACCCCTTAGCCTTCAGCGCCACGATATCCCATTGCTCTCAGGTGTTAATGTTTAACAATGGATTAAATTAAAAGGGACAAGAGCAACGATGATAAACTATAAATCATTCTAAAGGTCTAAGACTCAAGCATTGATTTTATGTCACTGTTTTTCAATGAAAAATGTATAACGAATGTATTTGCTGTATGTGTTTAAGCAGTACACACCAACGACATGCATAAAAAATGCAGTACTTACACTATGATTGGAATACAAGTCACAAACTCACCCATTGCTGCAAACCCCGGTTTATTTGGAAAGATAAGGCTCCACTGAACCCTTTATCTTCATTCAATGTGGCTTTTGACCCAGTACTTTTTCGGATTGCTCCAGGACTGATTTCATGTATTTATATAAGATTTAAAGCACAGTAAAGCTCAAAGTGTCTTCTTTCCAATGATATCTAAATTGTATATGTAGCTCACCTTTGTCAGGAACTGTTAACATTTAAATTTGGGTAGGTCATTTTCAGCTGTGAGTCCCAAAAGCAGTAGCGAAGGCTAACATATTAATTGAAAGAGTCAGTAACAGTTTTGTCTTGAACTTTTTACCACACTGACCATCTCATTTCTTTCTTTAGGTATTTTGACATTAAACATCAGTGTTTCAGCCCTTTCGTGTGAACATAAAGGGCTTCAAATCTTGGGTTTTTTTAGATGAGCGTGGCTGCCCATGGCTTGTATCCATGAGCAGTGTCCCTCCCCCTCCCTTTCGGGGTTTAGTACCCCGATTTCTGACACTCCGTTTCGCCGGCCAGACTCTGATGTAGCTGCATGTACCCCGGACACTGAACTCACTCCCACACAGTGTGTTCTGCGTAACGTATTGTCCATCGATCCGGTTGGGGATGGGACCCACACACGAGGCAACACCCCCACTCCTAGTGATGACCCTGCACAGTTCTCCAACAGTGTGCTGAAGCTGCACGAAGGTGGAGCCGAAGGGGGAGCCATGCGCAATCAGTCGGAGAGCTTTCGGCTGCAAGCAGGCGGAGGAGGCTTTCTGGAGGGACTTTTTGGTTGCCTGAAGCCGGTGTGGACTATGATTGGCAAAGCATACTCTACTGAAAACAAGCAGAGCCAGGAAGGTAAGTAACAAGAACAGAGTTACATAAATGACCTTCACTTATAAATGTAAAGAGTCCTTTTAAAGACATAATTTATAATTTTTTTAGACCTTTTGGTTTGTCAAATTCCACATTGCTCACTTGAAACTAAATGCTCCTCCTATTATTTGCATTTTTAATAATGCGCCTTAACGTAATTATATCTAAATGATAAATGGACACTGTAAACCTTTTAAGTGGACTTTTTCTCATGGAAAAAAGCTCTTACAGTAAATGTTGATACACAATTATATAGTGGTTTCTCAAATTGCACAGAGTCCATCAACAGTCTAATGCAGACTCAATCAAGACCTTGTTCAAGGTCTTTAGTAATAAATTTTTAAACAAATTAATAAATCAACATCCAAAATGGCTTTCTCAGAGTCCTGGGAGGTACCCTTCGAAGAGATCTCTGAGTTACAGTGGGTGGGCAGTGGGGCTCAAGGAGCAGTCTTCCTGGGAAAGTTTCATGGTGAAGAGGTGGCCGTGAAGAAAGTGAGAGACATCAAGGAAACAGAGATCAAACACCTCCGTAAGCTCAAGCACCCCAACATCATCACGTTCAAGTAAGTAAAAACATCCAATTATGGTTCTAAAGGTTGTCGTTTTTTAGTTATTGTCATGTGTATCACTTGTTTCTGTAATTTGGTTGTAATTTGGACTGAAAAGTTCCATGTGGTTTTATGGGAATAATTGCAAATATTTAAGTTGTGGTAATGTGTATGGTAATATTAAAGAAGAAAAAAAAATGTGTATCTTGTGTATATATGTCAAGAAGCAATGAATGGTATCCTTAACTGCAATAAACCCCTCTCTCTTGTAGGATTCTACATGGTTGTCTACTATACTATTTCCAACTTAGTTCAATGATCCTTGTTAATAAAACTATAAAACAGTAGAAAAAACATAGAATAGATGGTTAAATATAATTTGTTGAACATTTGCATGCTATATTAAGTTTGATGGGTTTTTTTTTTTCAATTATGGTCCTGGTAAATGTCTTTGGTATGTTTTTGGACAAGATAATAAAGCTATACATTAAACAAATTAGACAATTGTGTAAATTGTAAAAAAATAAAATAAATAAATAATAATAATAATAATAATAATAATAATAATAATAATAATAATAATAATAAAAGTAAATAAAGGTTTACAAAATTGTATATTATTTTAAAAGCACCAAGCTAAATGTTTATATTTTATAAAATGGCATAAATTTTAGTTAAATACAAGCTTTGACTTGAAATGTACCAGTTTTCTCAGATGCACAATGTTGCGATTTTATGCTATGGAATTGGACTGGAATTTATTCTAGGATAATGGAGAACTTTTTTAAACACTGACTGTCACACTTTCTTTTGTTCTGCATGTCATTCCAAAACACTACACAATTAAAAAAAATCTGACAAGTAGTCTTAAAAATATCTGTGTGTGTGTGTGTGTGTGTGTGTGTGTGTGTGTGTGTGTGTGTGTGTGTGTGTGTGTGTGTGTGTGTGTGTGTGTGTGTGTGTGTGTGTGTGTGTGTGTGTGTGTGTGTGTGTGAAAAAGCCAGCATTTACTCAAGATAATGTATATTTTACAAGGTTTATAAAAAAATTAATACATTTTATTTTTATTATTATTATTATGAAGTCTAGTTGCTATCCTTCATGTTTGTATGTATGTGTGTTTTAGGGGTGTGTGCACACAAGCTCCATGTTACTGCATTATCATGGAGTACTGTGCACAGGGGCAGCTGTACGAGGTTTTGAGAGCAGGAAGAAAGATCACACCATCACTGCTCGTTGACTGGGCAATGGGGATCGCAGGCGGCATGAACTACCTCCACCTGCACAAGATCATTCACAGAGACCTCAAATCACCCAAGTAAGTTCTGTGTTTCATTACTTTAGTTATTAATGCCAAAATTTTCAGAATATGTGCTGCTGTAAATGCTTCTTATGCTGCCCATGCTTTGTAAAAACGTGTATCATTATATAAACTTATATCACAGTATATCATGAAATATACTTATAGCATATTGTACTTGCAGTTTTGAGGTGTGTGGCCATTTATTTTATTTATTTTTACTTATCTTAGTGTTTTACTTCTGCTTCTTTTTACCTGATTTGGGCTCACAAAAATTCTCAGATATGCACTAACCGTCCACTTTATAATAAATACCTATTTAACTCAACAATCAGCCAATCATGTTGCAGCAGCCCAGAACTTGGTATTTCTAGAGAATCTGAGTAGAAAATATTTAGTAACTTACATCTCTAGAATATACACAGGATGGTATGGAAAAACAAACATTAAGTGAGTAACATTTCTTAGGGTAGAAATGGATTGCTGATAAGAGAGGTCAGAAAAAAATGGCAAGATGTGTTTAATCAGCCAAGAAGGAGATAGTAAGTCATAATCACACTTTACAACTGTGGTGAGAAGAAAGGTATCTCAGCATATACAAAATGATAAACATTGAAGTAGATGGGCTAAAACAGCAAAAGACCACATTGGAATCACTTCTGTTGATCAAGAACAGTAATCTGAAGCTATCATGAGCACAGTCTCATCCAAACCATCCAAAGTCTTTAAAATTTTATTCTAGTTTGGGTGAGCCCATGATAGCCTCATATTCTTGTTCTTGACTAAATGGAAATCAGACATAATCTTCTACTGTTGTGGCTCATCCACCTCAAGGCTTGATGTGTTTTGTGTTCTGAAAGCCTTTTCTGCTCACCAAGGAGTGTAAAGAGTGCTTATTTGAGTTAATATAGATTTCCTGTCACCTCAGACCTTGACTTGTCACACTCCTCTCTTAAAAAAGGTGATTCAGCCTACAGACCTTTCTATCACAGGAGGGTTTTCTTTTTGTTGTTGTTTTTTTTTTTTTTTGCATCATTCTGTGTAAATTCTAGAGTCTGTTGTATGTAAAATTCCCAGAAGATCAGCTGTTTGAAATACATGTAAATATGCCACAAGTCAGAGGGATCACTTTTTTGTTTTCATTCTGATGTTTGATATGAACATTACCTCAATTTTCTGACCTAAATCTGCCTCTGCATGAGCTCACAGATGCCAATGTTTGGCTTGTGTTAGTGTGATGGACAGGTGGAGAGAATAGCATGACTCAAACCACTCGGGAGTCAGCCCTAAAAATATTTTCAGTGTGCACATGCATTTCTCACCTGTCTCTGGCAACTAAATGTTACACAGTGAAACAAAATAAGAATCAGTTTATTTCAGTTTAGCTCCCAGCACAATCCAGTGAAAAGACTAAAACACTAGAGTTCACATTTAACAATATGTCCAGCATGTAACAGAACAGTTCAAAACACAGCACCCTGTCTATGCCGTGTAGTTTTTAGTTGTGTAACGTGTAATAGTGTAATTGTGTGTAGTAACAGATTTGTAGACTCCAAGTATATCAAGTTGTGCTTTCATATTCATGAAGACAATTACACACCCATTTCCTGGTACAGGTAACTACACAAATCTTGTTTACATTATGTCTTGTCTGATGTCTCTACTGTTAGCATGCTGATTACCCATGATGACCTGGTGAAGATCTCAGACTTTGGTACATCAAAGGAGTTGCGAGATAAGAGCACAAAAATGTCCTTTGCTGGCACTGTGGCTTGGATGGCACCAGAAGTCATAAGAAACGAACCTGTTTCAGAAAAAGTGGATATATGGTGTGTATTTTGTCTTTCGTTAGTAGAGTCTGAGTAAAGTAATTAGTGTAATAATGAATAATATAGTGAAGTGAATAATTTTGAGTGCTCAGGTTATAACATGTGTCCACTTACAGGGGTGCACTGAGCAGTTTTATACGGAGGATATGCCAGACATAGTTTTGGGCCCCTCCATTCGAATATTTTTTTATGTTATTAGATTCATTGCTGTTATACCATAGAAAACTTGATAGTGCATCAATGCAAATAAAACCATAGAATCTAATGCCTATTCTTTAATAGTAAAGACTCACACCATTTCAACAAGATCATACTTAATGCTTTTCTTCCTATTGCAATATTCCAAAGTGGTAATTCAGGGCACTCTAGTGTCCTGGTGGGCCCTTATGCCTGGCATACTCTGCAACCCCCTGTAAGTGCCCCCTTCCCCAACACCATATCCCCTGCTATTCATCACCTTTTCATTGGACTCTTTTATCCAGGTCGTTTGGGGTGGTTCTCTGGGAGATGCTCACAGGTGAAATCCCCTACAAAGATGTGGACTCCTCAGCTATTATCTGGGGAGTGGGCAACAACAGCCTGCAGCTGCCTCTACCAGAAAGCTGCCCTGATGGCTTCAAGATCCTTTTAAAACAATGCTGGTTAGTACTTTAAAAACAATACAGAACATCCTCGAGTTGGAAAGATCCTAGAGATGGAAAACAGACTAGTATTCCATAGCTACATTTACTCCATAAATTCTGGATTGTGTGAGTGGAAGGCAAAGGACTAATAAAATGTGCCCACTTCTCTATTTTAACAAAAAGGAATGGAGTTCTGTTAATAGCTAGGGGAATGACTGAGTAACTGCTTCAAAGGAATCAAAGGCATGGATGCTAAGAAAATTTGGATACTTGAAAAAAAAAAAAAACGTCAAATTCATTTTGTATAAATGCACGGGCACATTTAAATTGTCATCTCATGTCTTTTATATATGTTCATAACACAAAAATTCCAATAATAACTATACATATATTTTTTATACTTTGAAACTGTTCAGCACTCTTGCTCGTGTGTGTTTGCTGAATATGAAAAACACTGACATCTTTTAAACAAGCCTCATGTTATGGTAATTTTTGGAATTTGTATATGTATAATTAATTGTGTATAATTGTATAATTAAATAAGATGATTGCATTTGCAGATAAAGATAGAAATGATTAATAGTTGTTCTATATTGTACATTAACAATTCAACTGGTTAATCAGCTCATCCAACTGTCCTAATAGTGCTTTCCATTTGCTATAGCTAACAGCTAGCTTAAAGACGAAGACAAATTGTAAAAAAATATAAAAAAAAAATAGGTGAAATTGCAGTAAATAGTAGGAGCAATGTCATAGTAATAAACACTTGTATAGTGTGTTATATGCACTGTATACTGAGATATTTCAAGCACTCCTTTCGATTGATTTGCACACATCAAAATGTTAAAAATCCCTTTTAGAAGTAAATGTGATTAGATTTTTGGACACCATGAAACAATTGCTTTAAAAGGCAAAATAATTAAACAAAAAGGCAGACACTTTTTCCCCCCAGAATGTTTCTAACATCATTAAGATGTCAGAGTTTACAGCTTTATTTACAGCTGAACACAGCATAATATTGATCAGCGCACGAGTGAAAAGTAAAATCAAAAGTAACTAAGTGCAGTCTATGCTAATGGTGAATATGTGTGCAGGAACTGCAAGCCCAGAAATAGGCCATCATTCAGACAGATTCTGCTGCACCTGGATATTGCCTCAGCCGATGTGCTCTCCACCCCACAGGAGACCTACTTTAAATCACAGGTAGCACACCCCTGCAGACATAATTATGGCTGTAAAAAAATCAACAACAACAAAATTTTAGATATGTTAGAGCTCTTAGAAATGTCTTTCCTGTGTTGCCACATCTGCTTTGTTGTGTACATGGGTTTTGTGTTTGGTGGGTGTAGGCTGAATGGCGTGAGGAGGTAAAACAACATTTTGAGAAGATCAAATCTGAGGGAACATGTCTGCACCGACTGGACGAGGAGCTCATTAACCGTCGTCGTGAAGAACTTAGGTCAGTGCCATGGCAACAACAAACTCGCATTTCATTTCAAAAGTCTTATTGCATTCTATCACAGTAGTCAAAATATTTTAAAATATTATTATATATTGTGGAATCCGAAGTTAGCTTTTAAAAATAAGTGTTTAAATCATTATCATACGGAAGCGCATCGCATTCACCAAGAGAAATTCATAATTATGACTTAATATCTCATAATTATGACTTAATATCTTATGATTATGACTTACTAACTCATAATTATAAGATCCTGATCTCATAATTACGACTGACTATCTCATAATTACGTCTTAGTATCTCATAATTATGAGATAAGAGAAAAACATTTGAGAAAAAAATTCACAGAAAGGATTTCATAATTATGACTTAATATCTCACAATTATGACTTACTAACTCATAATTACGTCTTAGTATCTCATAATTATGAGATAAGAGAAAAACATTTGAGAAAAAAATTCACAGAAAGGATTTCATAATTATGACTTAATATCTCACAATTATGACTTACTAACTCATAATTACGTCTTAGTATCTCATAATTATGACTTATTATCTCATAACTTTTACTTAGTATCTCATAATTATGACTTACTAACTCATAATTATGACTATATCTTAGGATCTGACGCTACTGCATTTTTTGCTCGGAAGCACCTCATTGCGCAACAATGGAGCTGTAGCAGCTATCAGATGGTTTAGCTTGATGACTGTATATGTTAGTGTTAAGATGGTTCTCACACTGGTTCTCTAAACACATTCCTGTTATCTGTTCAGTGTCTATAGGATCTTTACGATGTGAGTATGTGAGGTATACAGAAAGTCTTTATCTGGGCTCACACATTCCCAGTTATTATGTCTTCTTACCAAGTCTTCTTTATCAAGTGGACAGTAAGAATGTGTAACATTAATTAGTAGTCAATGTTAAAATATAATAATTATGATAATAATGATAATAATAGTAGTTATTGCCCCATATCTATTAACTGAAGCAACACTTACTGTAACTTTATTAATTAGCAGGAGGTGCAGGTCAGCGAGGAAATGTCTAGTAGCTAATTAAACTAATATACAGTCATCAAGCTTATCCATATAATAGCTGCTACATCTCCATGGTTGCGCAATGAGGCGCTTCCATTTAAAGAATGCAGACGTCAGATCCGGTGTTATGCGCTAAAATGCTCCCCTGCCACAGACTGCCCCAACTTATCTCATAATTATGAGATACTATGTCATAATTACGAGATCAGGATCTCGTAATTATGAGATCTTAAGTCATAATTATGAGATATTAAGTCATAATTATGAGATACTAAGTCATAATTATTAGATAATAAGTCATAATTATGAGATACTAAGTCATAATTATTAGATAATAAGTCATAATTATGAGATATTAAGTCATAATTATGAGATCCTTTCTGTGATTTTTTTTCTCTTCGTGTATGCAATGCGCTTCCGTATTATCACAGTAACAAGACAGGAAAGAAAAGCTTCAGTATAAAATTTAACATTTAGCAAATATTGCAAAAAGTATTGGTTGGTTCTAGCGTAAATAATAGTACAATTAAATAAAATCAGTGATACAGTGAGCTGTAGTTACTATTGGTATGGAGTTTTTACATGTTGTCATTATCTCTGAGAGCTTTCTTTGAGTTCTCTTTTTTCAAACTGGTCCAAGACTGTATTCCTGTGATTTACAGTATTAGTCAAAGGTTGGCATACACCTTCTCCTTCAGTTGTTTTTCTTTATTTTTTTTTTTTTTATTATTTTTAACATTATTCATTAATGCTTAAGACATCCAAACTATGAAGGAACATGTATGGAATTATGTAACAAACGTGTTAAACAACTCAGAACAACTCACGTTTCTTTGATGACAGCTATGCATACTCTTGGCATTCTCTCAGTCAGTCTCATGATTTAGTCACATGGAATGGTTTTCCGACAATCTTGAGGAGTTCCCAGAGGTGTATAGTTCATGTAAGATGCTTTTCCTTCGCTCTCTAGTCTAAGTCCCAAATCATCTCAACTGGATGGTGATTGTGGAGTCTATGTCATTTGATTCAGCATTCCATCACTCTCCTTCTTGAACAGATAGCTCTCACAAAACCTAGAGGTGAGTTTGGGGTCATTGTCCTGTTGGAAAACAAACAATGGCACCATAAATGCAAACTAGATGGGATGGCATGTCACTGCAAAATGCTTTAGTAGCCATGCTGGTAGCAAAGCACTCCCACATCAATTCACCTCCTTCTCCATGCTTCACAGTGGGAACCACAGATTCGCAAACCACCTAAATTACCCTCTGTACTTCTAACAAAGACACAGTGGTTCAAACTTGCACTTTGCAGAAGAGGATGTGATTTTGGTCACCTTATTTTGGAACAGTCCTGTTTTTATCTTTGCATTTGATGCTTTTGGAGACTGCGCTTAGGGAATACATGTAACATTCTTGAGATGTTTTTACTTAACTGAGTGTTTCTTGCCATAATATGGATTTGTACAGTAGTTGTAGTACGCTAATATGGCTATTGACTCTGTACTCACTCTTTCCTCTGCATGAGAAAACTGATAGTTTAACCTGTTAGCCTTCACCACAGATTTTGGGACTCACAGCTGAAAATGCCCTACCTAAATTTAAATGTTAACAGTTCCTAATAAAAGTGAGCTACATACACAATTTAATTATATTTAAAAAGTAGACACTTTGAGCATTACTGTCCATTATTTAAAGTTAATATTGCTTAAAAAGATAATAAGTTATAGAAAGATATATATATGATGAAGTACTGTGAATATAAATTTCCTGAATAAATTGTTTTTTTCTTCATATATAAATACATGAAATCAGTCCTGGAGCAAGCCAGAAAAGTAATGGGTTAAAAACCACATATCTTATGAGTTCATATTTTAAATTGAATAAAGATATCATGAAAAATGAGATTCCTACAAACATTTATCTGAGACTATGTCTGGTTCGCCCCTCCCCGCCCAAAAGAGCCCAAATGTCAGGACTCACAGCTGAAATGCTCTACCTAACTTTAAATGTTAACAGTTCCTGGGAAAAATGTGCTACATATACATTTAGATATCTTTAGAAAAAAGACTCTTTGAGCTTTACTGTAAATTATCAAAGTTTGTATTTCTCAAAAAGATATAAAGTTATAGATGATGAAGTGCCATGGATATACATTTCCTGCATTGAACATAGTTTTTATTTCATATATTAATATATGAAATCAGTCCTGGAGCAATCCAGAAACGTACTGGGTTGAAAGCCACATAACTCATGAGTTTATATTTCACATTTAATGAAGATTTTCATGACAAATGAGATTCCTACAAACATTTATCTGAAACTATGTATGATCCTTTTCTCCATCCCCCTGTTTGAGAGACACCTGCTAAACTCAGGTGGCAATTCATACTCTATTCATACAGTCTGCATATAAATGAATGGCTGACCATTAAAGGCTTTTGTTATACATGTTTGGCTATTGATATTGATTTGACATTCATATTAATGACCAGGTAGCCAGACAAGCTATTGTTTTACAGTCATGACCATCCATATTGATGTCCGGCCATTCCAATCCCAACAATTCAATGTTCCAATCCCAACAATTCATTGTACACAAATTCAGCAAATACATTCGTTATACGGTTTCCATTGAAAAACAATGATCTAAAAGCAATGATTGAGGAGTAGACCTTTAGAATGATGTATAGTTAGTCATGGTTACTCTTCTCCCTTTTTATTTAATCTTTTGCTAAACATTAACACCTGAGAACAATTATTAAGAAGGCAAGAAATGTCACAAAACTTTAATCTTGACAAGGCACAGCTGTTTCTAAAATATAAAAGATATTCTGGGTTGTTTTCGTTTACTATGTAATTCCATGCATGTTCTTTCATAGTTTGGCTGTCTTCAGTATTAATGTAATATGACAGGTACTGTAGTGTTTTTAGTTCTTGATTTTCAGAAATAATAAGAATTTTCAAACTATAATTTTTTTATACTAAACTGAAATATTCTAGAAAATTTCAAAGCAAAATTCCAAATGTGTTTTAACCAGGCATGCCCTTGACATCAGAGAGCATTATGAGAGGAAGCTGGAGAGAGCAAACAACCTTTACATGGAACTGAGTGCTGTCATGCTACAGCTGGAGCTGAAAGAGAAAGAACTGCTTAGGTAAAAATGCTCTCTCTTTCACTCTCTCTCTCTCTCTCTCTCTCTCTCTCTCTCTCTCTCTCTCTCTCTCTCTCTAATACACACACACACACACACACACACACACACACACACACACACACACACACACACACACACACACACACACACACACACACAGGCTATTTAAAGTGGATATCATGTAATATATGTACTGTCGATGTTTATTAGGGAATATTTGAAATTGGTGGTATTTATTTAAAAAAGACAGAACCCTTATTTTACAGCATGGTCTCAGTACTCAATTCTGATTGGTTGAAAGGTGTGTGTTCAAACCGCTGAATGCACAGGTAGTTCAAAGTATTTTAATCACTGTTTTTTTATGTGCTGAATATATGAACAAGTGTAACATAGTAACATATAGTTACAGTTCCATACAGAGAAGACGTTTTTAACATTTTCTAATGACCTTACTGAGTTACACAAATTATTTTTGTGTGTCATTTAACTAATATGGTGAATGTGGTGATTTTTGATAAACGGGTCAAGGCATAAGATACATTTAAGAACTGATTAGGATAACATTATGAGAAATATAACAAATAAATATCACAAAGAGTGCACTAACACCAACACCAACAGCTTCATTATTAGATGTTGGCCGAATTTTTGCTCTAATAATATTAAATATATAAAATAACCAATTCAAATTAACTGCTAATTGTATTATTTTGCCCTGCAAACATCCTTGTCAGGTGCTTCATTGCCTCCATGTCATCCATTTAAGGCATGCACACCCTAGCAGTGAATAGATACTGATCGAATTCCCTTTTAAATAAAATTAATTTAACAAATGATTATTTTTTCTGTATTGCCCAATATCACAAAATACCTAAATCCAAACCTGAACATATTCCATAGTACAAACTTTATAAATTAAATCTCAGCCTGTATGATGATTTTTTTGAAACAATCAAAATTTCATAGTAGCAACAAAAATTGTACAGTAAGCATAAATAGTATTATTCAAGACATTTTGTGTTTACAGAAGGGAGCAGTGTTTGGATAAGAAATATCCTGGACTGTTTAAACACCATCCTTCAAACACCGTGGACAAACTCATTAAGAAGAGGAATGTACCCCAAAAGCTTCCTTCACATAGCAAGAGGTGAGTGCTGCTGTATGTAGAGGGATTTCTTTTCTTTTATGAAACAAGTCCTGCCTTTTGTGTCTTTGAGTCTTGTGTCTTTAAGGATAATTTAAGCTTCCAGTTATGAAGATGTGAACGTTGAAGTGTAAGTTCGTTAATATTGCGGTTAGGTCAGAATAACACAGCTTGAGTGGAGCATTTACTAAGAGTAAAGCTTTATGCTAATGTGTGTATGTGTAAAAATGACACACAATAATTGGTAAAAAGAGATTTAATGGCAAAGCTGAATTGCACTACAGTACACACCATGTTAAAAGACGAGAAATGGAGAAGTGGATGTTATTACACAAGCTATGGTAATAACAGCAGTATAACCACAGAAAAGGACACATTTCTGAACATGTAAATTAGGTGTGGATTAATCAAAGTAAATGGTTTAACATGAAAAAACAAACAAACAAAAAAAACAAGCGCAATAAACACACATCACACCACTGTTTTAAGTGCTTTTTTCCCTCTCATGCCTCACAATGTACTTGTCTTGGACAAGCAAAAAGGAAACCTGATACTCCTGTATTCAGGAAAACACCTATTATTAATCAGAGTATACAGCTAATTGTAAGTTGAGACATACCAGATTAATCACAAGAAATAAAAAACAATGCCAATATCTTGCACAAGGACAACAATGCCACTGGATTCTTTTGATAAGTGTGACCTGCTCTCTGAAAACTATAGTAAAGTATAGTCAACATTCCTAAACATCTATTTTTATGGCAGAATCTATATGTTTGTGCTGACGTCTTTATTAATACTTCATTGTTGTAATATTTTTATTTTTTTTTAAAAGATACAGTTTTTTTTTGCCATATTTAATATTTTTTTAATTAATGCTATTCGTATGGAATAACTATGTATTTAATGAGTTTTAATAAAAGGTTAGTAATTATGTGTACCATAGGGGGAAATAAACTATTTTAATAAACTTTTGCTATTTTAATGTTGACAGTATAATCCATGTATAAAATTATGAATTTAATACAAACTCAGGAGCTCATGTAGGGGCCAAAATCAATTTTCTAACTAAATAAATGCCAACTTTAAAATTTCAATTAATGAACATATTTGGTCATATCCTGTATTATAAATTATTTTATTCCTACATAAACCTTAATTTCATTGCCTCAGCTTCTAGAAAAAGAAATATTGTACATATTGTTACATTTAAAATACGTTATTTGTCACGAAGCAGCTTTACAGAAATCCTGTCAAAACAAAAGAAGTAAAAGGAACAGGCACTTACTGTATTACGGGTGGAAGTGGGCGATCAGTTATGAGGCTTGCCGATCCAAAAGAAGGCCATGTTCATTAATATCGGAACATATTTTGCATGGTGGGATGCCAGTATACACAATTACTGTGTTCATTTATTAATCTCCTGTAAATGCTTCTCTGGATCATTATTGTTTTAGTTTAAATTGCTAATTGTTTTATATTTTAAAATATAGAGCCAAAAATATATGACAGGAAGGACCAGGTAGTTGTTGTTTGTCCCTGGATTATAGAGCAGGCCCTGAAAAAAGTGAGATTTAAAAGTCCCACACACACACCCCCACACACACATCCAGCATGTCAGTTAAAGCTATTTTTGTGTCCTACACTGAAACTTTAGACTTTTATCTGTGCCATGCACCAAAACAAAATGTAATGGCTATTTGTGTAAAACGCCTCTGTATTTTTCCATAAACAGACCTGACCTTCTAAGATCAGAAGTAATTCTCCCTAAAATGGACCCTGGTGTGGTGCAAGTGACAGTTCCTTCTTGTGCCAACCGGACCTCCACCTCACCAAGTCGTGCCCGGAGGGTGAAAACGCGACATCGCAGGGGAGGCCGTGGCAGCAGTGGTGATCTCTCGGGGCCCAAGCACTCTGCTGGTACCTCCAATAGAGAAAGAGAAACCCCCACATTGGGTACTACTGCACCCAGTGGCACTCCATCAACCGATCAGACAGTGGGTACCGTGTCAAGAGGAAGCCAGATGGAAGCCCCTCCATTAAAACTGTCCTCCTCCAGTCCAGACCTGCTTTGCTCTACCCATGGAGCCGAGGGCGGAGCCAGCGGTGGTGCTGGCAGTTTGAGTGTGTGTGAAGGGCTTGTTAGCGGTGTCAGAGGCGTGGCAGAAGCCACTGTGGGGATGGATGAAACTCCACCACGAAGCGACACAGCAAGCGAGGATGCCGCATCTCTACCATTCTCTAGCAGTCCTGATTCACCCTGCTGTGCAAGAGGTGTGGCAGTGGGGCGGGGACACACGCTGGGGGAGGAAAGAGAGGAAGGAACCGGGTCGGTGCGATTGCCAAGGGGAGCGAGTGGTAGTCATTTGACTCCATCAGCTATACTTTACAGAGCAGCTATCACACGCAAGCAGGTGTGTCATTTCCTCTCATGTTTTCTCACACATCCATTAATTTTGTTAAGCCAATTGAATATTTCTGCTTAAACATTACCTAAAACATCAGCAGTTTTTCACACAAGTCCTAAATAAAGACAAAACCAAGCAAACAAATAAAACAAATATATTAAGCTTGATTAAGCGTTTTCTTTTGAGGAAAATGGTCCCACATTATAGATACAGTCATGCCTAAAAGAATTGTAAAAGTCATGCGAAAAAGAAAATCCACCGCTTTTTGAATTCTAGGGTTTTATTGATCAGTAAATAATAAAAATCCTCTGGTCCTTATCAGGTCTTAGAATTAGTAACTTCAACCACATATGAACAACACATGACATAGCATGTCATTATTTATTTTTACAAACATAAAGCCAAAATGGAGAAGTTGTGTGTGAAAAACTAAGTACATCTTATGATTCAATAGCTTGTGGAACCACCTTTATTAGCACTGACTTGGAGTAATTATGTTTTGTATGACTTTATTTGTCGCTTAAATTGTTTTGAAGGAATGTGGGCTCACTTTTCTTTACAACATTGCTTCAGCTTATTGAGATTTTAAGGGATTTGTATATGCACAGCTCTTTGAAGGTCCTGCCCCAGCATTTCAGTGGGGTTGAGGTCTGAACCTTGACTGGGCCATTGCAAAACCGTGACACCTTAATTCTGTTTTTTTTTTTGTTTTTTTTCACCAGCTATTCTGTTGTAAATTTGCTGGTGTGCTTGGAATCGTTAGCTTGTTGCTCCACCACAGTGCTTGACAGTTGGTATGAGGTGTTTGTTCTGATATGCTGTGTTTGGATTTTGCCAAACATGGCACTGTGCCTTGATGTCAAACCTCTCCAGTTGGGAATCGTCTGACCAGATTACATTGTTTCAGACGTCTTGTGGTTTGTTCAGGAGCAACTTTGCAAACCTAAGATATGCTGCCATGTTTTTTTAGATAGAAGAGGATTTCTCCTGGCAACCCTTCCAAACAAACAGAACTTATTCAGTCTTTTTCTAATTATACTTTCATGAACTTTTGCATAATTTACATTAACCATGCTAATTGAGGCCTGTAGACTCTAAAATGTAATTCTTATATTTTTATTTTTATTTTCTTTTGTCTTACAAGGAAATTTACAGAGATGTCTACTCTTGAGAAGACTGCAATTGAAATATTTCTCAAAAGTTTTTTAGTTGTCAATAATCTACCTCAATGTAGAATGATGGGATTAAACAGATTAGAGATGGTTTTATAACCCTTTCTATCTTGATGGGCAGCCAAAATTGCTTCACTGAGATTACTACTGATGTATTCAACCCTTGTTGGCTTTGGGTTAACACACACCTGTTTTCTCCAGACCAGCAAACTGTAAAAATTCAGCTTTTTTAAAGATGATCACACGTGCTGATGATCAATTAATCATTTAATTAGCAGTATCTAGCGACTACTACCGTAATTTCCGGACTATTAAGCGCACCCATATATAAGACGCACATACTGAATTTTACATAGATTTTTATTTTGAACATAAATAAGCCGCACCTGTCTATAAGCCGCACTGTCTACACTGAAACTAATCAAATTTTACACAGGCTTTAACGAAAGACAGTGTCTGTAACATGGCTTGTATCTAAACAGTAGCCTACCAAGAAAGTCATTGTTCACTGTCTTCGTCCTTCCTTTCACAACAAGTTTTTCTTTTGGCATCGTCGTGCGTTTAAAAAGGAAGCTTTTCTCCCGATGCCGTGCAGCTCAGAACACAGGTGAAGTGCGTTTTTTTCATGCACGGTTGTTTTTAGCGTGACGAATGATTCGCATTTCCTGTAGACAGTCCGAGTGAGCGGCAGGTCAAACGTCAGAGGAACCTCATCCATTTTTATGATGTGGTGCGGCCCGATTCAGTGGGAGCGCAATTTAATATAAAGAATTAAATTAGTTCACCTGAACCCGTTCGTCAATTTCATTGGTCTAATGTTATGGGGCTCAGTTTTTTGGTTTGAAGCTTGTGAAACCGGGAAAACCCAGGAATTAAATTAATAAATTAGCCGCTTCGCTGTTTAAGCCGCGGGGTTCAAAGTGTGGGAAAAAAGTAGCGCTTATAGTCCGGAAAATACGGTAAGTCTTTTAATTCCTTTGGAGGCAGTTATGTTCCTCCATTTTGGCTTGATTTTTGTGCAAAAATAAATAATGCTGGCTGATATGTGTTGTTCATCTGAAGTTGTATTTATCTAGCTAAAAAGACAATAAGAACAAGATGATTTGTATTATTTTTCCTCTATATGAAAACCATAAACATTAAATGGTGTATTATCTTTTTCACACAGTTTTATATGTGAATGAACAAAAGTAATCCCTCGCTTTACTGCGGTTCGAATCTCGCATTTGCCACATAACTAATTTGTTTAGCTGCTTTTCTCGGCCTCTCGCGGATAGCACCAAAAAACTTATAGGGAATTGTTTTTATTGAGTTTTATGTTGAAATAATAAAAATATATTTAATTATATTTATAATAAAATAAAAAAGGAAGTAAAATAAAGTTTTAATGTTTGAAGTAAAATGGTTATACAGTACAGTACTGTATAAATAAAATAGCATTTTTGGGGTGGTGTCCGTTTATCGCGGTTCTTCATTTGTCGCGGGCAGTTTTGTAACGTAACCACCGCGATAAATGGGGGATTACTGTTTGTGAAAATCTAAGATGAATATCAAGTGTGAGTGAGTGAGTGCCCTGTTGTATTTAAAGAACAGCCATCTATCAAAGTTTGTGGACATGAGTCATGGCAAAAAAAGGGGGGATTTCTGTTTTCTGGGAGAGGACTCAGCAAAAGATTCTCAGGCTGGAAATGGTTACAAAACAATCTCTGATGGGTATGGATTTCACCAATCCATATACACCACTGTAGCAGATTATTAAGCAGCGGAAATGTGATAAGATAAATGTAATTTTGTGTACCTTGTGTCGCACAGCGCCGTGGTGTGTCTTCAGAGGAAGAGGAGGGCGAAGTAGACAGTGAAGTGGAACTGCCAAGGAGACGGTGAGTAAAGGCATGTTAACATTAGATATTATAAGGAAGTTGCATTTCTGACAAAAAAAGTGAAAGCTAGGTGGGCAGTTTCACAGAATGTTGAATATAAAGCATAAAACATTATTTGTAAAGGATCACTGTTTCTTACCATGTTGCTCTTAAGTTGGTCTGGCAATAATATCGTTTAGAATTATTATGTCCTCACTGTAATACAGATATGTCTTTTTTATCCACCTAAGAAATTGAGCAAAGCATGAAGTTTTATGATTTGTAAAATTATACAGTGATCTATACAAAACAAAAAGGCAAAGATATTGTTGTCAGTAAAAACTAATGTAATGTTTATTTCATACAATGTTAATTACCGATAAAATCTGTAGACATGTACATTACATGGCTTCTGTTGTGTAACTAGATAAAGTTCTTTATGCCAAACTTTGATTTGAGCATGACAAGGCCAGTCTGAACTAAGCTTAAAAGTGGAAAGACAGAAAGAAAAAGTGACAGACAGAAGGAATGACAGTTATATACAGTTACTAGTAGAAAAATGAATGTGAAATAGAGTTATACAAGTAGAAAGTGGAATAGAGAGATAAAGGGAGGGTGCTGTTAGTGGAAAGACAGATGGTGTGAGGATAATAGGATTTGGAGAGAGTGATACAGGTGGATTGCTTGAAGGGAATATGGAAAGAGAGAGTGTGTGTGGATGCTACTGGTAAATTGATAGAGAGATGGATGGAGAGAGTGTGTGCCACTGGTAGAGGGATAAAGCAATGGATGGAGACAGTGGTAGGCAGACAGAGAGATGAATAGACAGTGTGTGTCACATTCATAGAGAGTGATAGATGGAAAAAGTGAGTGAGAGTGAGTGTTCCCCTTTGCAGGTAGATAGAGAGATGGATAAAGTGAGTGTGTGGTATATTGTCTGGTATATTGATGTGTAGCACTGATAGAGATAAATGCATGGAGAAAGTATGTAACAATGATAGCGAGATAGATAAAATATTTGTATGTGTTTTACTGGTATATTGATAGAGTAAAAGGTAGAGATGAATGGCTTCAGACTGTGAGCACGTAGGTGTGTGTGTGTGTGTGTATATGTGTGTGAGCTTTGAATATTAAAAATTGTGATCTAGGCTATGACCATTCCATAAATGTAAATCGATGGACAGTTGTCTGATCACCCACAATGGAGAGTCCATTCATTTAAAAATGTCAGAACATAAGATAAGCCAGAACAGTTAATAATAACAGTCCTGAGTTTGGTGAATGTTGCTTGATAGGAGTTAGGAGTTATAACAGGAAGGAAGCTATAAAGTTTTATTTTTATAAGGAAGTCAAAAAGTATTTGGCCCAATTTGATCTTATGCCAGAAAAGCATAATTCTGAGAAGTCTGGGTCCTATAATGATAACAATAACAACAACAATAATAATAATAATAATAATAATAATAATAATAATAATAATAACATGCATAAGAGCAGAATAGAATGTAAGCTTTACCAAGTCAGCATAATGAAGCATAATGAAGAATTTTTTTTAATGACCAGTTTACTGCCTTAATCTTTAGACGGCCAACCAGTATATCCAAGTGCCAGTCCGTGTCCACCTTCAGCTCGGAGAATCTGTCGGTCTCTGATGGAGAGGAAGGCCATACCACTGACCACTCACACAGCGGCACACCCGATGTGGTCAGCACCAATACCGACGAGAGGCTGGACGATCGAAGTGATGACCTCATCTCGCAGGGCTCTGAGATTCCTGCTGACATCACAGACCCTGCGATCTCGGAGAGGGAGGCTGCTGCTCTCGAACAGGAGCGAGCAAACTTCGATCTGGAGCAAAATATTTTGGAGGTGAACATTTCTAGAGTCACACACTGAGCATGAATGAGTGATAGTTATTTATTAAAAAAAAAAAAAAACCTTCTCATGCAAGAAGTCATGAGTTGCCGAATCTATTACATTACCAGTGTTTCATGTCCCTGTTGAAAACACCTTTAATGTACCAAGCGGAATGAATCGAAGCGTTTGTAATTAGTGGTCAGCTAGTGTTCTGAAAGAGTTCTGAGCAGTGAAGTCTTGCATTTAGAGGGCACAATAGACCTGCAAATAATAATTATGTTTCTATTAAAAGTAGCATTGTAAAAATGGCATAACAGGAAACAGGTTCACATACTGGAATGCTGTAATGTTTTATTTTGACATAATATTATTTAAGATAAAAGTAAAAAAAATCTCAGCAAGTAGAAAGTAAAGCCTGTACTGGAAAATATAATGATATGAGCCTGTTCTTTCATCATGGATTTACAATTAAGGATGTTCCTAAGGATGGAGTGTTTACTGCAATGCATATCAATTTCAAATATTATCATGAGGTCAGTTTGCCTTTACATTAAGTCTTAACCTGCTGACAGTAGGGGAGTACAATAGACAATATATCATCTATGATAATATCGTAATTGTTCTTTTAACTATGTGTGATTTGACATTATCTAGTATATCGCGAAACCCAAAATTTTTTCACAGCAAGATTCAGTCTATTAAAATGCATTTTGAATGATGGCAACATTCAAGATATGGTTCAGAAAATGTGTAAAATATTTATTTATAATTTCGTATATAGTTTATTAATATCCTGTAATATTAAGAGCCATTTTTTTCTCCAAAAATCAGTATGATTATAAACATGATATTGATTTTTATACAACAGCTCAATAAACAATGTTTTAGACACCACTAACACACTGCCTGTTTTTGCTTGATTTTGCCAACAAAAAATAATTCCAAAACACAACCACAGCACTGTTTTGCGTCTCTGAGCAATAATGGGTGAGTCATCGCGATTGAACCGAATCATTTACACGGGTGATTCATTCAATGACTCACTTATTTAGTGACTTACTGGCGGTGTTAATTTTACATTTAAAGTATCTTTTCTCTGCATTGTTAAGATGAATTTTGTTGATACTGATTTCATTTGCTTGGTAAGAATCAAAATGTCTTATTATTTTAATTGACATATTAAATGTAAGAATTTGACTCAAAGATAATGCACAGATTTTGAAAAAAAAGATGGCTTTATGAAGGTAAAAAAAATTTCCATAAATGGTAAAATTCTATTTAAACTTATTGTAAAAGATTAATCTCTGTCACTGCTATGAAATGACCACCACACAGAATATGAAGAATATAAAAAAAGCCACGGAAGTCCTTAAGGTACCAGCACAATAACACACTCAGCAAAACATCGTCTGATTATCGCTATCGATAAATCATATAAATATATTTCAGGAAACCATTCATTCATAAATTAATTTCACTCCAATATGCAAATTGGAGTGGCAATTGTTTTATAGTATTACAACAATAAGTTTTATGTCAGAAGTTGCCCACTACTGTAACACTATATATTACTGTAATTAATTCTGTCTATACTTCAGTATTATAATAAGCTCTGTAAAACAAATATACATGGAAACGGACATGATTATTTAGGTATAGCATAAAATAAAGTTTGGAGTAACATTTCAAAACAGAGTTTGTACTAATAAATTACAATTAAAATGTTTGAAAAACTATTTTATTATTGTATTATTAATTTAAAGTAGTAAATAAAACATTTATGACAAGTAATTCACAATTTTTGTTGAGTTTACAGTACAACACATGTACAATACCCCTTGAAAAAGGAACCATCAAAAGGAGAGTCTAAACCTTGCGGTTTTTGTTACTCGTGAGGGGTCATAGAACGTAACCCCTGCGAGAATAGAGGTTGCACTGTGCTATATTTACTATAGTATTTATAGTGTTTGTAACATGCTACAACTAAAGAGCCAAATCAAACCTTTATTTCTATGATAACTAGCTACACAATTAAGACAGACTTTCTTCTGTTTTTTTACAAACATTAAGGTCAATGTAAAATGAATGTTTACCATAGAAATGAAAAGAAATGCACATTGCAGATGGTCTGAAATGTTATAAAATCCGTGTCTCTGTGTCTCTCCAAGACTCGGGCATTGTGTGAAGATTCGGATTGCGACAGTGCCGAGCTGGACCAGTCAGGGAGTGGAGAACCAAGTCGCCCCCCAAGTGCAGGAGGCTGGGGTCAGGGTCCTCAGAACTAACAAACCTGCATTTAAAAACACCCAGCCCTGTGCATTTGTACATATTGTATATATATATATTCACCACAACACCTACCAGCACACTTCCTTATTTGTAGTTTCACCAAAACACCTGATACACCAGACATACACTTTTACACAAAACACAATAAAAATGCCTCTCTTTGGGCCTGTAACAAACCAGTGATAAAGAATCAATAAATTAATGAAATTGAAAAAAGTCAATATAAGCCACTTTAAGAACATACCTTTACATAAACTGGTCATGATGTCACTGAGATCCCAAAGACCAGGGCCCCATTCTTTGTACATGGCTCTCATATCAATATAATAAAAATAAAAAAAGTATTATTATTTAGACAATTATGCATTTGGTTACTCAAAGCAAGTTCAGGTGTTTGTGTATCATCATCAAGCTTGAAAATAAATAACAGACTTACCTGTAGTTGTACTTACATATACCTATTATACTTGAACTCATGTATGTCTTTAACAGCAAAAAAATAGGGCTACACACTTTTTCATAGATAATGATTATGAAAGGTGCTGATTCTTATTATCTGGAGGCTTTATAATAACACATACTGTCACCCCCGTATTTACATCCACTATACATGTCTATTCCTATCTAAAAAACTACTGCTTCATTTCAACCACTATGATTGAATGGAGACCTAAATGTTCATCTTGAGCAGTTGCCCTGTAAAATTGGTGTAAGAAAATTTTTGAAAATTGTGATGTCTGCTATAGGAGAAGGGATGAGTTTTTAAAACTAAGCAAGAAGGATGAGCAAAATAAATACTACTGTAACAGTAAATAAGTTATGTTGCAGAACAACAAAAAAAGAATTAATGATACAGATGATCCTATTTAGTCATAAAAAATATCGCTCATTGTTTCTGGTTTTACAGACTTTAGGCCTCATTTATCAATCGAGTTGAGTGTAAATGTTTCCGTAGGCCAAATTAAAACCGGTTTCAGTAACAGTGATTTATTTATTTATTTATTTATTTAATAGTTCATGTGCACGTGGAAAAATGCCAGTCACCGATACACTTTAAGGCTTGTTGTTTCGGCCTAACTGAATTAATATTAATTTTAATATAAATATTAACAATATTAATATTTAGTTGACAAAACTTCAAAGAGAGAGGATCAATAAAGCCGTGACCAGATGTGGAAAGAACACATCCTTCCAGTAAAGCAGCTCAGCCAGTGCAGCACATTGCCTTTGAATAGGCACAAACTTATTTACAGTCTTTAATTCTAGGGTGCCATTACTTTTTTTTATTTTTGCTTAATATTTGGATTTACATACTTTTTACCCAGAAAGCTATTCAAACTATCTGCATAAACAACATATGTCAGTTATACAATTTGATGTCTTTCAGTTGAGGTTGACATACATTTATTTAAACTCAGGCATGTTTTTAAACTAACTGGACTTTCATTGACACCACTTTTCTATCGTGAATGCTTTTATTTTTTTTTTTTTATTTTTTTTAACAAGTAATTGAACATTATTGTCTGCATCCAGCTTGATAAATGAGGCCCATTTTATAAATTTTTTTACTTGAAAAGAAAAAAAATTACCACTGTTCTTAATGATTCCTGGCAGAAATCGTATTTATTTATTAATCAATAATATTTGCATCACTCATTTGCATAAACTGTTTATGTAAAACACATTTGAACACAATATTCATCGTTTCACATCTTAGCTTTTGTTGATATCACTATTGGCAGATAAATTATTTCTTTCCAATCAGAATGACAGAATACAACCTGTATTATGGAATTATTTGGAATATGCTTAACCTAATCCAGCTCTAAATGTAACCCCAGCTTTATTTAAATAACTAATTTAATTCACCAGTGAATGAATGGATGTTAAAAATTGACAATGCTAAGAACAGCCATTCCTAACTAAATTCAGTGCTTCGTCTGCCATCTACAATACTCCAATATATATATAACGTCTTATTTATAGAACACACTAACATTGACTTGCTTTTTAAATCACGTGCCTCATGTTTAATGCATTTCTTTGTCATTTCTGTAATCAAATGAAGACACTGGAATCTGTTTGGTTAGATAGACTTTATTTTTCAAAGACGAATTTACTCGAGAATTCCTACCTATAGGTATTCAATAGAGAAAGGAAATTCTGGGATGTGTAAAAACTTACAGTTTATGTAATATTTGGCTTAGGGTATAACATTGAGACTACCATATGGACAAAAGCAAAGCACAGGAACATTAGGAGCATTAGGAAACATTTTCTTAATAAATATATATTCTTAGAACGCACCACCAAGGTCACATGAATTGCTACCAGGTCACTTGAATTACCTCTTCATATACCACCAAAAACACTTCCATTAGTCCATTAGTTAAGTGCTGTTCCATTCTATCTAGCCAGTCTTCTGACCGATAACAACTGAGTGAGAGAGCATTTTCAGTGTCAAAAATTTCGCACTTGACTTGTAAACTCTCCTAAACTGTGATGTCAAATTTCTCCTGACATATGCTTATGATAGGAAAAGCATGGCTTATATGAACAATCTATAAAGAATGGGGCCCAGGAAAATGCCACGGAAAATACACAAATATCAAGAACACCAATTTCTGCTTATTTTTTGGAATGGAATTAAAATACAAGAACATTTGGCAGATTTGATTTATTAATAGCACGAAGGTATTGATATTGGCCCAACTAACAAATGATACGCTGGAAAACATGGCAAATCTATTATAAGAATGCAAAGCATGAAGACTTTCACCAAACTGAATCTACATTTCATTTAAGTGTCATTTTAGAGTCTTTAAAATGCAACTTAGGCAACATTAAATTAACATTCAGATATTTTTCATCTTCGTATTGCCTCCTGATCTTAAGATTTTTTTTCTTCTTCTTTTAATAGGCACATGCAATATGTACATTAAAGATATTTGGAAGATGACACTTTTATTTTCTGTACTTCCTGTAAAAAACAAAAAAACAAAAAACAAAACATGGCGTAAATTAAAACAACAAAAATTTTTTGGATGTATAGGGATTTTAACTTCATAGTTTTGACAGATATAATGAACAAAATGCATGAAGTCTGTTTGTAAATGGGTTCATTTTTAATTCATTGTTTTTATAAATTTAATAGAAAAATGTTTTTTTTTTTTTACCTTGAATGTGTGTAATAGCCTTGTGTTGCTTGTAGGCACTTTATATAATAGAATGTTAATTGTCCACTAACTTATCACCTTCTCATGACACAAAAAATGTTATGTTTAGTGGCAGATGGGTTTAGGTAACGAGCAAAGGATGTAGGGGAAAAAAAAAAGAACAAAAAAAATTCAGAATGTGTGTAGCTTTGTAGAATATCCTTTGAATATGTCTTAAGTCAGCACAACATATGGGTCTGTCATGAGTTTTTCCATTAGGAATAATTCCACTTCATGAACTTTATACATTTTGATGGTGTTCCCCTCCCCAGGCTTCTCTAACGTCTCAGCTCTGAAGATGAAGTGAGAGCAGAGGGTTAGGGGTTGGGTTAAAGTGTGTAGAAAGGTAAAGCTTTAGGAGTTGGATTATCAGTCATTATTAACCGTTAAAAAATCACCAGGCACAGTGTGTTCCTTAAAATGTGACTCCCAGGTCCAATCCAGAAAAAGTAAACAGTGACTTGATGATGCCTGTTACCCTGGGTCAAATCAGTCCAAATCTATCTTTGCCTCTGTTTCTCTCTTTTTTCTTTTTCTCCACACTTTATTATGTATACAGTCAACCACCGATAAATCGGTTCGGAACTGGCGGTTTGGAAAATTCTCGGGTTCTCATTCGAAACCGAACTAACAGCTTGTTATCTTAAAATCCACGTGAATCTGCAGCGGGGCCGAATGTTCAGGAACGTTAGGAATAACATTTTAAACTATGTTTTCACTAACAAATGTCATAATATTTTGAATTATATTTGTAATACTATTGTATTACATGACATAATGTCTAGATGAATTCACTAAGGTACCATAAAGGCTGCAGGAGTGCGACCAAAATTTGCAGATTTTTAAACTTGCAGGGGGTCTTTGAACGTAACCCCGGGGAACCACTGTATTCCGATTGATCTTTTTATTTAGCTAGTATTTTATTTACATATTTATTTCTGTTTGGTAAGTTGTTTTATTTTTTGATTCATATTTGTTGAGCCTTTCTTTACAAAAATATATATATATTTTTTTTTTACAGAGATTAAATTAATTTATTGACCTGCTCTAACTTGATTTGATCCTGGATAACTGCCTTTGATTAAAAAAAGGAAGAAAATCATTGAATATAAATAATAACTAGATATCAGGCAAAACCTAGAAATATAAGGTATATGGTACAGGTGCTGAACTTAGGTTTAAAAAGAATCTTTTTTATCTTTCCTCAAACTTGTTTTAACTTAGTAATTATGTTGACCAATGTACATATTATAGCAAAAAAATATTTAAGTGACATTATTGATGTAAATGCAGATATATGAATAAATCACTATGGGGTACTTTTCTGGGCACTGGATTAATATAGCCTTAAGGTGTGTGATAATGGTTCTAAGGTTTCAGGAAGAGGCTATATTTTTGCCCAAAACCCCACCCCACCGTTGTATAATGTAAATTGATGTAATAGGTGGCATTATGAAATCCGTTTGTTACTTTCCAGTATCATTCTGCAATTTTGTACTGAACTTGAACACTGGCCAAGGGTGAAAGCTCAGAATGATAACTGTACTCAGAATTTTACTGTGGTAGATGTGGTGCATGGAAAATAAAAAATAAACATTTGGATAACAAATAGTTAAGCATTTGTTTCTAACCTCTATATCTGGCACTGTATTCAGCTGCATCCAGGCTTGTGACATTATAAGTCTCTAAAAAATGAGTAGCTATACGTTGTTTTTATTGCTAATAATTTTAATAGATGCAAAGAACTGTCAAAATATTTTTTCATGTAATTGACATGATTATAAATAAATTATAGATGACACTATTCAAATAAGTATTTGGAATTTTTCAAATGAGACCAAAATCTGTAAAAGTTATAAACAAAAATGAATATATGTGCTTTCACCCATGGCCTTGGTTTCTCTAAAGAGACAATCTAAAGACCATTCTTTTTTTTTCTTTTTCTTTCTTTCTTTCTTTCTTTCTTTCTTTCTTTCTTTCTTTCTTTCTTTCTTTCTTTCTTTCTTTCTTTCTTTCTTTCTTTCTTTCTTTCTTTCTTTCTTTCTTTCTTTTTTCCTTTCTTTCTTTTTTCCTTGTTTAGTTTCATGAATAAAAATGCAAAAGAGCCCAAATCAAGAACAAACCCCTAAACCCTTGTTCAAGATTCCCGTCTATAAATAAGCCACAATATGCAATATGTAGATGTTTTGGCATATAGTTATTCCAAGTCTGCAAAAGAGGTTTTGATAGTGAGTTGGAAAAATCTGAAAAGTCACAGTTTTTTTTAAATAAAAAAAAGTAGACTGAGGCTACCTACCTCCCCTTTTTTCCTCTTTTTATGGCAGGATGTAATGTTCAAATGAGATGCACTTTCTTTTCTCTACCTGATCTATCAGATTTCTTGTTGAAACATGCTTTAAACATGCATGGAGCCGACTAACTCAATATATGAATGTGCAAAATTCAGACTGGTTCTATGTGATGTTCTTTCCTTTACACTCTAGGAAAAGTTTAGAGCATTAGATTTGTAAAAACAAATCTAAATGTAGCCTCAAAAGTTAACATCAAACTCGTCCAACTTCTGCCAATAGGAACCTTATCTCCTCAGAAAATCCGGAGATCCTGGCAAGTCGGGCATTTAGTGACAGGGGACATATTTACATCTTTTGATAGATATTTGTTTTTGTGCTGCTTTGCATTAATGTATTGAATCTATCAGGGGATCTTGTGTTTTCTTCCATTTGAAGGAGTGGACTCTCTCCACTCATCCTTAATTTTCCCAATCCAGTGATTTATTTATTTATTTATTTATTTATTTATTTATTTATTTATTTATTTATTTTTGCATCTCAACTGATAGCAGTACTGATATGTTATTTAGAAATGTGGAAGATTAAGCTAAATGATCTTAGCTCAGTTGTCTAGAGCAGTATATGTTTTAGACTTTTACTCTGGGAATGCAAAGTATGTTCACAAAATGAATTATCAGGTTGTTTTGGGTGCATAATTATGGGATGTCTTTTGGAGAGGGAGCATAAAAAAAAACTCAAATTATGTCCTCTGACAAAATATAAATGTAACTAATATTCAAAATATATTTAAATAAATTATGATGGTGATCAAAATAAAACCTTTACTAGACCACTCTAAGTTTTGTTTGCTGTTTTTGTAATGAATATGTGCCAAATACACATTTGGTACCCACTCAAGAGCATTTGTTCCTTGCTTTTCTTTTTAAGAGATCACAAAATAGCATGCAATTACCACTGTTATGAAGGTTTTAAATGCAACTGTAGGTCTATGACTGACTTGAGGACCACCAGGGCACTTTACTTGTAGAATTACTCAGTAATTATAAGAAATTATACCACGATATATACATTTTTAATTGAGGATGTGAATCACTCCAAATTGATTTGTAATTGAAGGGTAGCTGCAAGAGTGAAAGGGAAAGTTTATAGGACTGTGGTGAGACCTGATACGTTGTATGGATTAGAGACAGTGGCATTGACTAAAAGTCAGGAGGCAGAGCTGAAGGTAGCAGAGCTGAAGATGTATTCATTGGGAGTGACGAAGATGGACAGGATTAGAAATTAGAAAAAAAGTTTATGAGGGAGAAGGTGATGGAAGCTAGATTGAGATGGTTTGGTCATGTGTGGAGGAGGGACATGAGTATCTCGGTAGAAGTATGCTGAGGATGGAACCGCCAGGAAGGAGGAAAAGAGGAGCCAAGGGGAAGGTTTATGGAAGACATGCAGGTAGTTGGTTTGAAAGAGACAGGTGTAGAGGACAAAGTGATATGGAGACAGATATGTTAAGGATATGAATCATACACTCAGAGTGGTGATATACCACAATCTGCCATAAAATTAAAACCACCTGCTTAATATTGTGTAGGCATCAAGGCATGGACTCCAGAAGACCTCTAAATTTGTGCTGTGGTATCTGGCACCAAGATGTTTAGCAGAAGATGGTTTAATGTTAGCAAATTGCACAGAGAATCATTTTCCACAAACTTGCCTACTTCCTATAGTGCATTCTGTCGCCATCTTTTTTCCAGGTGAGCAGCATAATACAGTTACCCAGCAGTTACCCAGTCATAGACGTACATAATGTAGAAGAACCAGGTCACTTTTTTCAATTGATTCACAGCCCAGATCTAATGTTTACCACTGTAGGGGTTGGACAGAGGTCACCATAGGTACTATTTAATATTTTATAGTTACTCTGCACCATACTCAGCAAGCTGTTATGTCCAGTTTGTTCCGACACCTTTATAGTTGAGAGAATTAAATTTACCAGCATTTTGTGTTACAGTAGCTTTTCTTTGGCAGTCGACAAGTGAGCAAATCAGTGAATCTTGGGCACCCTGTCACAAACTCCTTGGCCTTTCTGCCATTCTGGTGATGCTTTGACCCAGTCATATAGCTATACCAGTCTGACCCAAGTCACTTATACACTTACAGTTATTCAATCTCCTGCTTTTGAAACATGATATTCAAGAACTGACTGTCTCGTATACTGACCGGTCTAATATATCGCTTCCCTTGACAGGTGCCACTGTAATGATATAATGTTATTGAATGTTATTGAAATGTGCATATATAAATAATTTCTCTTCCACTTTTGTATGAATATAATCTTCATGACTACAGTAGCTATTTTAGCAGAGGTGAACTCTTTCCATAAAACATATGGGGAAAGCAATTTTAGGGGAATACCAGTGGCATCATCATCAGCAGCAGATGAAGCTCCAAGCTAAAGCAGTGTTGTCAGGAAGATCTGGAGTACGAGACGAGTTGCATTAATAAATGAGTGATGGTATCATGCACTGGCACCATATCACACAGCAGGAAGAAACATATGGCTTGACAGAGTGAGAACATATAAGATATGCTCTTATGCTACAGTTGATTAAAAGAAGTGATCTAATAAAATCTATTCAAAAACCTTTTTTTGTTATTTAATATGCAGTATCCCACAAAAGTGAGTACACCCCTCACATTTTAGCCACCATTTTAGTATATCTTCTAAGGGAAAAATTCTATAGAAATGAAACTCATATACTTTAGAGTAGTCAATGTGCAGCGTGTATAGCAGTAAAGATTTATTGTTCTCTGAAAATAACTCAGCATGAAGCCATTATTGTTGACAACAAAAGTGAATACACCTTAAGTGATAACAGCTGTACGTAACTAAACAATGCAAAGCCACATGTCCTATTCATCATGTTCATGTTTTTGTTTGCTTGACAGGACCATACATATTTGTTTATCTTGTATTAGAGCAGTTAATATTTGGTGCTTTGGTTACAATTCTCTAATACTGACCACCAGTATTGTGCTAGTTACTAAGAAATAGTAACTAGTTACAGTTAATAGTTTCTTCATTCAAAAAGTAACTCCGTTACTTTGTTGATTACTTACACCAAAAAGTAACGCGTTACTGTTAAAAGTAACTTTTTAGTTACTTTTTTAAAGAACCTTCTTTAATGTTCCCATTAATGCCCTTTTATGCGTTATGATCTATACAAACACAAAACTGACTTAAACACAGTCATTTTTAAACACTATTTTATTAAAGTCAGACCAAAACAAACTGAATATATCACAAGGATTTCTGAAATAAATAACAAAACAAGCTGAATAATATATTCACAATCAAAAACTAAAGTGGCTTCTGCATCATAAAAGCTGTTGTGTTGAGCTCTTAAAAATGTTCCTTTCACAGTTTAAGTATGAAAACTATCAACAATGTACAAAACACCGGGGTAGCTTCTGGCTTCGTCGAGGCCTGGAGTTTCTGAAGGAGCTTCGACAGATTGGAGTTGCTGTTTATCCCAGTAGATATGACCTTCGAACCAGAAAGACACAGCTTACATTTGACTAAGTGTTTGTCTTTACACTAACTAAAGTGAGCATAATAAGCATATTTCCACTTTGAGAAACTCGTCTTGCTCTCGCCTCGACTCGCCACTACTGCCGCACAGACTTGAATAAACGGAAACGCCCACAGTGCGTCTTCTTCGTGTATACAGTGGTTCTCATCCACCAATCCTACAGTGCGTCGCTGCTGTAAACAGGTTAGACTGTAGTCTACACTTTAGCCAAAATGAATTCATTAAAAAAAGTGAATTCCTGAACATGAACCCTATTGGCCACCTGTGTGGCATCCTTAAGCAGAAGGTGGAGAAGTGCCATGTGTCTAACATCCGTGATGTCATTATGGAGGAGTGAAAGAGGATCCCACCAACAACCTGTGCAGCTCTGGTGAATTCCATGCCCAGAAGGATTAAGGCAGTGCTGGATAACAATCATGCTCACACAAAATATTGACATTTTGGACACAGTTGTGACATGTTCACTTAGGGTGTACTCACTTTTGTTGGGAGTTATTCAGACAATATTGGCTGTATGTTGCGTTATTTTCAGAGGATATACTAAAATGGTTGCTAAAATGTGAGGGGTGTACTCACTTTGTGAAATACTGTACCGTTGGTGTATTTATATGTTATATCCACATTTACACACAGCAACGTTGTATTTAGAAATGTTAACAAATAATTATGAAAAAACTATTCAGAAAATTTAAATAATAAAATGTAAGCTTTAAAAGGTTTATAATAAATACTTCTTAAATTCCATTTTCTATTAATCCTTTTTTCTATAATAAATTAGCTAAATTATTAAATAAAAGAGTATACACAGATTTGCCAGAACACTGAAACACCTCCCTAATTTATGGTAGGCCACTTTTCCTTGCTAATAAAACAGCTGTGACCTGTTGGGGCTTGGACTCCACAAGACCGCTGGTGTATCTTGGGGGATCTGCCAATACATTGCCAGCTGGTCCTTTCAATTATAGAAGTTAGACCTTTGGAATTGGAAGGCTGCAACATTCCTTTTACACTTTGTCATCTACATAAAACATTTAAAAAAAAGTAATTTTGGGATACCTAGTGGTATCTAATCTAGTGGTACCTAATATCACCTTGCTGCCACTCTTGGGCCATTTAACAAGGCCCTCTATGCTCTAGGGGTGCAGTAACATGGCTGACCCCAGCGTCTCAACATTGCTGGGATATGCAAAGAAAGTATTTCAACGTGCTGTTTTTATATATATATATATATATATATATATATATATATATATATATATATATATATATATATATATATATATATAGCCTGTAAGTTGTGAGGTGGGACATCCAGAGGGAATTGGAAGGCCAAGTCATCACCTTTTGACAAACACTTTTGTCATGTTTCCCAAGCCTTTTGCAGCTGCTTAAATCCTACAAATTGATGTGTGCCACTGTGACAAGATAAATGTTATTCACTTCGCCTGTCAGCAGTTTTAATGTCATGACTGATCAGTGTATGGCACCAATAGAGGCGATTTGCATAATTGCTTTTAGCGCTCACTAATTAACCACTAAAGTAGCCGTTTTTTATTGGGATTTTTACATAAAACAGTCACTTTAGTTATACACACGATGAAAATTATCTTAAGCGTAAAGAACAGGAGGGCATCTATAGTGAACCGGGAAGTCAGATCACCTTGATGCTTTATGTGCTTCAAACTATTCTGAAAAACAATATTTGAAGTGTGTCATAGCACATAACACTGTTTTACAGAAAACATTGTTTTCAAGAGGGGCCAATTTGGTCTGCAACAGTGCTAATATTTTTCTACAAGACAAATTATCACCCAAGTGAATGCCATGACTGAAGATTTAATCATGACCCTTGAGTGCCCAAGTTGCTGGTTAGCTTTTCATAGGTACTAAACATGGCATACTGCATACTGCAAACACCTCGCAAGACCTGCTCTTTGGTAGATGCTCTGAGCCAGTCATCTAGACCCCCTTGCTAATGTCATTCAGATCCCTACGATCTTGCCAGCTACATCAACTGTGAGACTGGGCTGCTCATTTGCATCTTCTTGAAACCCACCAACTGACAAATGCCACCATAAACATAATTGTTATTTACAATTATTGTTATTCTTTTAAAGGTTTTAACACTATTGCTGATTTTGTCAAAATGCTTTTAAGACTCATTAACCAACTGAACAGAAACCCCTATATTTCTGTGCATTTATGCATACATGGAATCAGCCTGTCATCTAGCAGCAGCAGCACAATGTGTACAATTATAAGACCACTTTCAAGAGCTTCAAGACGGCAGTCACTACAGTTTACACGTAATGGTCTGAAAAACCAACAATGTGAGCACTAGCTCTGTGAATTAAAACACACTGTATTTAAAGAAGGTTAAAGGAAAATAGACAAAGTCATAACTCTTTACAACAGTGTTGAAAAGAACTAATACCTACACACACTTTTACCAAAATTTAGGATGTTTCTGAAAGTTGTTTCCTGATCATTTGGTTGGTAAATATATCCAAAAAGAAATGCATTACATTAACAATAATAAACAAAACAAATACTTTGAGCAAGATACATGCTATTTTTGTGTGCATTTCTATTGGTAACTACTACTGCATACCTTTGATGTACAGTACATTCACTCTAATCTCCCTTATCACTATGTGGCATGGAAAACTATACCTTCATTACTGACATGAGGGGATTGATAGAAACCTTCCAATTCTAGAATTTGCCTGTATTGCAAAACTTTTATATGATGAATATACTGTGACATTTAATTATTTTAATTATTTTTTTTTATAACATTGCCAGCATTTAGCAGATGCAATTCAATTGTGTCATTAAAATCCTGTAAATTATGACCAGTTGAATTGCATCTGCTAAATGCTGGCAATGTTATAAAAAAAAATAAACTTGACAGTATATTCATCATATAAAGGTTTTTCAATACAGGTAAAGTCTAAAATGTTTACAAAAAAAGGGGTTGCAACAAGCTTAATAGATGAGACCCAACGTTTACTTGCAAGATTGGGTGATTAATACCTGACACTAATATAACTTTAGCTAAATATTTGCAGATTAAACTGACCTGCACTTAGAGCTAAATTATAAGATGATTTATGTATTTTTTTTAAAGCATCTTTTTAGATGCCTTTTCTTTTTTACGCTCTTTCCTTTGGCACGTTGTAGCCATGGGATGAAGCAATTATTGACCAATAAATGTTGAAATACTCTTGAGGTCACGGTTTATTAAAGAAATTGTGAACCAAACAATTTAACAATTGCGGGTCATTGTTCGGTTTCTTTTTGGTGCGACTTATGACTGCTTTCAGATTATCCTGAAACACTTCAAGTGATTGTGTTTTTCTTATCCTCACCTTTGACCGTTTAATGCAATTGTCCAAGAGAACATCTGGAAGCTCCTGCAGTGAAATCATTGTTTTTCCTAATGACCAGGACATTTACAGGAAGTTTCACAATTAATTCTTTGTGATATTATTTAAAATCTTGATTTTAGCACCCCCATAAAAACCATTACTTCCCACATCCAGCAGCAGACATGTATTAATCTATACAACAGCAGCATTAGGACTCATTTTAACTCTTAAATGTGACTTAGTTAATGGGTTTTTGTTTTAGTTCAACAGCAAAGACCTAGCATTGTCAAATTTCACATTATTCAAAATTTTATTTGTATCTTTCAACCCAGATGAAGTAAAAACCTTTCAGGCACTAATATTCAAAAGAATTGGAATATCCAGAACCATCGTCAAATAAAAGGTCATGTCTAACTCTACCATTTGTGTTTTCTCCCCTGCGATGTTTACTATAGAGAACATATGGGAGAGGGCTTCTGGCTTCATTCTCAACATTAAAAATACTTACCCTGTTACTTTCTTAGCATTTCTATATTTTATTAAAGCTGCCGAAAAATGCATCAACACTGCAAAACTTTTAACGCATCTGAACAAGTTTGCACATACTATCACTGCAAAACATACCATTTATTTACGTACGAGAAGTGAGACACGGCTCCTACTGCAACACTTTCAGGTGTGCGGGTGGACGTAATGACGTCACACTATTAGTATATGGATAATTTGGGATTCTGTAATAGGAAAAAAAAATTAAAAAAAATAAAATAGGAAGGGTGGACAAAAACCCACATTCCTTTAATAGTTTCAGCATTTCACATCATTTTAATTTGCATTTTATAGTTTTTTTTTTTTCATTCCTGTTGCACTTCAAATCTAGAATATTCTGAAAACGTGCACAAAAAAAAAAGGTTTTAGGTTCTCCTTTACAAAATAAAAATTTTAACCAAGCAAACTGAGAAAAGAGGAAACTAGTGTTACTTCTAGAATGATCCTTCTAGTTGATTAATCAGTCACACCATATAAACAATGAGTCAGTTTGGAATCCTTTGCAGGCTCCCCACCCCAATAGGTTAAAAAAAATATTCTCTCTGTTTTAAAAGAAATATTAATCAACTTATCACATCAGTAATATTTATCAATTTTTTCTTTTTTTTTCAGAAACGTCTGATACGCTCTTGCCCATCCCTCTATCAAAATGGCCTTCGGCTTCTGGGGGGAAAATAGTAAACAGGAATGACAAGATATGACATTTGACCAGAAATCATACAAATACACTGCAGCCTTCAATCTGACTGAAATACTTCACAAATTGGGTGACAGGGTACGTAACAAAGGGGGGGGGGGGGGGGACAAAAAGACAAAAGAACCAGGAAACGCGTAATGGAGCATGTCTGCATAAACACATCCGAACCTCGGAAAAAGACCGTTCCCTGGATATAAATTAAAATAAATAGACAAATTTGTATGGTACACTGAAAAAAAAGCTGTGAACCAAGTTTGTGTTATTAGCTTCCCCATAGGTTTTGTAAGAAAAATCTCTTACAAAAATCTTCTTTAAAAAAAAGTTGTCTTATCAGATTATCAGAAGTACTTTTTAAATCATATTGTGTACAACAGGATATGTTGAAAACCAAAATGTTAAAAACTATACGCAAAAGGGATTTTTAAAAACATGTCCATGAAATAAATAAATAAAATACCTATGCATATTAACTTCCAGAAAATATATTTATGAAGCACAGCCTGCATGGGTGAGGACAAAAGCTGGGTTGAGAATACTTGGTTGCTTTTTTTTTGTTTGTTTTTGCAGAAAGTGAGTGCGCACACGTGTTTGTGTGCGTGTAATTATGTATGTATAGGTAGCGGGGGTGGGGGTAACTGGCTAATGGAGATATGGCAGCGTACGAGAAGCTCAGTTTGTGGCCAGTCCTGTTGCCTCAGAAGAAAGTCTGTAAGAGAAAGCAGGGCAACATTTAGCCATCTTACACCAATAAAACTGAAACAAACAGACATTGTGATTGGCGTGCTACACTCTAATGTACTGAATAGAGGCCAACCGGTTCATTGGCTTTGCCGATTAATTGGCATTGATATTTAATTGCTGGAACTATCAGCTAAAATCCATACCAGTAGTTTTTCCGGGTAGCATCCTTTGCAGGAGCAGCTTCCGTTTCGCTGTGCCACATATTTATTCATTATAATTAATAATTCATTAATTATACAATTACATTTGTAATATAATTTCACATTTCATTTAGCACGATTCAGTAGTTTATTTTAGTATTTTTAAATATTTTACATAGTGTTATGTCTAATCCAGTATCCATTTTAAAAACTATTGTTTGATTAATCAGTTAACGGCAAATACGATCTAGCCTAGCTATTGGTATCAAATACAATCGGCCACTAATACTGAATGCTCTGTTTGGGCAAGATTGAAAAGCATGCTGTGAGGGTGGGAGCTCACCAAACTCTGCATCCTATTTATTAAGAAAAAAAAAAAAAAAAAAAAAAAAAAAAAAAAAAAAAGCTGCGCAACACTCAAAGGAAAGTACTCCCTCACTATCTGCCATTTTGCATAAGCAACAGAAGCTGTGAATAACAGGAGAAAAATCTCATCCCAAAAGCACTGCCAATTTTGCTTTCTTGGCACGCAGCCATGAAAGGCTTAGACATTGTTGAGATTTAAACACGTACTTACCGGGCAAAACTATTTTCTGTTGTGCCACTATGAAGCTTAACTCAAATTACGTCTGTTCAGCCTGTTTACTATTAATGGACCAATTAGTTAAGACCATTGCTTGCTGGTTATCATAAAATACATAATGAAGTAAGCAGACACTTTGTGCATGCATGTTACCTAGCATTGATGAGGTATTCAGCCAAGCTGATGCTGGCTGGGGAGCCAGTGATGGTGACTTGGCGGTCATTGGAGCCTTCAACAGGATTGGCGATCTTAATCTGAGCTCCTGACATCTGGCGAATCTCATTTATCTTGGCACCTTGACGGCCAATGATACAGCCAATCAACTGCAAGGAAAAAAAAGAATTGAAATCGCATCCATCAGGATCAAGCCTTTAAACACCATTTAATATGGTCACAGACACACACACACAAACTTACGTCATTTGGAATGGTTAGTTCATGAGAGCCGGTTTGTGTGGTGGCATCCATGCCAGCTAGAAGAAACAAAAATACAGCATTAACAGATCATTCCTCTGACGAACACACACCAAAAATTGTACACTGCTCTAAAAACGAGTGTTAATGTCTTTCAAATTTCACGCAAAACCATTAAACCAGTGCAAAATTACAGCTGCTGTTGATGGGTATACATGGGTATACAATGTTGATGGGTATACATCAACATTTTTTATCGTGGTTCAAAATTGTTTCTAAGCTGTTTTACCAAACATCCTGTGGTTTTCATTTTTTGCATCTCGCATTAAAAGGTCGTTCTAATTTAGAAAGCGTCTGCTGGTACCACTAACCTATTTTATGATTTGCTCACTGTAACTAACACTGCTCACGTGCATATCCGATTTGTGATCATTGTTCAAGTTAATCGAATAGTGAAGGTTGGACTGCACCAAGGATCGGCCCTGAGCCCTTTTCTGTTTGCAGTGGTGATGGGCAGGTTGACGGACGAGGTCAGACAGGAGTCTCCCTGGACTATGATGTTTGCTAATGATAGTGATTTGTGGTGAGAGTAGGGAACAGGTTGAGGAGAGCCTGGAGAGATGGAGATATGCGCTGGAGAGAAGGGGAATGAAAGTCAGTAGGAGTAAGAAAGAGTACATGTGTGTGAATGAGAAGGAGGGCAAGTGGAGTGGTGCAGTTGCAGGGAGAAGAGCTGGAGAAGGTGGAGGAGTTCAGGTACCTGGGGTCAACAGTGCAAAGTAATGCAGAGTGTGTTAGAGAAGTAAAGAAAAGAGTTGTATGGATTAGAGACATATGCAATGACACATTAGACACACATATGCGATGTTGTATGGTTTAGAGACAGTGGCAGAGAGTAAAAGACAGGAGGTGGAGCTGGAGGTAGCAGAGCTGAAGATGTTGAGGTTTTCGTTGGGAGTGACGAGGATGGACAAGATTAGAAATGAGTTTATTATAGGGACAGCGCATGTAGGATGTTTTGGTGAAAAGGTGAGGGAGGTGAGATTGAGATGGTTTGGACATGTGCAGAGGAGGGACATGAATTATATTGGAAGAAAAATGCTGAGAATGGAGCCACCAGGTAGGAGGAAAAGAGGAAGGCCAAGGAGGGGGTTCATGGATGTGGTGAGGGAAGACATGCATGTAGTTGGTGTGAAAGAGGCAGATGTAGAGGACAGAGTGGTATGGAGACGGATGATCCGCTGTGGCGACCCCTAATGGGAGCAGCCGAAAGAAGAAGTTGTTGTTCAAGTTAATCGAATCAATTATTCACCCACATGCGAGTAGTGGTTTATAACACTAACATACACAGGTTCTGTGAAAGACACGTCGACACTGGGAGTTGGATGGGCTGGTGGACGGTTTTATGGCAGTCAGATATTAAGCTCCATGGAGAAAAAAAAAATAAAAAAGGCCACATTCGCTAGCCTGAGCCTTTACAAGGTGCTGACACAGCAGAGTGCAAAGCATTCAATCCTGTTTCGTTTAATTTTTAGAGCCGATTTATTCCAAGCGGTACAAATTGGTGAAATGGTCAGAGATCAAAAAAACGGGTTTCAGGTTTTTTTTATTACTGCTGCTTCAAAAATGCCTCTAAGCAAACTGAAAGGCACAAAGCACATGTGTGTGTGTGTGTGTGTGTATGTGTATATATATATATATATATATATATATATATATATATATATATATATATATATATATATAAAAATTAAACAATCTCAGCACAACATATTTGAACAGCATGTGCATTGGAGCACACCAGAACATGTAATAGAGTACAACATGTAAGACTAATCTGGCGTTTTTTAATCAATGAAGCTAACTTATCTATTGCCTACTCTACCTGTAGTGAAGAGCAATAAATCTCTCACTATAAATGTAGTGACAGCCCTATGACACACTGCCATTTTTTCACGTGTCCTCTTCCTACTCGTCAGCATGGTGAATGAGCTGCTCCTGGGTGTCAGTTTCCTTTCTAGCCTAGCATTTCCTGTAGGGTTATTCATATTTAGATTCACATTTTAAAACCATTGGTGTCCCTAAAGACCCCTGGTACTAACTAAAGACATAATAATAAATGTTACCTTCACATGAGGCTGACGCAGGGGAGTTGCAGTTGGAGCCAGAAGATGATTAAGACATAGTAAATACAGCACATTACTTGAGCTAGTAGGTGTGTTTTGTTTGCAAATATTTCACTATATTACTAGTGCTGCCTCCTTAGTTCACCATTACACTACTGCATATATTGCACCAGACACTGGTGCCGCTTAGTTTTGTAATGCGAGCCCACTTTTGGACGGTTCAAAATTGCCGCCACGACTGACCGTCTGCACACAAACGCACCGCACATGGATAATCACACGCACGTCGAGCAAACGTCGACCACGTGAAGACATTATTCAGGTACAGACAACGACAAACAGCAGCTTCAAATTTGCCATTGACACCAAATTATATGGAATAAAACAATGCGAGTATTGATAAGAGAATCAGTTCTCCTGAAGCTCATTGGTAGTCTGGTATTGACCCAATTACACACGGTCCAAAAAATACCGGTTCTCATTACCAATCCCTACTTACAAATATTCTTATACAACAAATATTTAAGAAATAATGATGAGAAAAAACCCACATGATTAATATTCTCCATGATAAGTCAAACTCAACTGGCAATTCCCTATATGACTAAATGAACAGATGAATGCATGCTACAGAAGGAAGTTGTTGTAAAAATCAAGCATGCAGTGAAGCAGTTGAGACGTGCCACACGTGCACTGATTTTACACCGAATATAAGCAATTAGTTTATGACCACCACTGTTTTAATAGATTGGGACTGATGGATTGTTTTAGCCAGCAGCAGAGGTTTAACCCTTTAATCACATTGCATCTGATACTCATACTTCTAAATACATATGCATGTATACATTGTAAACATTATATTTTCTCTGTAAGTACTCACCAGTGAATCCCTGGCTACTTGGAGCCAAAGGAAACGGACTTTGCTGCATTGCCAATTGGTGAAGTTTTGTGAGCTGTAAAGAGAAATGTTTTTTTAAATCCTGACTTGCAGACTAAAACCACCACATCTTTCGACTCACTCAAGTCTTTTCCAATATACAAAATATATTACACATTTTTCTTACATCAGGTTGGGGAATGGCATGCTGTCCCTGCACCGCATATGCCTTAAAAAAAAAAAAAGAAAATTTGATTTGTAGATTATAACCAATATAAAAATATTGCTTAATTTCTGCACAACAGCAACACTAACCTGTCCTCCAGCAAAGATAACAGGCGAACCTGAGGGTTTGGGTCGATAAGGGATGGTGACACCTTTGGGAGGAGACTAAAGAGAGTGTGTGAAATATTTCATGATTTGTCAGAAAACAAATATAAGTCATCAGTTACAGTAATTAGGGGTGTGAAATTTTTTTTTTAACGGCACAGATTTTTTATTTTTTTTTATTTTCGGTTTTCTGCCGTTCTCTTCGTTCGTAGGTTAACCATACATATTAATAATAAAAAAAAAAAAAAAGTCTTTACCTCCAGCATGACAACACAGATCTGTTTGACACACTCAATGATGGAAAGCGGTGTCCCAGCAATGGTAATGGCTCTTTCAGTAGAGTTAGGTAGCATGTCCCCTGCCACCTGTACCTGAGCTCCCGTTGACTTTTTATAGACAGAAAATGGTCATCTATTAGTTATGGATAACATCAATGCACAAAGTCTATATGAAAAGGTACAAAAATGCTGAAGGTAGTTTTAGGTCTTTATTTATATATTATATAAACAAGCTTACACTTACCTCTCGAATCTCTTTGATCTTGCAGCCACCTTTACCGATAAGAGACCCACACTGGCTAGCCGGCACTACAATGCGCAGTGTGACAGGAGGCTTTGAGGTGGCTGTACTATTAGACATGGAGCTGCTAATGTCCTGAAAATTTACCAAGGAACAAAAGAAAAGTCTTAAATATATATAAAAAATAATAATAAAAAAAAAAACCTGGAGGTGGCACAATCTTTTTTTTATATTGTTTTCTTAATGCACACTATGACCAAAACAGCGCCATTAAGTGCAAAGCCCACGTTTACTTTAATGTACATTTTTCTCACTCCACTAAGCCATGCTTTTGTTTTTATTTATTTTAACTGGCTAATTAACAGTAAGAGACAAATGTGTCTTGCTGAACAAATGCATGATGATCCTCTGGAAACTTTTCAATATTCACTTGAAAATGAAAGGATATGCAACATCAATTGTAAATGGCTTCATCCTATGGAAACGACTTTCACAATGTCAGTGTAGCTAAATTTATGTTTACCCTGAATATAGAATTATTAAGGGCTAAGCTACAGCCAGAAATTTTTATCTTCATGAATGGAAAAAAAATGCCAGATGACCGTCTTATCTGTGTATCTAATTTCAGTAAAGCGGGATTTAACAATGGAAAAGCCACCTGTGGAATTATTGTACAGATTACATAAATAAAGTCACATTTAAATGTAGCTTACGCATAGTTTATAGTTTTAGGTTTTTTGCTTTTATTGGTATAACAGCTCTTACTCTGTCAATTTGGCAAATGCGAACATCGATAGATGTGTAGAATTTGAAGTGATTAAAATTGTACCTCTTCGAGTTTATCAATGATCATGGAGAAGGCTTTAAAAATGGCAGTGGTGGGTCCTGCCAGGGTGATGATGCGCTCTGGGCAGTTCCCTTCCGAGATGTTGATGCGAGCTCCACTCTGAACAGGACGCATGTGAAGTGCGAGTGAGCAAATTAAACAGTATGTGCTAAGAGAGTAATTTAAATGAAAATATTCAATGAATACAATAACTACTTTTTTATTTAAATGCCTGTGGCATCAGTGTAAAAGAAATACAAGGAAATCAGAATAATTTGAATTAACCAGAATGCTTACCTCTTCTCGCATCTTCTTCACCGATTCACCTTTCTATAAGGGAGGAATAAAATTTCAATCAAAAGTGACAGCCATACAATAAGCATATAGAGGATAAAGCATTAAAGGCTTAACATCACAAAGCAAAATAAATAAAAATAGCCACAAGCATAGCTTTGTCATTCTTGCTCTCTTGGAGAAAATAAACGTTTATCGGGTTTCTTCACTCTTTCTTCAAAAGGTGGTAGCTGAGGGTACAGACCTTTCCAATGATGCTGCCAACCTCTTTACCATGCATAAGCAGCCTGATGGTGAGAGTGACATTGAGTCCACCTTCAATCACGCTGGAGTCCATCCCTGTGCTTTGGAGATATACCTGGTTCACTGTATGCTCTTTGGTCACCACTATTGAACCTGTCACAAACACACAAATGACCAGAACATTCAGGACTGGGAACCTTCGCAAATTGACACTAGTAAAATTAGCATTTGCTTATTCATCATATTTAAAATGGGAATTGTTTCCAGACAGGGCAGCAACAACAAATAGTAAAGAGTACCAGCAAGCAGGTAACACATTCCCATGCTGTTTTAAAGCTTAAGCATTAATTCCACTATGAATTTGTTTGCTAGGTAGTAATTACCAGTTGTAAAGAAGCCAACTAACTGTTGCATTAGTAATCAGCTTGTCTACATTTTATGGTACAGTCATTACATACACACACACCAGGATAAACAAAGCACATGCACTATGCAAACAGTAAAAAAAGAGCAGTGTGCTACAATTTAATCATTCGTTTAAAAAAAAAAAAAAAAAAAAAAAAAAAAAACACTATGCAAACAGTAACAAAGACTAAACTGTGTTTTTCCCCTCTCACTAGTTCAGATATGCTATTAATAGTAACTGTCGTTTTGCCAAAAAGCCTCGTCTTCAAAATCCACCAGCTTCACAGGAGATGCAAAAACAATTATTTTTTTTTTTTGTGTTACATAGACTACATAATGGTTTAGAGGCCTGTATGTTTGCAAGCACAAAAAGGAGGCGTGGAGGAGGAGGAGGAGGAGGAGGAGGAAAGCACAGAAAAGCAGTAGGCAGTAAACCCTATCATAATCAAGCTACAGCAAGTCACATGTATATCTGTAAATGATGGAACTAGTTATTAAATATCTGCCATTTAAACACAGCCTGTATAAAACCTACTGGTACACGAGTCCCTAATGACTCATTAAATGAAATATATAATTTCAACCAATTCCAGACATGAAACAGGCTGAAATGTTACATTCAGCAAAAACATTCGCTGTACATCTTGATTTCTGTTCATTTCTCTGCATTTGTCAAACAAGTGTGAGCTGCCAGCAATTAAGCAACAATTAGTCGCAGTAGGTAATGATAAGTGATTGCTTCATATTAGACGGGCTTTGCCCCTTCTCCCCTCTCCTAACAGAGATGTGACAATCTTGTCATATCAATTTCTCAGTCGAAGTAGTCAGGCTCGAACTGGCAGGAAATTCTGCCACACCAGCTCAGACACATCCATCCTATAAAGTAACAGACACTGTTGCAAATGTCCTGGACAGATTAACACAACGCTACGGGCGTCACAACAAACAAGCATTTTCCAGTCAACTGCCTTTCAGCTAGACAGTGCTCAATAATAAGCCTCAAAGGCACATGGCAGCCTGAGGACATTATGTAAACTCACTAAACAGACCGGCATGCTGACTGACTAACAAAGCAGCCTTTCTCCATCAACAAGGTCTCGAGTGTTAACTCGCATACTAGCAATCGCTGTGCAGCTTGCCATCATATACCAAACAGGGGGAGATTTCAAAACACAGAATGTAAAGGACGCATCTCTTTTGCATCCAATATGTAAACATGACTGTGAAAACAAAGTCAGAGGTGCCAACACTGCGAATAAGAAAACCCAAACAGTGTCAGGTAAATGTTACCTCATTACAGCAGAACAAAATACTGCCAGTTTGTCTTGGCTTAATTAATCAAAAACAAATACTGGAATGCTGCAGAACAGAAGTCGGGGCTAAAAATAAATGTGTTGTTAGCGGTAACTACGCTCATCATAGGCTAAAACTCGTGTTATATAATCGAAGCATGTGCCGTGTTAAAACAGTAGCGGGCATGCATGTTTAATTCCTTAGAGCAATGCCCCGAAAAACTACACAACAACTCGTTACGAATTAATCCTCTTACATATCCGTTAAAGAAGTCATTAACAGCATATCTGCCATATAAGGAAGGATAAAACAACAATACAACAAACTGAAGCTGGTCTAACCTGAAGCTGCATACATAGTGTTTCACAATTAAACTAGAAAACGTGATATCAAACGTGCATTTTAAAGCTTTCCTCCAACACCACGTTCAAATTTCGCCCAGCCGGAAGCAGCAATCTGAGGAAACAGCAGGCCAAATCTCACGGAAACTGAAAATTAAACACTTAAATTGCCACCCAACTCCACCTGCACATGGTACGGTCAGATTCTGACATCAGAGCCTACATTCCATCCTGCTGGTGGTGTTTTAGTGTGGGGAATGTTTTCTTCGCACAATTTGGGTCGGTTAATACCGGATAAACATTACTTGATTGTGTATCTGAGAACCTTTGCTAATTACATATGGCCGTTTATGCTAGAATTCACCAGCATGATAACAGCTGATTTAAGCAGCGTCATAAATGTACAGTGGACAAACATGCAGCAATTTCGTAACAATCATTGAAACATGAACAGGTCTGTCTACTTTGGCTAGTGTTGAGGAAGACAAGACAAAGGAATCACCAGTGGTGTGTTACATTGATAACCCGTTCGGATTCTTGTTCATTAATGGCTTTGCCTTTTGCTCCTGTTAACAACCCTCAGTGATGAAAACCACAAACCCCCACAGACGCAAACCTTTCATTTTAGAGACTTGCTCTAATCACTTAGAACAGCTGATTAAAGTCAAACCTGAAGCTATAAAAGTTCATTCAATCAGTTCGGGGGGTTACGGGGAGCATCAGCAGCCGGAATAACATTCAACTCTATATATATAGAAATGTTATTTTGTTTAAATCAAGCATAAATTTGAGGAAAGTGCACAACAGATACATCCACTGCACGCTTAGAACACTCAAGGCTCATCAGCGGTTTACAGCACGTTTACGACACTCAATCTAATCTTTGATTGCGACAGTTCCCACGCTACTCGTTTGTTCTTTTAAACAGCTCTCCATTGCATAGAGTCCTGCAAGCTAATTATATATTCACTTTTGCCACTTATGGACAAACAGCCAGAAAGAGTAGAAAAAGCTAAATGTTATGGAGAAATGTATGGGCTGAAAAAGCTGATGGATCTAAATAAAAACTCTACCTGCATGATTTATCTACCAAAGGAGTACATACGTTTTTTTTTATTTGCTTGTATCGGGTGCATCCAGTTTTAATTAGAATATAAAAAGCTTACAGATGATTGGCAATTTGTAACCTTTATGAAATGATATTGGAGGCGTTAATATAAAACCAGAGACACGGAGGCTGATTGATTTAATTGACTGGGGTCTGTATATAGAAATATAGCACGTGTCGATAAACTACTTGCTGACTTGCAGAAGTCATTCTCTGTTGAGGGAAGTCAACCACACCACCAAAAGGGCTGATCCATTTTTATTAGTGAAGTTTGCTTGTTGACCCCTTCGGAGGGGCAAGAGAATGAGTCAACAGAAATGCAGACAGAATAAATAGTGAAATGTAGAAATGCAGACTGGCCATTAATCATTCATTCATTCTCAGCAAACACTATCCTGGTCAGGGCCACAGTCAGGCACTAATCCTGGGAGCACTGGGTACAAGGTGTGGGCATTCAACCCAGAAGGGATTCCAGTCTATTGCAGGGCACCACCACTACTCAGGGCAATTCAGCATAGCCAATCTTCCTACAAGGTTGTTTTTGGGAAGAGGGTGGAAAGCAAAGTACCTGTGGAAACCTACCCAAAGACAGGGACAACATATGAAACATGTACCCAGAGAAAATCATGTGCTCAGGATCAAACCCCAGAGCTGTTAAGAACCAGTTCCACCTACTGCACCACAGCGCCACCTGGGCTGCAAGGTGCAAGAATTGACCCCGAATGGGATTCCAGTCTAATGCAGGGCACCACATTCACCACTGGGGGGCATTTCAACAGACAAACATTACAGGCTTGTTATTGGAAAGATGGAGGAACACAGAGTACCTGTGGAAACCTACTTAAAGACAGGGACAACATGTGAAACCTGTGCACTGAGAGTAACCTGAGCTCAGGATCAAACCCTGGAGCTGTAAAGCGAGAGTTCTACCCACTGCACCACAGCGCCGCCCTGGCTGCAAATAACCTGAAGTGAAATAAGACGGGATAACGATGTTTATTAGTGCAAGACTTTTTTTTTTTATTATGCTTGTACTTAAAAAAATTAAATCAAAATGCCAATGAGGGCACACAGAGGTGGATATTTAACTCATTCAAACTATCCTAGCTAGGTTTTACCAAACTGAAACTAACGTGCTTTAGTGCATTTATTAACTTTAACACTAATTTATAGCAGTGGGATAATGGTGATAAATATTTGTTAAACACGTACACAAGATGGCTGCTGTGGTCATTTGGCAGCACGCTTGTGCACGGAAATTGTGCATGTGAGGCTGGAGTAACAGCACCACGTGACACCGCACCCCCCCACACACCACCACCTGCATTACCAAACAAACACCGCGTTTCAACGCAGTTACGTTCATCCACAGCGCACAATGCACAAGCACTAAACTTCTAATTACAGCTTGCGTCCGAGTTTCCCCCCAAAAGTTGCACAAGATGGCCGCTACCGCGCGTCTCCTGTGGTCATTCGGCGCCACGCTCGTGCACGTCCTGGGAAACGGGGTGGGGGACACGTGACACTGCAACACCCCCCCCCCCCCCTGCATAAACAAACCAACATGGCGTCGTGCATTGCATAATTAAGTTCATATTGACTAATACATACTAACTTAACCTTTTCTAATTAATGAAGTGCTTTTAAAAAAGTTGTCTCTAGTACTAGTCCAGCAGCTGATTGCAATCACGTACACGGAAGCCCGTTTTACACAAGAAAACGATCTGGCGCGTGAAATCCATGTCTGACTTCCACTTTTTTATATATCTACTCTTTTTCCTGCGTCCCCCAAACCTCCAGATATAAACTCCTTTTGTCTCTGCTCATGTGAATGCTACTCATGTACCATAAACGAGAAGTCTAATATTTAATATTGTGTATATCCCCCAGCGCATGGCGCTAACTGAGGAGTTATGGGTGTCGCGTCCTCACAATCGCGTTTCTAAACGAGGCTCAGATCCCCGAATGTCCAATTTCCTTTACGGAAAATTAAACTAAATATGTTGAAGGAGGGGGCGGAGTGGTTAGCTATATATCTTTTAGAATATGAAATATATATTAAAAAAACAATAGACCAAAACGTGGAAAAGTTTCCTTCATCAGCGCGGCCATCTCGCATGGCGCAAAATGGCAATAATACGTCATAACGTAAAGCCGTACCCAGGCAGCACTAACACTGCCCCCCTCCTTCCACCCAATGCTACCCGCTTTCTGATATTAGTCCGGGAAATAAAATGTGTGCGCTCAGGAACTCAGAAACGAATAGGAAAGAAAATAAGTTTTTTTTATTTTTTTTAGATCTACACAAGTACAACTTGCTAGCTCACTATTAGCAGTTTTACCTGTCATACGCGCATCTTAGCTTAGCAACTCGACCACTAGCTAGTAGCCTCGAACCAGACTAGCCGTTTATTAAAAAACAAACAAACAAGAAAATATTTCATGTTTCTCAGAAGCGAAACCTGTAACCCAATATAAACCACCGATCGGCATCAATTTTAGTTGAAAAACAAAAAACGTGCACATCATGAGCGTGTTAGCCTGATAGCAAGGTTAGCTGGGATCCGCAAAGGCCTAGTGAGCATACGCACGCTGGAGTCGATGATCTTCATTGCTCTTGCTGTAGTTCTACAATCTAAAACCCCACACACGACGATTTGTAAATAAAACAAATGGATATTTACATACCTGTTCCAACCCTGGAGATGAGTTCAGGGGAGGGGTAGGGTTTATAGGGTAAAAAGGGGGAAAGGTTCGGGAGGGAATTTAGAGAGGATTCGGGGAAGAGGGAAGACACACAATTGCGTGATGAGACTCCACTCTGAGCGTACAAAGACAACGCAACGCGCTCCAATCAACTTTCACCCATGACCACGACTTCCGCCCAGAGTCCCGCCTTTTCCTCTTCTTTGTCCCTCTTTTTTCTGCTTGAGAGGAGGGAGGAGTGTGGAGCACGCGGGCATGTCGCCTCCAGCAGGACACCACGCAAATCATCAGTAAACATATCATCCGGGAGACATTTAAACTACTTTAACATGTTACAACTAATTTTCTTAACTCAATTTTCTCGTGATCTTGACATAACAAACATTCCTCGTGATCAGTATTAAATTTTTCTGTGTATTCGGCATAAAAGCATGTTCAAGAGGCAGCATCAAGAATAGTATCCATTCCATAAAAACACAGTTTCATTACCACTAATGGATTTTAATAAAAGTGACTACTTAAGTACAATTTTCAGTTATCTGTACGTGATCAGAGTATTTTAAGTTTAAGGAAATCATTACTTTGTAATGTGCAATATCTTACTTTTTAAACCACTACCACGTTATTCATTTATTTATTATTTTTTTGTTGTTGCTTTTGCTTATATCAGGTGCAACAGATGAAAAGATACAAACCAAAAAAACAGTCAACAGAATGACTGAAAATTTGGAAGCATTATAAAATAATGTTGGAGGCATTAATATACAGTATCAGTTAAAAGTGTGGACATGCCTTCAGCTTTTTTCTTTATTTGTATTATATTTAATTAAATTCATTTTAATTTGTATAGAACTTTTAGCAATGAACATTGTCTCAAAGCAGCTTTACACAGAAAATGTGGTGCTACAAATGAATAGGATAAGATAAGCTAAGATAAGCTAAGATAAGATAAACCTTTATTCGTCCCACGAATAAAGGTTTAATATAAAACATTTCCCTTTATTCGAGGGGAAATTTCTTTGTTACAACAGCATGAAAAAACTAAAAAAATAAATGCAAATATATAAAAGAATAGACGAATAAGACATACTATAATATACAAGTATATACACAACACAATGTATAAATACGGATGAGGGAAAGTACGTATTGCAGGTTGTATTGCACACAGGTAGTATTATTAAATAGTAAAACAGTAAAAACAGTAACTATTACACCATTGCACAGTAATAGCAGTGTGTATTTTGGTTAATGGTTCACTGGGAGCAGCTTTGATTGTACAGTCTAATAGCAGCAGGGAGAAAAGACCTTCTGTATCGCTCCTTCAGACACTTAGGATGTAACATTCTGTCACTGAAGGAGCTGCTCAACGAGGTAACAGTTTCATACAGGGGGTGGGAGGCGTTCTGCAGCAATGATGATAGTTTTGCTACCATCCTCCTTTCTCCCACCTCCTGTACAGTGTCCAGGGGAATCCCCAGGACTGAGCTGGCCTTCCTGATCAGCTTGTCTAGTCTCTTCCTGTCTGCTGTAGAGATGTTGCTACCCCAGCAGACCACTCCATAGAATATGGCTGATGCCACAACAGAGACAAAAAAGGTCTTCAGTAGCTCTCCATGCACTCCAAAAGACCTTAGTCTCCTCAGCAGAAAGAGTCTGCTCTGCCCTTTCTTATAGATTGCCTCAGTGTTGTCAGTCCAGTCCAGTTTGTTGTTTAGCTGAACACCCAGGTATTTGTAAGAGTCCACTCTCACAATGTCCTGTCCCTGAATGTCAATGTAAGTGTTGAAGTGTGTTTGTGCCTACGGAAATCCACCACCAGTTCTTTGGTTTTCCCCGCGTTTATCTGGAGGCAGCTCCGTTGGCACTAGTCCACAAAGTTCTGTATAAGTCCTTTGTACTCTAAGTCATCATCATTCGTGATCAGACCGACGATGGCAGAGTCATCAGAGAACTTCTGTAGGTGACAGGTTGCTGAGCTAAACATGAAGTCTGCAGTGTAGATGGTGAAGAGAAACGGGGCAAGAACCGTTCCCAGCGGGGCTTCAGTGTTGCAGACAATCATGTCAGACTCACAGTCACGAGTCCTCACATACTGTGGTCAGTCTGTGAGGTAGTCCAGTATCCAGGCAGACAGATGATGGTCCACTCCCAGGTACACCATCTTATCCCTCAGGAGCACAGGTTGGATGGTGTTAAAAGCACTAGAGAAGTCAAAAAACATGATTCTCACAGTGCTCCCAGCCTTTTCCATGTGTGAAGTAGCCCGATTTAGGAGGAAGATGACTGCGTCTTCCAGTCCAATGCCAGGTTGGTAGGCAAACTGAAGTGGATCCATTGATGGGCTCACCAGAGGTTGGAGTTGAGTAAGCACCAGCCTCTCCAATGTCTTCATCAGATGGGAGGTGAGTGCTAATGGTCGGTAGTCCCCAAAGTCTTTTGGGTGCGACGTCTTTGGAACAGGCACCACGCAGGATGTTTTCCATAGCTGTGGCACCTTCCCCAGCTTCAGGCTCAGGTCAAACATGTACAGCAATATGCCGCACAGCTGGTCTGCACAGGTCTTTAGTAGCCTGGAACTGATGCCGTCTGGGCCCATAGCCTTCCTCGCTTTGATCTTCCTGAGCTCCATTCTCACCTGGGCTTTTGTAAGGGGCAGTATGTATTGGATGGAGTGTTGGCTGGAGGGAATTGGCAGGGGGGGGGGGGGGGGGGGGGGTTAGGTGTGTTGTATATTGACTGTGAGCTGATAGCAGAGAGAGGTGGGGCTGGAGCTGCTTGCTGTGGAACCAGAGAAGGGGGATTGCAGCAGGGGAACTGGATGGGGGCAGGGGAGGGTAGCTGATCAAATCAAATGTTCTTAAGATGTTCTTTATAAGTGTAAGTTTGTTCCTGATGAGCGAGCCGGTGACGACTGTGGCAAAGAAAAGCTCCCCGAGATGGCACAAGGAAGAAACCTTGATAGGAACCAAACAATCTTAACATTCAATATTCAACATTATACATGAAAACTAAGAGCATCCAAACATAAAAAGAGCAGGCATGGATTTATGTATTAAATAAAAGCATTTTCAGTAACCCAGAATATGTTTTATATTTTCCATTCTTCATTCTTTTGCTTTGATGAAAGCTTAGTACACGCTTGGCATTCTCTCAATCAGAAAACAAATTTGTCATCTAGTCACCTGGAGTAGTTTTCCAACAATCTTGAGGAAGTTCCCAGAGGTGTTTGGTGCTTGTTTGCTGCTTTCCCTTTACTCTCTGGTCTAACTCATACCAAATGGTTTTAAATGAATTTAGATCAGATGATTGTGCAGGCCAGGTCATCTGATGCAGCACTCCATCGCTCTTCTTCTTGAATAAATAGCTCTAACAGAACCTAGAGTTGTGATTGGTGACATTGTCTTTTTGGAATACAAATGATGGTCCCACTAAAATGGAATGGCATTTCGCAGCAAAATGCTGTGGTAGCCATACAGTTTAGGTGTGTTCCTTAAGCATTAGCTAAATCACCAACAGTTTCAACAATAGAGCACCTCCACACTATCACCCCTTTTCCTCCATGCTTCACAGTGAGAACAATACATTCAGGAATTAAGTGTATAATTTTTTTGGTCAGATTTTTTCAATCATAACACTAATCCCTTGAAACGCTCTTCTGATATATATTTTGTGTTTGTTTTTTTTGTTTGTTATTTTGTACTCCAGCACGGGTACCAGAGAGCACATGAGACCCAAAGAATAAATGTAATCTTGGTTCAAGGTTGTTCAAGGTTGTTTATTTGCCACATATATATTACATACATGATGTAATGCAGTGAAATATTTTTCCTTAGTTCCTCGTCCCACAGTGCAGCGTGCATGCACTTATCAAAAACTGTTTATTATGTTGTTACACAATCCTATGCAAAATAGGAAGCTTGTGAGAAACCTTCACACTGCAAAACCTGAAGCCTCTTGTCCACCTGCTGTGGAAATATGCAAATATAAATAGCCTTCAGAGCTTATCCAAGTAGCAAGTAGCAAATCCAAAAACATGCTTGTTACAAGATAATCTGGACAAGTATGGGGAGGTAGTTCTGGTTCTCTTGCAGACCAGACAAACAGAACTGGAACAGGTATACAAATATTTGGCAAAATGGGTTAAATGTGAATGACATTACCTATGTAAGTGACAATGTTTAAAAAAAAAAAAATACAATACACATGTGGATGTGAATAATCTGATTTCACTTCAGAAATTATAAAAAATCTCAATCATGAAGTGATTTCATGAGGAAATCCAGTATCATCTTCTTCTTCTTCTTCTTCTTCTTCTTCTTCTTCTTCTTCTTCTTCTTCTTCTTTTGGCTTCTCCCATTAGGGGTGCCCACAGCGGATCATCCGTCTCCATACCCCCTGTCGTCTACATCTGCCTCTTTCAAACCAACTACCTGCATGTCTTCCCTCACCACATCCATGAACCCCCTCCTTGGCCTTCCTCTTTTCCTCCTTCCTAGTGGCTACATCCTCAACATTCTCCTACCGATAAGTATATATTTGAAAATATTGGTATCTTTTTACTTTGAACATGTACCAAAATGTGTAAATGCTTTCCTCTGTTTTAATGATGATGATGTGGTGACACTTTTGTCCATTATACCAAGCAAGATCTTAATAGCTAGAAAGCCAGTAAAACACATTTTTGCTTAAACATCAGGTTTTAAACTTTCAGAATTCAATCAAAGCAACCATTGTTTCGGCTGATTGCCACACAGATACTAAATGTGAAAGTAGCCTAAGACTAATAAAAAAAAAACAAAAGATAAAAGACCAAAAAGACAAAAGCAGCCTATGTAGTTAAGATTGGAACGGGTGATCTAATCTCAAATCAAGCCAAAAATAAGAGCTAATCCCTGATGCCCTGTCAGTCACACAAAAAAGGCAGTCTAAGAAGTGCCCACTATGTGGAAATGCAATCTACCTTTTTTACAAGAAACAAACTGCACAACAGATTTTTGAGCATCTTGTAGTGATATGGCTTCCAGATATTGTGCCTTGAGCTCTCTACAATTTGATCTTTGTATTTGAAATTCCAATTTTCTATGCTATACTGTTGTGCCACTCAGGAACATGACTTTTGTCGATCTACACCAGAAAAACCCTGAAATGATCTTGAATACAGTCAAATAGTCATTTATTACCTACTATTGCCAATAATTTTGGATTTTATACCAACTCAGATGCTTCCTGAAAGGATGTTTTTGGTTCCCCTTTATGAATTGAGCTTCTCTGTACCTTTTATATATAGACATTCTATGTGGATTTCTTACTGTTGCTGTATAGTGTTTGACTTTTCTTTTGCCTTTTATTTTTCTAATATAGTCTTTGACTCTTTTTTTACTTTAAAATTAATAAATTGTACCTTTACCTTAGGATATAAATTAAAATCTTTTAAATTACATTTAACAATGAACCTGTAAAAAGCTTCCTTTGACCAGTGTCATCTCTCAAAATAGACACCAATGTCAAACCTTCCCTTTATCACCAATATGCACCAATAGTTTAACATCTTATCTTATTCTTGCATTGGAATGACATACCTCTTTCAGAAAAGTTTCAAGTCTTATCACAGTATTGAAACAGCACTGTTTAAAGTATTTTAAATGTTAAGTATTAAACCGCCTATTACCTGTGTATTATTATTTGTGCTGTTCCAGTTTTGTGAAAATTATTGAGGGAAATATTTTTCTAGACAGAATAGTAAACATTGGTGTTTCACAAGTTCCTCTGTTCTAGGGCAAAATATTTCCCTCCCTATACAGTATATACTACATACAGGGGGAATTATGTGTAAACATGTTATCAGTTTCCAGTACATTGCTGATGATGCACAGCCGTATGTTTTTAGTAAAGGCAGGTGATAACAATAACAGTAATTTTAAAGAACATGTTAAGGACATAAAGACTGGACATTTCCTACCCTCATCCTTTGTAAATCTGACAAGACAGGTGTTCTGCTTGAGACAGCGCTAAATATGCATTCTGATTTTCTAGTATGTCAGTGTGGCATTGTAGGTATGTGCATTAGTAAAAATCCTGGTTGTGATTATTCACTTAAAGTGAAGTGCGTGTGTGTGTGTGTGTGTGTGCACAAACATAAACACTTAAACTGAATGTTTTCAGAAAACAGGGATGTCTAAGTTGCATGTGATTCCACCGCCTCCATTTGACAGTCTGATAAATTCACAATATGTATGTTTTGGGCAATGTCATGTAGGGCATTGGATCCTTTGATAAATCAAATAAGTAAACCACATCACAGGCTACAAAGTGTTACCATTGAAGTGCATATGTTATGGGGTGGTAAGCTTGTCTGCATGCCCGCCATGTCCTTCCTACAAAGTCACAAGTCATGTTAAACTTTTAGTACCTGCAGAAAATTCTACTGGTGGCACCAACTCTAATGTCTATAAATTGATAACGCACTGTTTGAAGTGGCAGACTTATCCAGTGAGTCAGTCTTTGTTTGTACAGGGAAGCTTCCATTATAGTTTCTATGAAACAGATAAACAGTTGATCTGAGGAATGTCAGGCATAAATAGCACAACAAGGTACACTATGATGACACTCCATAGTCACCCAGCTGCCAATGCATGCCAGGAAAAAAAAAATCTTTTCAGATTGATGTCTTACATAATCTCACAAAAAAAGTGGGTCCCACATTGGCATCTAAGAGAAACATGGCAGATGGATGCCACTGTGCCATGAGATAACAGCCACACATATTTTATATTAAGTCTATGTGGGAATTTCCCATTGGAAAAAAGTTAATATTTAGACTAAGCCAAGGCACCAAGTTCAGGCTATGTGGTGCATACTATTCACAACAGAGTTTCCACATAAAGGCATCCAGAACCTGTGTGCTAGGGTTCAGCAGATCTCAGCTGGTGATTCACATTGAGGGCACAATTCCACCGGCCCCGCTGCCCTAGCTGAATTTCCAAGTTCTACCTATTAAAGCAGCCATGTTGTTCTGACCACCGGGGAAAAACTGATTCCTTTCAAAGTGACAAAATGCTACATTTGGGGTCAAAATGCTACATTTTATTTACAAATCAATGCCTTGGAAATGTTAGTAGTTAAAGCAAGCCTAGTGGGACCAACACTACTACTAATACTGTGATCAATTCTGTTTCATATAGAAGTGACATGGTGTGTACGATTCTTTGTGAATCTTAAACATATAGTGCGAAAGAAGTCAAAAGGGTAGATCTTTAAATTGCAAAGTCTGTCTTTAGATAACGAAAACTTTGTTGATGGATACATGAAAATAGACATCAGCATTATTCAGGTCCACAGTATGAATCAGTTCTGTTTTCATGGCATAGGTCTGGTATCATATACAGAGCGCATACAGAGAGGGAAGGTATTTATTATTGCCCATAGTTGTTTATATTAATTAATGCCTTTAGTTCTACAATTATAATCTATACATAGATATAACCTTTTTCTGAACACATTCATAGGTTAGCAGAACTCTTTGTTGATACATGCAGGAAATGCACTGGGTTTTCCTCTGTAGACTCTGTTGTCTGGTTCCTCTCAAGGTTTATTTCATATGCCAGATCGGGGAGTTTTTCCTTGCCACAGTCGCCACCGGCTTTCTTATCAGGGTCAAACTTACTTAATAAGAACATATTCACTTTTATTCACCACATTATCTGTGTAAAGCTGCTTTGAGACAATGTTCATTGTTAAAAACGTTATACAAATAAAAATGAATTGAAGTGTTATGGGTGTTGTTTAGAACCTGCTCTATAAGATAGATAGCACCTGCTAGAGACCCTATGGCATAACTTCATATGTAAACATGGTATTAGCTTCCATTGCTATGCTGATGATACACAGTTGTACAGTGGGGTAAATACATTTTTGATCCCCTGTTGATTTTGTACAAATATTTCTTACAAAGAAATTAACAGTCTAGAATTTTTGTTAGGAAGAAAAAATATATGAAATAAATAAATAAATAAAATAATATTAAATATAAGTGATTTTTATATTTGATCGAGTGAAATAAGTATTTGATCCCCTACCAAACAGCAAGAACTTTGACTCCCACAAACCCAAACTAGTCCTGTCCCTTTAAGAAATAACTCCTAATATCAAAGTGTATAAAAAACACCTGTCACAGAACCAACCTCTTCCGTTCAAACCTCTCTACAGCCATGGTCAAGAACGAAGAGCTGTCAAAGGACATCAGGGACAAGATTGTAGACCTGCACATGGCTGGAATGGGCTACAAGACCATCAGCAATAAGCTTGGTGAGAAAGAGACCACTGTTTGCACGATAATTCAAACAGATACAAGATAAGAAAATTGCCCTCGCTCTGGAACTCCATACAAAATATCACCTCATGGGGTAAGGATGATTCTGAGAAAGGTGAGTGATCAGCCCAGAATTACAGGGGAGGAGCTTGTTAATGATCTCAAGGTAGCTGAGATTACAGTCACCAAGAAAACCATTGGTAACACAACAAGGTCCCTCTGCTCAAGAATGCACATAAACAGACACATCTGAAGTTTGCCAATGAACACCTGAATGCTTCAGGTGGATTTGAAAAAGGATTGGGAAAATGTGATGTGGTCAGATGAGACCAAAATTGAGCTCTTTTGCATCAACTCGACCCACCGTGTTTGGAGGCAGAGAAATGCAAAAAGACCCCAAGAACACCATCTCCACTGCCAAACATGGAGGAGGAAACATTCTGCTTTGGGGCTGTTTCTCTGTTAAGGGTACAGGAAGACTTCACCACATGAACAGGGTCATGCAATGTAGAGTCTTGAATGAAATCCTTCTGGCTTCAGCCAAAACACTGAAGATGGGCCATGGATGGGTCTTCCAGCATGACAATAACCAAAAACATACGGCCAAGGCAGCAATGGTCTTGTTGCCCATTCCAGCCTTGTGCAGGTCTACAATATTGTCCCTGATGTCCTTTGACAGCTCTTTGGTCTTTCCCATGGTGGTGGAGAGGTTTGAATGGAAGAGGTTGATTCTGTGACAGGTGTCTTTTATACACATAAGTTGATATGGAAAAACCTAAGGTAAAACTGTTCCTGATTGGGTAATAAGACATGGTAACCAGAGATGTGTGAGCCCAGACAAAGACATTCTGTATACTTTACATACATGCATCGTAATGATCCTATAGACACTGAACCAACATCATATGAATATGTGTTAAGAGAACTGGTGTGATGATGCTGATTTGAAACATGATATATACTTCTGTGCAAAAGTTTGAATTCGCTTTAAAAATGTCACCCGTTTCATTAAAGCTCACTCTTTTATTCATTAAATGATTTGCAAAATGAATGGACAATATATTCAAGACTTGTACAATATATGTTATATAAAATTCAGCTTTGGGGACCTTTGCAATCTCAATGTCCATTTCACTTGAGTTTCACTCCATGATTCCTGAACACTTTCTACAAGTTGCAGTTGCGTGACATTCACATTAATGTACCATTCGATCAAGCAGCTCCCACAATAGCTCAATAGGTTCAAGCCCCAGTGATTGCTCTGTTAACTCCTGATAGACAGAACACTGCTGCAGCTGCCTCTCTACATAAGTCTTGCATATTTGAAGCAGGGCTTTGAGCCATTGTTCTGTCAAGCACTATCATACATTTATTCTGCACCTTAAAAAAAACTCTTTAACACTTGAAACATCTCTATATCATATATCATTCAAACATCATCTATAAAATTTTCCCCCAGTAATCCTCTGTCAAGTGTCTGTGTTTCTTTTCCCCCATTTTGACTTTACTATTGGTCAGTCATAGGTGTTTTGCAGCTATTAGTAAATTTGGTATTCACCTTCCTGTACAATAATACACAAACTTATTTTTCTATCCAGGTTAGATAGAGCTTGTACTGTTCTATAAAAGAGCTAATGCAAATTTTTTTAAGATAGCTTCAATCTCTTAGCAATTTCCCACATGGAATATCATTCATTTCTCAAAACAAAAACAGACTGATGAGTTTTTGAAGATAGCTCTAATTTTTTGTGTTTTTCTAACAGTGTGTGTGTGTGCACAAACATAAACACTTAAACTGAATGTTTTCAGAACACACACACGCACTCACGCACTCACGCATACACACTCATGCGCAAATGCACACATAAACAGCAAATAAAAAATAATCTGCACACAATTGGTGTTTGCCAACTTGAAACTAATGTTTACATCTAACCAAAGGTTTACATGTACAGTATTTAGTTTTTAGTTTTATATGGACAATCCACTTGCCCAATCATCTGTACCGTACTGACTGGTGCAACAGTGTCACTGTGTTTGCTGTTTTTGACAATTACTGTGTCTACTGTCTCCTTGTTTCATGTTGTCTGTTTTTTTAGCACTAAATGTTGCACATGTGCACTTTCTGTTGTTAGTTTAGATGTTTGTGTACTTCTGTGTTTCTTTTGTTAACTGATGTTGTTTGGTGTAGCATCGTGGTCCTGTGGAAACTTTGTTTCGTTTCACTGTGTACTGCACAGCATATAGTTGAAATGTCAATAAAGCCTAGTTGACTTGACTTGACTTGACCTGACTTGACTTGTAAGCATTAGAATATTTTAGCCCTGGTTTCCTTTGCAGGAACTTAAACTGAGTGGGTTTATCGATTAAAAATAAATCTTCAAATAAAATAATAACATTTTATATTTATGGCATGATACCCCTATCCTTATACCCTTACCTTATAGCTGACATGCATCGAAATCAGCACAGTATGGCTGTATAATATCAAAATCCATGCTGTCTGTCGTAATGCCAGGCTCGGGATTTGAATCCTATTGAAAAACTGTGTCTTAAATTACAAAAAGCAGTTCATATACACAAACCTAATGTTGCCAAACTTCTTGGACATTACAGCTACATTCCTAAACATTCGATTTTATGTCCTAACTTACTTAGATATAGAAAGACACAAAAAGAACCTTAGTGGTGTTATTATCTATTAGCTAAGTATTCATTATGTGTGTAAATGTTTGTTCAAATAGTTAGGAAATACACAATGTTCTTATTATCTCCATGCACTTTTTATGTAGTCATTTTCTGCGCATTTTTTAACGTTGGCAATAATTCTGCACGTAACCAGATGACAATCAAACTATGATATATGTAATATATTACTCCAGATCCAAGACACAACACAACACAACACACATCCAGAGTATGTGTAATTGTCTTTAATGAACATTTATTTCTTGCAACTGGTAACCAACAAACTACATAAACTACATCAATGTACACTCTTTGACCTGAACATAAGACATGAGTAATGTGTAGACAATCTCAAGTTTCAGTCCTTCACTATTACAGTAGATCTATGGATGAATCTATGGATCTACTGGATGGCTCCAGTACAGATTTGATTAAGAACGATTCCTGGCTAAGCACTTAGGAAAAGGATTGTGATTCATATTTCTAACACTAATCTTTTTTTATATCGATAACCTTCTGCATCGATATTTTCATCAGGTAAGAACAGTAGGATCAATATTCATAATTTACAAATATTCTTCTGATAAAATATAGATACCAGTGAGATGGATTCTGGCATATACACACACAGTTCTAACTAATATCGGTGAAATGGTGCATAAGAGAAGGGAAAGGGGAAGAGAGTGATAGGCAGGAAGACAAAATGGATAAAAGACACATGTGTAAGAATAAGAAGGTAGATTGAAGCAAAGCAAAAATTATAAACACACATCATTAAGCCCTTGTAGATGACGACCAATATCTGCTCCACATTGTTCATGCTTTCTCCTATCCTGACTGGCTGATCAGGTTGTCCAAAGAGAAAGAGAACCCCTCACTAGAATTTGGGAAAATCGACCCAACTCAACTCAATCCATTTTGAGAAGTTGTTAATGCTTGAGGCTGACAATAAGTTTGATAGAATGTTCTGAAAAACTTCCCATGATCCTCCTGACATTGATATGACCATTCTCAACTGGATGACAGCATTTACATGATGTTAGAATAACTGGAGGTAGTCAGTACATGGATATAGCATGTGCAATAAAATGTATGCACCAATACAATCACACCTGCAGCTTTCTATTAATAATACAGAGACTTGCATTTACATACAGGAAGGAAAAGCGGTCTATTTTAAGGCTCAGCAAAAGACTAGATTTTCCAAAGGCTGCAATGTATATTTGTCACTATGGTCTGGATTTACTGAAGGTTTTCATATACTTGCTCTAAAAACACTTTAGGAATTTACAACAATTACATTTCTTTTTATATTCTTTCACAAGTAGCAATGCTTCAGGAAATTATTCAGGTGTCTCAAGATATAAATTATGCTCCTTAAACTATACAGGACAAACATGCAGCATTGCTATGAAATATACAAGGTAGAACTATAAGAGTGCAGTATGGAAATAATGACTGTGATAGTGAGGAACCACTCGGTGATATACAGTTTTAGACAGGACAAAACAAGGAAGTCTGGGAATTTGTAAATCCGGCAAGTTCTAAGTAGACGTAGAAAGCAGACAGCATGCATGGAATCTGAAAGAGGAAAGGGAAATAAACCCATCAGGCAACAGTTACAAAAAATGGATCATAGATAAAAATAAATAAAAAAGATCAGTCTGAGAACAGATTTTGAGTTGAATTATATTGAAAGCCCCACTGCATGTATGTGTAATTTATCTGCATTGTTGTCTCAATGTCCAGTCAACTGGTTTTTGATGTTTTACGTTTATACTTTTCGACTAGTTAAAGTAAAACCAAATAATTATGAAAAAAGATAACATTAAGCCATGGAAATCAAAGGCTAGTTAAATGCTAATACTGATTACATGTACTTTATGTGTGTCTGCTGGACAACTGACAATGTAAAAGTCATTTAAACACTAATTGGTTGTAAAGTATACAGTTTATTATTATTGTTGTGATTATTTACAAGGTAATGACGAAAACCTATAACGTAATATGTTTAATTCGGTGCACAATGATGTTAGAGCAAGTGAGTGTATGCAAGTGTGTAAATGTGCTTACCAGTAAGGTGATTAACTGGCTGCAGCCTCTGGCTGCATGATATAATGTCTGGATGGTTCCACCCTACTGCCACAGTGTGCATCACTCCTGCAACACAATGAGTTCATAGTGTTTATTAGATATAACACACACATAAAGCATTACACTGTATTTTCTCTGTAATTCTATGATCAGAAGTGAATAAAACTGTAAAAGGAGGTGGGGCTAAATCAATCAATACAGCTTATCTTAAGCTGTGCTTAGTGATACTTTCAAAATGGCTCACTATTAAATTTACTGTAATACAAATCTCATTTAGAAATGATAAACACAGGTAGAATACGTGCCAAGTCACAATAAAATCTCCTCTTAATTGTTCCAGTTACAGCCATTCAAAACCAATGATTCAGTCCACAATGTATCATGTATCACCCATCCACCTGTGTATACGTGTTTTTCACCTAAGAATGTGCATAATATATAGATAATTATTTAGATTATACACATATGTATTGTTGAAATTTATTATATTTCAACAGCCTTACAATATTACTGAGTATAATAATAATAATAATAATAATAATAATAATAATAATAATAATAATAATGTGTGTACAAAAATATTGATTATTCCAATACAGAATAAACACAAAAACTGTCTTTCTAACATGTTTTGTATACATTTCTAATTAAGCTAGGATGATTTTAAATATTCTGTTTCTATAGATTTTGTTTCTATATACAATACAATCATTAATTCAATCAGTTGACAATTGTAAAATTGTGTAGAAATAAATGAATACACTTATATTGCCTCTTTGCAAACACACATTTTAATTGCACAACTTGCACAGACTGCAAGTATTGAATCTCATCTCAACTATATACTGTATATTCTATTTCACTTGCTACTATAACTCATAGCCAAATGTATAATTTTTTTTTATTTTATTGTATTTGTTCTTATTATATTTTATTATATTTTAAATTCCATTTTATTTTTTCAGCATATATTAAATTCTTCTAATACTATTGTCAGAGAGCCACCAGTCACGCCTCCCTCCAACGCTCTACACTTTCGCTCAGCCTCTTCCTCCTACTAATCACCTACACCTGTCTTCCATTTACTCGTCCCTTATGTAAGGTCCCTACTCCCCTTTACTACCCGTCCGATCTACCGTTAACTAACCATAGATCATCCAGACTAACTACCGTTCCTACGACCTCTTGAGTTGTCAATGCTACCCGCTACGATTCTTGTGAAGCATGCCTCAGTTAAGTTAATTGTTTCCTGCACTCCTGTTACTTAGTCTCTTGTGTATGCCTATCTTTTTCGGCTTCTCCCGTTAGGGGTCGCCACAGCGGATCCTCCGCACGTTTGATTTGGCACATGTTTTACGCTGGATGCCCTTCCTAACGCAACCCTCCCCAATTTATCCGGGCTTGGGACCGGCACTAAGAGTGGCTGGGGATGGTTCCCTGACCGGGAATCGAACCCGGGTCGCAGCGGTGGGAGCGCTGCATCTTAACCACTAGACCACCAGGGGACCTGTGTATGCCTATCTAAGATCAATAAAAGAAACATTGTTTTACTCCCGGTTCCTGATGCCTGGTCTATCCTTGACTGAGGATCGGACCGAAAAGAACTAACCTTGATGGATCCCCAACCAGCTCCAATCACGGATCCAGTCAAGGAACTCGTTGCCGCTCTCCAGGAGGCGTTCACTCCGGCTTCTACCAGCGTGGCTTCACCGCCTGCCTCCGGCAGCCCAATGACTCTTCCGGCTTCATACTCCGGGAAAGCGGCCGAGTGCAGCGGCTTCCTTCTGCAAGTCAACCTATACATTGAAATGCAGCCTACTAAATTCCCCACCAATCGTTCCAAGGTGGCTTTTCTCATCTCCCTGCTAACCGGAAAGGGTCTGTCATGGGCGAGAGCTATATGGAATGCCAATAGTGCCCTGACCACCTTGTATTCGCTCTTTACCAGCCACTTCGCTGAAGTGTTCAGCATAACCACCAGGGCACTTACCACAGCGGACCTATATACAAGAAGCCTTAAAACAGGGCTTCATCACCCCATCCTCTTCTCCAGCGTGGGCGATAAATAGAAGACGGCCTTCATCACCCCCACAGGGCACTATGAGTACTAAGTAATGCCATTTGGACTGTCCATTTCTCCAGCCGTATTTCAGACGTTTATGAACAAGGTGTTTCGACCGTTTCTTCATCAGTTCTTCATCGTCTACATTAATGACATTCTCATATACTTCTAAAATCTAACGGAACATCGGGGTCATGTCACCCAAGTCCTGGAATGATTACGGAAGCACCACATCTATTTAAAGCTGAAGAAGTGTAAGTTTCACCCAATGTACAGTTCCTGGGGTACGACATCAGTCCGTCAGGGGTACGAATGGGCCAGGGGAAGGTTAAGGCAGTTCTGGACTGGCCACGTCCGGGTTCCACAAAAGAGCTCCAACACTTCCTGGGATTCTCCAATTTCTATCAGAGGTTTATTCGTTATTTCAGTTTGGTCACCGTCCTGCTCACCTCACTCCTGAAGGAAAAGACCAAAACCATTGTCTGGAACCAGGAGGCCAAGGAGGCCTTCATAGAACTCAAAAAGAGGTTCAGTACCGCCACCACTTCTATGACACCTGGATCCTCAATTTCCATTCATTGTGAAGGTGGACGCCTCCTCCACAGGCGTAGGGACCGCTCTATTCCAACATATGGGTAACCCTCCTTCTTCTTGAAGAAACTCTCTCCCGCAAAACAGAACTATGACATCAGTAATCGAGAACTTCTAGCTATCAAACTGGCTCTGGAACAGTGGCAGCACCAGTTGGAAGGGACGACGCATGTGTTTACGGTGATCACAAGAACGCCTTAATCCCCATCAGGCCAGATGGGCTTTGATCTTCACCCCCTTTCACTACACCATCACCTATCCTCCAGGATCCAAGAATGGGAAATGACCCCACGGACCCGGAACCTTTTATTCCACCCAACCTCATCCTCGGTCCCATCGTGTGGAATTCTGATGAGGAGATCCAAATGGCAACCCGTGGGAAACCTGCCCCACCAGAATGCCCTGAGGGGAGGACATTCATCTCATGGACTTGCCGTCAACCTCTGTTGAGGTCAGTCCACGAGGCTCCAGGTTCAGGCCACCCGTGTAGGAGACAGACCCTCCTTATGTGCCGATCTTGCTACTGGTGGCCTGGTATGGTTGGAGATGTTGAAAGATACGTCCAATTCTGCTCTGTCCGGGCTATGTCAAAGACACCATGCCACTTACCAGTGGGAATACTGGTTCCCCTACCAACCACACAATGACCTTGGTCCCATTTAGGAATCGACTTCGTCACAGATCTGCCGAACTCTGACGGCAACACATGCACCCTGGAAGCTGTAGATTGCTTCTCCAAATCTTGCAGATTGGTTCACCTCCGAAGTCTGCCTACAGCTCTAGAAACCACGGAGGTACTCTTCCAACACGTGTTTCAAAATGTTGGCCTCCCGGAAGAAATAGTGTCAGTCCTCAGTTCATGTCCCACGTGTGGAAGGCGTTTTTTAAGCTACTCATTCACAGACTAATGGCCAGACAGAGCGGAAGATACAGGAGCTTAGACGCTACCTACGATCCTTCTGCCACTGGACAAGAACAGCTGGAACAGATTCCTCCCGTGGGCTATGTACGCACAAAACTCCCTACGCCAAGAAGTCACCTGGTTGACCCCATTTCAGTGTGTGCTTGGCTTTCAACCTCCACTGTTTCCCTGAATGGAGGAACCTTCAAATGTCCCCTTGGTGGATCACTGGTTCCGAGAGAGCGAGAGAGTTTGGGAGTCGGCACACACCCAGCTCCAAAGAGCCCTTAGGACCACAAAAAGGACAAGACAAAACGCCCTGGACCCGGCACTCCTGGGGGAGTTTCACCTCAATCACCCTGACCGCCATGCACCCAGAGGTCCCGCGCTGGGTTAGGGCGCCGGGAGCAGCCCCTGGAGGAGGGTGTAATGTCAGAGAGCCACCAGTCATGCCTTCCTCCAATGCTCTTCACTCTTGCTCAGCCTCTCCCTACTACTAATCACCTACACCTGTCTTCCATTTACCCGTGCCCTTTATATGGTCCCTCTTTCCCTTCACTCACCGTCTGATCTACCGTTACCTAACCATAGATCATCCGGCCTACCTACCGTTCTTACTCTCGTGTTTGCTAAGATCAATAAACGACAATGAAGTTTTACTCCCGGTTCCCGACGCCTGGTCTATCCGTGACAACTACATATTTACATTTTTTTTACATTTAAAATTCCATTTTATTTAATGATCATAAAAAGGCATGGTTATGTTTGTGGCTAATAAAATATGAATTGTATAAATTGCTGACAAACTTATAACAGATAATAATATGAATTGATTATGATGCATGTTTTTGTGCTTGTCTCTGTGTTCATTCATGAGTGTGTGTGTCTGAAACTTACTGTTTATGCTGACTTATTTCTCATTTCTATTCAACATATCTATTATTCTAGTTTTTTTTCTAGTTTCATTTTATGATAATTAGTGCATATTGTATTGTGTAATAATTTAGTCAGTTTTTAGTGAGCATTTGTGAGCTGCAACTTGATTAGTAGTGAGAGATAAAAAAAATGTCTTTATGATGAGAAGTTCACTACCACTTAATTGTACATCACATCACTGAGCATATAAATATGTATAATAACCCACCTGTTGTCATTAATGTCTGGGCTGTTTCCTAAAATAATAAGAATAGATATTAGTTTTGGATGCACACTCAAAGACAAAGATGTACAGTCTGATTCGCATTAACATCATGCTTTTAGTAGATACACCAACCATTTTCCACATCCAGCGGGTAGGAGCTTAAAACGTCTATAGATCTCACAGTGCTGTAACCAACTCTGCAAAACACAAGAATATACAGAATACATGAAGAGAAATTGAAGTGTCGATAAAAGAAGACAAAAAAAGAAAATAAATATATGAAGGGTTAAAATGACTTACACATTAGATTTCTGAGGAACTGGCTTTTCCTCTCTCTGGAACAGAACATTGCTGAATGATGTCACAGGCTCACTAGCTCGCATGGATTGAGATGTAGTGGGAGACGTAGCAGTGCCATAGTTCCCAGGCCTCACTGGCTTTGCTAAGAAAAAACAAAGCAAATGACACATACTAAAATTTAGCAAACAGTTATAAAATCTGATATGTGAATAATTTTTTGCCTGCACATTTAGCTTGTGTATATGCTCATATTATATATTTTTTTAAAGCTCATAAAACCCAACCTCAAATTTTATGTATAATTCTGCACGTTACCCTCTGGATACACTCTTGGGACTTCTATGGTTAATGATGTACATTAACTCATATAGAGGCTTAAAGAAACCTAGTAACCCTGTCCTTTATTCTTGTGGAAATAACAGTTAGATTTAAAAGTCTATCTGTTATTTCCTTTAAATGTATTAGTTGCGACACTCTCAGGCTACAGTACCAATCTGAGCAGTGTGTGGACGGCGCAGGGCGTTGCGCAGACGCATGGCATCCCGAATACGCTCCACTTCCTGCTGGTAGCGGCGCCGATCATTCATGGCACCTTGTTTGGCGTCCTTCAGTGCCGTCTCAAGTGCCCGAACGCGCTCAGCCGTAGAGCGAAGACGCTTCTCCAGTTTCGGAAGCTCACAGCGCAGATCTGCATTATCACGTACCAGCTGGAGAGGAAGTTGAGATGTGAAGAGGAATTTAATTTCAGGACATTAATTCAATTCAAATGTACATTATTCAATGTTTAATGGAAATGTTCAATGTAGGAAACAAAAACACATGGTTCTGTTACCTGTTTGTGAACCTTTGTAAGCTGGTCCAGGTTGTTTTCAAGAAAGGAAATCTTCTGCTTCTGGGTGTTAGACCCCCCACTATCATCAGGTCCAATTTCTGAACTCTGGCCAGAAATTGGATAGAATAATAAAGAGAGGAGCAAAATACTTTATCTAGTTATAATAGTACAGGCTATAATATGTGCCTGTAAAGTATCATTCAGTCACTAGCATGTATTTGTTGCAACCTGATCTGGTCCTCACTTTTTTAACTCGAGTCGTGAGGTCTTGAACAAACAGCTTGCGCAGGTTGTGGAGGGTCTGGAGCTCACGGGCCTATCATATAGAAGGACATAAAAGGATAAAAGTGTGCTGAGGGTGAACTAAAAAGGAAAATGATTCATTGCTCACACTGGAGGTTCTATAAAATATACACACATCACAATTCTATAACAGTAAAATGTTAAGAGTCTGAATACTTATTGTAATGTTTTTTCTCAATTTATATAGATTGAAATCTGGTCTTGTATAATTGAAATTGAGTGCTCAGGAACATGGCCCACATGACTGCTGAGTGAAGAAACATCATTAGAAAAACTTTATAGTGAAATCCTAATATATTGTTACTTATTTTGTCAAATTCTGTCTCTCTGTTGTTTTCTATGTTGTTCTCTAATTAGGTCTACGCTGCCACTGTCATCTCTTAACAAATGTGTGACTTTTCACAGTTGGGATTCAAGAAACAGACAGACATACATTCAATATAGTATTTATGCACTCTGCTTTAGATTGAGATTTAGATTTACATTCAGAACGGTGTGGAAAATATCCATAAACCTGCCATAAGAATGGGCAGAAAGAATTAATGGATGAACTCAAAAAATAAACTCACGACCGTCTCCTCTAGGCCCTTGAGATCTTGCTTTGACTGCTCATGCCTCTCCTGCTGAAATCTGAGGGAGAAACATAATGTATGTGAGAAAAGTATGTCAAAACATATGATGCTATACTGCAGACATACAATCTATATATTCTACACATGTCCTGCCACTGTTTCTGACTTACGATAGCTGTTCCAAGCGTGCGTTCTTTGTGTCCTCCTGTAGCTTCAGGTTGCTGAAGTCGGATCGCACATGGGCTAGCTCTAATTCCAGAGCCTGGTTCTTACTATTGAAAGAAGTTATGAAAAGTTATATGGATAGCTTTTGTATTCTAATTGACAAAAGATATTACACAATATGTGTCACTATCAATGAAAGCTAATCACTTATAATAAAGAACTAGCCAGTCATTAATTTTGCCAAATAATTACTGTATTTACTAGATATTATGCATAGAAATTGTACAATATTTTTATTAGATATAGTAAGAGTCTAATTGGGTCCCCTACACTATAGTGCTAATAACTTACAGAACATAGTGTTTAATAGATCATTAGTTGAATAAATTATTAATAAAACATATAAATGTTACTGACTCAGTAAGCTCATCAATAAGGCGTTGTTTCTCATTGATCTCATCACGCAGTTGGCTGAGTTGAGTGTGGCGAGGTTCACGTTGGCCTGCAGCGCTGTGAACAGCCTTCTGGAATGACACAAATGGAGAGAGAAAATGCTATTTATAGATGCAAATATATTCAGTCCGCTCAAATGGCAGAACAAGTTATTTAGTTTTTGCTGTACACAGAAGACGTATGAGATGCTAGATCAGAATTTTAGCTTTAAAACCACATGCCTTCACTGAATAGCACAACAAATATTTGGCCTCACTAATCCAGTACTTTCAGATGAGACTGTTTATTATTTATGGTAAGGTGCATGTTAAATGCTGTAAAAGTTAATGCAGCATAACCATTTATTATGCATTATGAATTATGCATTATTTACTTGTAGAATTTTCATCTGGATAGGTAGGTTGGTCATCACATTTTGCATGCCGTCTATGTTTCCAGTCTGTCTGTCTATTATCTGAATTAATACCTAAATAACATCACTAATAACTTTAATTTGTGCTTGATTCAAGCAATTCATACTGGAACACGTCTTTGTTAATACTTAATTACAGAGTCTAAGATGGAAGCCTCTTGTTTTATACTTATGTTCTGCTTTCAGATTTGTACTAATATGTTTTGAAAACCATGTCTGGACATTTATTTCACCTTATCTACTGGTCACTAACTAATTTTACACTTCCCTGGCAGATCTAAAAGGTGTAATTGTAATATCAATCTATTTTTTTTTTCTGACTGTAAACCTTTCTCTTGAAAGTGGTTACTAAACTTGGATAAAATTGCCTGGGGTTTTATGCTAATGCATTTGACTGGAAAAATTCATAGACAGAAGTATAAACACTTACCCTTGCTTCAGATTCACCTGTCTCTGGCTTTTCTGCTCCTTCCAGCTGTTCTGCAATGCCATTTTAAACCAGGTTTTACTTTTGAGTATGCATGCCTTTTCTTGAACATGAAAGCTTGTCTGTTTTTATTTTTTATTTAAACACTATTAATTATAAAAAAAATAAAATAAATACACTGTATACTGAACAATATGCTGAATACTTATTTTTCCAGACATTTAATATATAATTTAAATATGCATTATATGCATGCCTTACCTGGATTCTGTAATAGGGACAGTTCTTCACTCAGAGCATCATAGTTATCCTCTAGCTGTCTCTTCTTCTGCTCCACATTTTGCATATACTCGGTGAGAGAGCGGATCTTTGCCTCATGCTACAAACATGACACACACGGAGGTTAGTTTCAATCAATTCATTATATAATATGTCCCTAGTAGACTAGTAGTCTAAACAGTTTATCATCACTCTCAGAATCTAAACCTGGGAGATGAGGAGTTGGCAGGAGGAGAGTTCTCGGCCAGTCTCCTCCATTTTGCGGTGGCACTCCAGCTGCATGCTCTCCAGCTGCCTGCACCGCTTCACCATCGACTTCACCTCCGATTTAATCTTGCTGATGTATAGCCTGGCCACTGTGAACTCTTCCTCTATAGCGCCACTGATTTCTACTGGCTGAAAAGACGCACAGACAAATTAAAACAATTATTTTTTGGCTGATCATCGTTGACTAGCATTATTTAGAAATAACTACTGTGTGTACATATTTACCAGTTTGATTTCTCCATTGCCCACAATGGCGCTGAACTCACTCAAGTCTCGCATCAAGCCATTCAAGACATCAGCAATGCGCTTCCTCTGCTGCGAGCTCACCTCCTGCATCTGAGCCAGTTCAGCTTCCAGTTCCATTAGACTGGCCTGAAAGAGAGAGGGAAAGAGGGAGAGGGGAAAAAAGAGAGAGAGAGAGAGAGAGAGAGAGAGAGAGAGAGAGAGAGAGAGAGAGAGAGAGAGAGAGAGAGAGAGAGAGAGAGAGAAATTAATATCTGAGCAAGACAGAGAAAACTCCAAGCAAAAGATTTCCAAGGGAACAAGGGCAGACATTTTGAAACATATTTTATACTTGCTGAGTCTGACTTAATATTTGTATATATATATATATATATATATATATATATATATATATATATATATATATATATATAAATACACGTCTGCGTGTGTGTGTGTGTGTGTGTACTGCTGTACCATTTTTTGGCTGAGTTGTTCAGCTAGTTGCTTATTGTGCAGGCTCTTCTCCTCTACCTCCTGGCTCTTCTGGTCATAGTTGACGGCAAGCTCCTCGAGCGCCTGCAGCACTTCCCTCACTTCAGCCTTTGCGCTCTCACTCTCCGAATGCAGCCGGCCCAGTTCACCTTGCACCTTATCACTGTCCCCACGTGTTGAAGCAAGCAGCTATAACGCACAGATCATTTTCATAAACGTGAACACACACAAAAATATACCCACACATAGACAATACCAGAGGTGGAAAGTAATGAATTGCATTTACTCTCTTTATTCTAATTTAGCAGGGTTTTTTGTTTAATTTAACTTTTTGGAGTATTTTTTTTAATCTGTAATTTCACTTTTAGTAAAGTGTGTTTTGTTTGAAGTATTGTACTTAACTACATTTTAAATCATATCCGTTACTGAGTAAAAAACAAACAACAAAAAAATCAAATAATAAAAACAAAAATCGTGCCACGAAAACTGATTGATTGATGGGCGGAGAACAAACTTGCGAAACTCACAAGAAAGAAAGATTCAGATGGACATGCCAGATGTCATTTATGCAAACCCGGCTGATAGCGAAATGCTGAATTCTGAATCTGCATTTGCAATTTCTCTAATTATCATAAATTACATTATAACAGGGGATTTTTTTTGCAGCAGTAAAAGTGCATAACTTACATTGGACTCATCTTATAGACTATAGCATTTTTGTGTTATTGCACATTAATTTGTAAAGGTGTTCCTTCAATTATAAACAACTAGTTTGAGATTTACATCTCCTTGGCCTTTTTGATCTTCCCTAGAATCCCCCACCCCACCCCCACTGTTGAAAACAGAGTCATTTTTAAATTAGCTTCTTTCTACTTTTACTTGATTAGATTTATAAACAAGTAACTTTACTTAGAATTAAGTAAAATTGAAGTAACAGTACTTTTCCTTTAATAGAATATTTTTGATTACTCTTTCCACCTCTGGACAATACTGACAGCATATTAACATAAATGTCACAAGTAAATGTAAACTGCTTGAGTATAGTAAAGTCTTTAATTAATAAATACAATCACCTCATCTTGAGCCAGCATTTGCTGTTTAAGCTTTTCAACCAACTGACACTGAAGATTGATTTCATCATCCTATACACAGAAACGGAAAAAGAGAAAGAAAGAGAGAGAGAGAGAGAGAGAGAGAGAGAGAGAGAGAGAGAGAGAGAGAGAGAGAGAGAGAGAGAGAGAGAAATTAATATCTAAGCAAAAGATTTCCAAGGGAACAAGGGCAGACATTTTGAACAATATTTCATACTTGCTGATTCTTACTTAATATTTGTATATATATATATATATATATATATATATATATATATATATATATATATATATATATATATATATATATATATATATATATATATTTATATATATATATATATATATATATATATATATATATATATGTGTGTGTGTGTGTGTGTGTGTGTGTGTACGTGTGTGCTTCTGCACCATTTTCTTGGCTGAGTTATTCAGCCAGCTGCTTATTGTGCAGGCTCTTAAGCCAAAATCAGTTTAAAACGTGTGACAAATTTTAATGAAGCAAAAGATACCAATGTCTAGGCATTTAGGGTTTCTGGAAACTTTTTTCTGCCAAATTGAAGTACAGCAGCACAAAGCTACACGTTTACACAAACAGATGGTGCATGGGCATGTTGGAGAGAAAACCTTGTCATCCAGGTGGCGGTAAAGCTTCCGGATCTCCTCCTCATACTTCTGCCGCTCCTCCTCCGAGATACGCACCACGATGGAGGAGGTGTCCAAGTTCCTCTCCCTTTCTTTCTCCTTTTGTTTCTCGATTTCTTTCTCATTGTCCAGAGACTCATCAGTGTTCTCAAATTTCATTATGTCGGCAGAAGCCTGTTCCACCTCTGGCACTTCCTCTCCTTAATAATTAATAAACAAAGAGAAGGCAGTGACTCAGCAGCATGCAAAGATTTATCATGTGGTTATATTTCTAAATTAATAGTGTAAATGGCTATAAAGTAAATCAACGGGTGAGGTTAAATTATGCCAAGCCTACAACTACACAGTTTAAGATAACAAAATAAAGTGATAGGTTTTTTTTTATTTGCATTTTTTTTATTTTTATTTTGTTCTCTATACTGTATGTGTGTGTATGTGTGTGTGTGTGTGTGTGTGTGTGTGTCTGTGTAGGTGTGTGCATGCACATGTGGGTACCATGCGTTTGTCTCACCATTGCGCCAGCGTTTCAGCTCAACCTCCAGCCTCTGAATAGTGTCTCTCAGAGTCTTATTCTTCTCCTTTTCCTTCTCATACTTCCTCTTCCATTGTTCTGCTGTCAGCTCCAAATTGATGGAGGCTGCGTTCTTGATTGTCTTAGCTCTGACAGGGTGACAGAAAAAGATTTTTCAAGATGGTGCACATCAGAAATAAAAAAAAAAAGGGGTTGGGGCAGTGACAAAAAGAAAATAATTCTCTTAAAAACTGCATTAAAATGAATACAAAATTCTTAATGAGATCTGAGTTTACTAAAACTTTACTAACATAAAAATCAGTGGCTTATTATTTTTATTTGGTTACATTATTGTGTTTTGTGTAATTCTCATACCGTTGTCCGAACATGAGTGTTGATTTGGTCTCGGCTTCATTGAAACCTGAAGGAGAGCAGCAGATAAACATGGTGGTTCTGCAGTTCCCCCCTAGAGAGTCCTGAAGGATCCTAGTCATTTTGCTGTCACGGTATGGCACATGGGTCTTCTGCTCACACACACAGGCACACACACGCATACATACACACAAGTTAATGAACGAGTAAATGTGCATTTATGTGTTTGTATTTGCATTTGAATGTATTGTTCGTTTGTTTGTATGTGTTTGTTTGTGTGTGCGTGTGTGTGTATATGTGTGTGTGTGTACTCACAGTTCCCTCAGCAAGAGCAGATATGACATTTCCCAGTGCAGACAGAGACTTGTTGATGTTTTTAGCCTCATCTAAGACAGCTCCGGCTGCACCAGTCTTACTGACCTATTAAACAACAACAACAACAACAAAAAAAAAAAAAAAAAAAAAAAAAAAAAAGGTTAGTCGGTACATGCAGGACTGAATATAAAGTAAATACGCGTTCTGTGAAAAGATCTCTGAGATCTAAGCGTAAACTCACCTCACCTCAACTCAACTCACCTCACCTCACCTCAACTCAACACATCTCAACTCAACTGACCATATCTCATCTCAACTAACCTCAACTGACCTCATCTCATCTCATCTCATGTCATCTTATCTCATCTCATCTCATCTTATCTCATCTCATCTCATCTCAACTCAACACAACTCAGCTCAACTCATATAATCTAATTCATTTCAACTCAACTCAACTCAACTCAACTCAACTCAACTCAACTCAACTCAACTCATCTCATCTCATCTCAGCTCAAGGCAACTCAAGGCAACTCAAGGCAACTCAAGGCAACTCAACTCAACTCAACTCAACTCAACTCAACTCAAGTCAAGTCAAGTCAAGTCAAGTCAAGTCAAGTCAACTCATCTTATCTTAACCCAACTCAACTCCTCTCATCTTATCTTATCTTATCTTATCTTATCTTATCTTATCTTATCTTAAACTCAACTCAACTTAACTCATCTCATTTCATCTAATCAAATCTAATCTTAATTTATCTCATCTTTACTCAACTCATCTTAAGCTTAACTTAACTCATCTCATCTAATCAAATCTAATCTTAATTTATCTCATCTTTACTCAACTCATCTTATCTCAACTAATCTTAACTCAACTCAACCCAACTCAACTCATCTCATTTCAACTTAACTCATCTCAACTCATCATAACTCAATTCAACTCCTCTCATCTTATCTTGACTCAACTCATCTCATCTGAACTCAACTCAACTTAACTCCTCTCACCTCACCTCACCTCACCTCACCTCACCTCACGTCATCTCATCTTATCTTAACTCAACTCATCTCAATTCAACTCAGCTCAGCTCAGCTCAGCTCAGCTCAGCTCAACTCATCTAATCAAATCTAATCTCATCTTTACTCAACTTAACTCAACTCATCTCATCTTTACTTAACTCAACTCAACGAAACTCATCTTATCTTGACTCAACTCAATTCATTTTTACTCAACTCATCTCAAATCAACTCCTGTCATCTCATCTCATCTCATCTCATCTCATCTCATCTCAACTTAACTCCTCTATCTTATCTTATCTTATCTTATCTTATCTTATCTTATCTTATCTTATCTTATCTTATCTTATCTTATCTTATCTTATCTTATCTTATCTAAACTCAACTCAACTCAACTCAACTCATCTAATCAAATTTTTATCTCAATTTACCTCATCTTTACTCAACCCATTTTATCTTGACTTCAACTCATCTTAACTCAAGTCAAACCAACTCAACTCATCTAATCACAACTCAATTTATCTCAATTCAACTCAACTCCTCTCATCTCAACTCATCTTAACTCAACTTGAACCAACTCATCTCATCTCATCTCATCTCATCTCATCTCATCTCATCTCATCTCATCTCAATTTATGCATATCTATATAACATAGTCACTATAAATATCTGAATATCAATTATGGCTTAGTAAATGTCCCTTCTATCCTTTTAATCCCAGGCCCAAGTAAGCACAGATAAAAATCTGCACAGAAACTCAACCAGTATTTACTTTGAGTTTATCATTAGTGTAGATATAGTCACTATAAATTATATAAGATTTAAACTATTTAAAATAATTTTACTCCCACTATTACAGGTATAAATTTGCTTGCTTGGGTTTACACAATTCTACAGGTGTTTTGTTAGATGGTCTCCTTATGAAAAGGCGGCACCCATATCCTAATGTAGAACTGGATATTGCATGTTTTAAAAGGACTTGCATACTTAACCAATTAGATAGATTTTTTTTATTATAACCATAGGTTATCTGACACAGGGTTCTGCTATATTATCTCAAAGAGACAAAGAATATTTGCCCAATGCATATCTGGTAAAATAAACAAATATAAAATAAACTGTAAGTATGATTTAAATTCCACTTGGTTTCATTAAGACTTAAAAACTAAAACTTCTGTTTCTTCAATCCTGCATTATGAAAGATACATACTCTAACAGTGATGAAGGAATTAGTCAGATTCACATTCTGAGAACTATTTTACTGTTTTACATGTATAATTTCAAACTCATTACTTGGGCAACCTCTTCTCATTTACCCAGCACTCTAAGCACAGATATATTGATAGTACTGAATAACACAGGGATAGTATAGCTAAGAATATTAACCATTTCCATTTTGCTCCCTAATGGTTTGTTTGCACATTGTGTTTTAGCAAAAACCCTGAAAACATTTACTGTTGAGAAACTCCACCCTTTATCCTCCACAATTTACCTTAAAATAAAGCATACCTGAGTTACTAAATGCTGACATGCATTTAATGACATGCATTTAATACTGTATTTGCAAGTTTACAACACAAAAGCACCTTCTCACTACCAGCCAGATCCACAAGGTAAAGTTTTCCACAAAGTTTCTGCTCGGTTTCCACATGCTCCTGCTTGATGTTGATCAGGAATATGCTGTGGCTGCGAGAACTATGTTCATTCATGTCTACAAAAATGAAAAAAAGAGGAGAAAGACAGATGAATCAGAAATAATGTTAAAATGAAATAAGGAGAAAGGATATATTTACAGTATATTTCAGTAACCAAAGTGCAATTTTCTCCAGCACACAAGCCACTAAACATAGTGGACTCTATGAACACTCATTTGAGTATCATAACTCTACTATTCTAAAAATGACCTTTACCAGAATAAGAAAATTGAAAAATAAAAATGCTAAAAAAGCTATACTTGTACCCGATTTAGGGGTAGTGATAACCACATATGCCATAATGTTACGAGGAACTGACTGAGATTTTGGGTTTTATTAGATAATTGATGCTGATTGATGCTTATATTATCTTAGGCAGAAGTTCCAGGATCATTCTCAAGGTCATCTCAAAATCCTCTTGCAAGCAACATACGCAAGACTAGATAATAGTCCAAGCATACAGTTTTTTCCAACTTTTTGCTGCAGTATTGACTAAAAAAAAACGATAAACATGTCAATTTGGTATCTCACAGAGGCTTGTGTAATGGAAAACTTTTAATCATATTCAATCATACTACATACTTAATTACTTTTTTTCACTTTTGAGTCTAACAACAGTTTTAACACATTATGAACCTTAGAGTGCGTCAGTAAAGAACATTCCGTTCCCCCCCATAGGTCGTTTTTTCACAGAGTTTTCATATGGCTACATGCTCTAAAACATTCTGTTCCAGGAAAAGGCAACTTGTTGTATGAATATGTTGTATGAGCTGCATGGGAATGTTAGGGGTAGGAGTGAAGAGTAATAAAAGCAAAAGTGCAAGAAGAGGAGTTATCTCTTTCCTCACTCACACACTGTGTCTGTGTGTGTGTGTGTCTGTGTGTGTGTGTGTGTGTGTGTGTGTGTGTGTGTGTGTGTGTGTGTGTGTGTGTGTGTTTGTGTGTGTGTGTGTGTGTGTGTGTGTGTGTGTGTGTGTGTGTGTGTGTGTGTGTGTGTTTGTTTGTGTGTGCTTGTGACAGACATCCCTCTGCCGAGGATCTTATTTTCTTTGTAATAAACTTTGTTCTGTTTGATTCTATTCAAGCATAAAACTATTATTTAGGATTTGGAGAGTTTACATCACACATGTAAACAGAGACTTTATGGAGCTTCAGCAATAGGGCAATATCACATGCTGGGCTGCTCTCCTTCAGGTTCCAATGGCCATTTAGTATTAATTAATGCAATTCATTAATTCATTAATGGTGAACAATAGAAAGGAAATTAGCTTAAATAATGTTCAATATTGAAAATATTCTCAGATTTAATACTGTTTTATACTGTTGGGTTATGAACAATAATAATACAAAAAGGTAATACTGAAAATTAATGCACTGTACAGTATACTATTATTTTATTATTATTTGCCACTACCTAATGACCAGTAAGAACTGAATAGCATTAAAGTACTGAATTTGATTAAAAAACAAAATCAAAATGTCTATGCCACAGTTTGCATATTCCTGGTTGATGTGTTTTCTTCAGTGTGGTTAAGCCTGGATAGGATAATAAGATTCGGTGCAAAGTAAAGAGAACTTCTTGTCCCTCTGTTGTTCTGATAGTAGGTGCAGCTGACCGTCACAGCTCTCTCTGTGCAAACTGACACACAGCAAAGGAACAGCTGTTTGCCATACACCCCCTCATCCCTGTGGCACCAGGTTGCTCCACAGTTTGCTAAGTAATCACCTATGATAACTCTTGTTAATTGCACACTGTTCTAAAGACATGAGAAAAAGTAAAGTCTGTGTCCATCTGAATGGGATAAGGACAAGCAACTGTTGAGAGTGCTGAAAAGAATTCTGGCTGCAGGCTAATATCCCACTGCTGAAAAACATAATTCCAGCAACCCTAGTTGGATTGTGACAGCTGTCATTATTAAACCTGGCATCCAGGAACACACAAAGCAGCCTAGCTGAAACTGAGAGGCGAGCATAATAATGCCTGAAATTAAGACATGAAAAAGGTGTCATCACATCCTTGGATGCAAACCATAGCATGTTTGCACAGCAAAGGTAAATACAAAAAACAAATTATACAGAAACAGAGAGAATTGGACATAAATCTCCTAAGGGACCCCCGTAGAATTTGCCCCTGATGATTTGTAGCTATCCACACTTGGTTGCATTAACCTAGAAAATGCCACATGTATTGTCTAGATTCTGATATTATTTGTTGCTATGTTCATGTTATATGGATGCTGATCCAAAGAATGGCACAGATTTTGCATGGTTGATATGTGTTCAATGTAATTTGTATAGTGCATTTAACAGTGGACATGATGGATGTGTACACATCCAGTGGGGTGGATCATTAAAACATTTGAGAGCTGTGTGTAAAAGAGTTAGCCCATATATTTGCATAGGTGTATCACCACTACCAATAGGGACCACTTGCTCTAATGCTAGCAGTAAATTAGCTAGCATTTCTTCCAACAAGATCATACATTTGAATTATAATGTAATCAGCATGTCTGCATTTTGCGCTTGGAAAGTATGAATCTGAATTTAGAGCACTGTCTAATGGGAGTACCAGTGGTGTAATACAGTCATCAGTGGATTTTCTGTTGCCCAATCTGACCTGCTTATGCTCTCCAATTCACTGAAACATGTGCCAGTGTGCTTTGGTGTGATTCAGCTTACTGTCTAAATTCGTAGTTGTGAACTGTAGAACTATCTGAACCCTTTTAGAGGCTCATGTAACCTGGCCATTGCACAGTCTCAGCTTGTGAATCATCGATTTTAGCTATGCCACTAGATCTGTAATTTACCCAGAAAGTTACTTTCTGTACTTTTTATGCTTAGTGGTTGTCGATTATGTGAGTGGTGAGCTGTTTAGAGTGCAGATATTTAGCTCAGATGTGACTCTGCCAAAACATAAATCTGCTAGCCAAGCTTTCAAGCATCAGCAGCTTTGTGCCAGCATAAGCATCTCTTTGCAGTCAGCACTGGGGATGTCTAAGCCCGACACTGTGTCTTTAAGATAGTCAACACTGAAGACGTTGAGCATGTAGTGAGTGCTCATCTTTAGTGTCTAGGTGACACTGGCTGTACAAGCATGAGTAATGTTGTATGGTTCAATTAACCGCATAGTGATTCGGGAAAGATGTAGGGAATTGTTATGAAGAAAGAAACCAAGCTGCTCAAAACTCCATATTAGTAGAAATTCAGTTAATATACGAGATTAAACTAGGCACATCACATTAATGTTGTTAAATTACAATAAATTTTATTTGGTATCAATATAAACTTTAATATCATTATCTTTAGTATTAGTACAAGACTATGAAAAAAATATATAAAATGATCAACTCTATCTTTTTATTGCACTGATTAATAATACAAAATATCATTTGGGGAAAAAAATACAACTTTAAATATAAGTAATTTAATTATGTTTTTATTTGTTCAAATACTTGCAGAGTAAAATATATTTTTTCTATTATAATATATTTTTTTCAATTATGTATTTTTTTCTATTAATCTCCTATGTCAAAGTAACATGTTATAATTAGAATGATAACTAATTGTTTTGATGAAGGCAGTGATCATAATATGCCCAAACCACACTGTCTATTCATCAAACTGTGTGTGAATAAATACCTGGTCGAGTCACATAAGCCATGCTTTATTCATGTATTCATATATTCATATATATATTCTCTGTTTATGATTCACATTACAATGATGAAATAATAAAAATAAAAAAATCCTAGAATCAAACAGTTTTTTTTTATTTTTTTGTGTTTTAAAATTTTATAAGCACTGAATAATTGAAGGATCACACAATACATACCACACATGTAATATGTACTGATCCACTATTCAGCAGCAACACAGATAACAAAAACCAATGCAGTGACACTAAACACTAAAATTCCTACAGTATACTTCAATATTTTTAATATTTTAAATAAATCATTTCAGCAGGTTCAAAATCAGAATGCAAATAGTCTCTTTTTTCATCCGTAGTGAACAAAATCAGAGAAGACCAATTCTACATAGAGCTTAATTTATGCATTCTTTAATGTGTGGGTTTTTTTTTTTGCCTTAGAGGTTTACATACATTTTTTTTTTTGCTGAACAAAAAAACTCTTAGTGTGGATGGAAGGCCAAAACAAGAGAAAAAGATGCAGTTTCAACTTTATCTAGACTACCTATATAGTGAGTTGATATACAAATCATCTCATCTATTTTTAATGTTTAATAGTTCAGATCAAATCTTTCACTACACTTATTAACATAAAAGCCCAAACTTTGGTATTCAGAGAGTGTATGATTACATATTGGAGTAGTGTTGGATTTTATATGTGGTTAATATATTGGTTTCCTCAACTTGGAGAGACCACCAGCTGAAATCATGTCTTACATCTTGGTTTTAAAGTTTATTTTAGATATTCATAAATACTGTAGAATCATGTTTGTACCACTTCCTGCAGACTGTTACAGACTCTCAGCACAAAATCGACATTTAGTAAATAAAAGAAGCAATTATCTAAAAGAATTTGTAAAAACCTGATCATAAGATTTGTGTGTGGGTTTTTTTTTTTACATTTGGTCCCTATTTGCTGTTCTAACAACCATCAGTCTTCTGGGAAGATGTTCACAGGGGCATTGTCATGCTGGAACAGGTTGAGATCTCCAAGTTCAAGTGTAAATGCCAAGTCACAACCAAACCCATCATAAGTGAGGCGAAATGTTTATGCTAATGCAGCCACAGCTGTTGTATACCATTGTGCACCTCAAACTATGTCACAACAATTTGAGGTGGATGTAACTGGAAAAGTCAGGTGCCCCAATACTTTGGTCTATATTGCATATCTGGTGATTGATAATACATTTGAGGCTGTTTTGTGAGTGATATTCTAGACACTCTTTTGAAATTTAATGGACTCATTAAAGACCAATAACTGGTAATAACCATCTTGTTTATGATGAAACATTATAGCGGGAAACCAAAGAACCTGCCATACATTACTGCATAACAATGCAAAACAAAATTTTCATTAATAGCCAAAAAGTCTTCACATGTCATCAACTCATATAAAATGTATTTGTCATACTAAAATTATATTTTTCCCCAAATATTTCCCTCATTCATTGCTTTCTTATATACAGACAATAAGCAGTAAATTATGTTACAAATATTAACTGAATCAATGCACACACTCGAATGGACTAATTTTGAAATAGTGTGTTAAAAGACTTACTGGTGACAGCAACATGACGGTTGGACTTTCCTTCATCAATCACATCCATCACCTCCTCTGGGCTTGAGACAAAGCGTTCAGTGCAGCCCTGAAAGTGAGTAACAGGCAATAGTCAGATCTAAACTTAATTACAAATAGTAAACAAATTTATAAAATGTGAAAGATGAGGATGTGTACCTTAACATAGGGGACACGGTTCTTGTCTTCATGTACACTCAGGTTTGTCTTGGTGACTACATACAGAATGTGAAAGGGCACGTAAATAAAACAGAATAGCGGAATGGCAAAAACTATAGTGTAGTGAAAAAAAAATTATTATATATATTTATATATATATATATATATATATATATATATATATATATATATATATATATATATATATATATATATATATATATATATATGTGTGTATATATGTATAACGAGAGAGAGAGAGAGAGAGAGAGAGAGAGAGAGAGAGAGAGAGAGAGAGAGAGGAGAGAGAATACAACAAACCATCTAGAAGATCCCGGATCTTTTCCATGTAGATCTCAAAGTAGGACACCTAACATTTGTTTAAGACACACAGATAGAGACACAGACTTATGGGTTTGGTAAAGCAGATGCATTTAATATAAGTAATAATTTTTGGATTACAATCATTATATTAGTGATTACTACTAGTCATAAAAAATGTACAAAAAAATTTATATCTTGGTGGGATCAAAATTTTGTCAACAGTTTAGACCTTATTTGGACATTTGGATGTTTTTTATTAGTGTAATTTTGTCATTAGAAAATCCTTAGAAGAAACATTTGTGTATATATGTGTGTGTGTGTGTGTGTGTGTGTGTGTGTGTGTGTCAAGTCAAGTCAAGTCAAGTTTATTTGTATAGCGCTTTTCACAACAGACATTGTCTCAAAGCAGCTTTACAGAAAACAACAGTGAAGGTGAATGGTGTGCGTTTGTCCCTGATGAGCAGCCGTGGCGACAGTGGCAAGGAAAAACTCCCTTAGATGATATGAGGAAGAAACCTTGAGAGGAACCAGACTCAAAGGGGAACCCATCCTCATATGGGTGACATCAAAAGTTTGGTCATAAATCTTTCAACAATAATTTCAACAATCTTTTTGTGTGTGTGTGTGTGTGTGTGTGTGTGTGTGTGTGTGTGTGTGTGTGTGTGTGTGTGTGTTGAAGTCATCAAATACCTTAATGTGGAACTCCAGGTTTTCATCCATGGAAAAAATATGGTTGAAAATATCCTCAGCAATTCGGGGTATGATGCCCATCCCATGAGGGTCATGCAGGCTGCCCTGAAAGCAAATCGGTATAATAGAATTATTATTAATACCATTCATATTAGCATATTATCGTGGCTTTGATTCTGTCATTTGGGATTTACAAAACCACAAAATGTAAAAGATGTTTATTTAAGAGGACACACTCAGTGTCAGTGAATTTAGACAATGTTTTTCCTCTTGTCACAAGTTGCTATTAAAAAATTTTTTTCAACAAATGTTTGCAGCTGTTAAAGTGAACGTGGACTTTTCACACCATTAAATGTAATTCTATTCAAATCAAAAGTATGATTCCTTGTTAATAAATTGCTATTTTTTAATTGTTGGCCTATAAAATTGTAGTATAAGAGAAACAAAACATTTTAGGATGTATGTTTATAAGAAATAATCAGTTCCAGGTTGGTAACAGCACTGGGATTACTTAAAAAGCAGCTAGAATTGTTTCATACCTCCATGGTGTGGGTCTTTCCAGAAGACGTTTGCCCATAAGCAAATATAGTGCCATTGTAGCCGCCCAGTACATCTGCATGATTGTAGGTACAAACACACACAAAAAATCCAGAAAAGATTACTTTCCCCTTTTTCCCATCATTATTTCAATTTATTGTCTTGGACACAGCTGACTTGCATCTGCTTCATTAGATCAGCACAGTCAATGATGCAACTGCACTGACATGTGGTCATTTATTTTTCTTATACCTTCCATGCATATTGAAGTCATCATTGCCTAAGTGATGAGAACAACCTGAAATCAGATTGGCTGATGAGTCAGGGGTCTCATTTGATTTGTTGTGTGTGGACATAGGATTTTTGTTCCATGTATACAATATAAACAATCTGTCTATCCTTGTACTCATATAGAGGAGCTACCATTCTAATGATCACTACACATAAATGCAATGCTACTGCACTGGAAATATAGATCTATTATTGTTACATACATACACACTGTCAAACCTCGAATGTTTTTCAAAACATTAACCTCTATGTTAATATGTTATTCGAACAATTTAGAAAATTCCACTTATTTAGGTTTTTGGCTTCACTTTCTAAGGACACCCCTAATGTTCTATATAAAACCTGGCACTAATGTGTTTCTTTGTAGAACCCTACAGCAGAGTGTTTTCCTATTAAAATAAATTTTAATAGGAAAATAAATTTTTTTGCAAACCTTTTTTACAAAACAAAACTGGCTGGTGTATTCACAAAACCTTTGATGAACCCTTTTGTTGTAATGTTTTAAAGCTTTTTCGCTTCTAAAAAAGGGTTGTACTGAAAGCGTTTTCTTAAAGATATAGAAATACTCTATATTGGGTTCTACAGAGAACATTTAAGTCTTCCCCTGAGGCCAACCAGAGAACACATAAAGGTTCAAATTTCTGAACATCATTTAAGTTCACTTCCTCAAAAGACTTTAAATAAATGTAAGCACAAAGCAATCAACCAATACTAATAGGATTATCTTTAATGTTTAAATTTCCCTTATTTTTCATGATAGAAATTCACCTTTATTCAACATGATGCAAGTGCAAGCGAATGTCTTTGTACTGATACCTTTAAATGAATGAATGCTGATGAATGCTGATATGTGAGCAGTTTTGGCCTTACCTTTAACTATCTGCTTGGCACAGGTGTTGTAGACCTGCTCTTGGGTGGTGTTGGTTGGAAACACACGATCAAATACATAAGACTTCCCCTAAAGAGGCAAGAGTCACACCCATGCATTAAAAAATATATATAAAGTATATACTGTATATTCATCTAAGAGAAATGCATTCTCCAGTGTATTTTAGATCTCCGTTTTTATAAGATTAATGCAGGGAGCAGGCCTCATCCAGAGCCAAAAGACTTTAGTTGAATTGAATGCTACCATTTACTCCCAAACAAAGCACCAGGAATATGTATCATTACTACCCTCTCAAACTCACCTCCCACCCTCCCTCAATTAGATTTGTTGAATACGATACCAGTTTTCAATGAAGTTCAACAAAACCTGAGCTCTATCTGAATGCACTTTCCTGTTTGGTTGATTTATTTGCAATATTAAATTAAGCTCAACCTCTGAGGTCATCTTTCTTTGCACATCCCTTCCGCACCTCCGCCTTTTTTATTCTAAGAGCAAAGGATTTTCTATTTGAAAAGAATTATATCATGTATAACAGGCTAATTGGGCAGTATTAGCATCATATGGCATGATGATTAAACAGACATAGTGTAAAAAAGCAAAAATAAAAATAAAAATCCAAGGACATGGCCTAGTGCAATGCAGTGTGGCTACAATCAAGTCTCACTGTAAGGTGAAAAAAGGCAAGCCCTTTTATTGGTGTATATCACAAATGTGTACAAATGTGTCCAAACACAAATTAATTTTTTTTATAGCAAAGATGAATAAAACCATCGCGATGACGTCATCCGGGCCGTCATCTTGACCTTTTTTTTTCTATCACTATCGTAGACGTCATATCAATATACTAATCCTAATCATTACACTTTGTAATTATGAAATTATGGTTTATTTTATTGTTTGAAAATAAAAGAATAAAGCATCTGTACCCCGATGCTGACGCTGTCGTCTCCTTGAAACGTCGGAAGAAATTTGTCTCCTCGCAGAATCTCGGCCTGGTTCAGAGGACGAAACCGACACAGCACCTTGATGTTGCATTCTGCGACAGGTTCAGTCATGCTGGCAGAAAAAAAAGCGCAAGCAGGGAATTTCTTAGGATTCGGAGACGAACAGTGTCAGGGTTTGCGGATGGTCCTGGAATGGCGTAAATACTTGCAGTGTCCAAATATCCGGATGACACCGCGATCAGGAGCGTGTGATTTTAAGAGACGCTCGAAATATCTCGGCTCCGACCTTCTGACTTGTGGATGAAGCTGGTTAAAAACGGTTCCTCCTCCAAAAATAGTGTTGCTGCTGTTGTTGTTGTTGTTGTTGCTTTGCCTGGACAGGCTGCGCGAGATGGCGGTCTATTAGCAGATGATGCTGCGAAGGATGCTGCGCTCAGTTTATAGCGGATGCGGAGGCCAGGGTGCGGTCTGCTGTGCGTGCAGCCAGACTCAGGGTTGCCAGATCATCACAAACAACCTTGTTCCTATTATTCCTGCAGCGCGAATAAAGATCGTCCCGAAATTTCATTAAGGATCACTTACTTCATTCAAATTATCTCTCTTTTTCGGTCTGTTTACATATATTCAATGTTTGATTTTAAAGAATGGTCTGTTTAAGATATAGACATTTTATTTTGTCTAAACTCGAGTACTAAACCGAGTAAGTCAGACAAATGAAAAATGAGGATCCCGTTTATTAAAAAAAAAAAAAAAATACTCTAAAGAATTTTAAAGAAAAAAGTTATTCATTTCTAAGGCAATGTATGGTAAATGTAACAATTGAATGTTATTGCGCGATATGGCAACCTGCTACTCAGGCAGTGATCATGCAGCTCCACGACAATGACAAAGCAAAGAGGTCAGTGGAGCACAATATTCAGGGGAACACATAGCAACAAAAGGCCCTGTTTTAAACGAACAGCTCCAGTGTTTTCCATATGGATGCAAATGAGAGCATTCATATTTGATGTAGTCTGAAGATCAGTATTAAGATGATGGATGGGATGAGATGCAGGGTCTGGAAAAGATGGGTGGGGTGATGGGCCTGGGAGTCTCACCCCTGCATGGTGATGCATGGATTTGTATCAGATTGTGTGAGACTCTGAAAGATGAAGCTTTTCTGAATCATGCTTTCTCGGAACCCAACCCTGTGCACGGAGGACGTTTAAGAGAATTTTGATCTGAGCACAGGGCCTAGAAACAGCATGTTAATGTCAATTCCTCATTAAGCAGTTTCACTCACACATGTTAGGATACATTTCTTAATTTATTAAATTATTATACTTTCTCAATATGCACATGTATATACTGTCAGAACAAATTAATATACAATCCTCATTAACACGCTTCATAAAATAAACAAAACCTTATCACAGAAAATCACAATATTTATTTGGGGTTATTTCATGAATAAGAGCAACAACAACCCTATTACATGGTCACAATGAAACAAATTTTTGAGTTTTAAGAGCAACCCAGAATGTGGGATTCTACACCTTACCCAACAGCATGTGTTAAGATAAACTCAGAATATGTTCTGGTATATAAAATCAATATCAAAATCTGTAGAAATGGGAGGATCAGTAGGTGTAACAGGGGCTGAAATTGAAGCCAAAATGTTTTTGAGTACATCTGACATTTTAACCCCACCCATCCCCATGCAAGTGAATGGACAACAAGCCAAACCTCCATTTTAAGTTCCACCTAGATAGATTCTTTGTGGTAATCATTTTGTATCATTTTGAAAGTTTATGTGACCTTTAAATTCCCCAAATATGTTTTACTTTAATAAATGATTTACATTAGTTGTTTGTATCCTAATCACATGGCTGAGAAGCTGATGGACAGTTTGGAGTGGGCTCATGAACAACCAGAAATGAAAAACGGGTCTAATGAACATAGATGTGCTGTGCAACACGAAAAACAGATTCAGAAAATACATTTTAAACAAATAATCCTTTCCTTTTATGTTTATTCATAATGAGCAAACCACAGTCAACAATGACAAGGAAAAACCCTGAGATAATATTAGGGAAGAAACCTTTAGAGAAACTTGACCATCCTCATCTGGTTGACACCAGTTTTATAGTATAGATAAATCTGTTCTATAACTGTGTACTTTTTTTTGCAGCAAACCTATATATAATTAATTGCAATCCAAATACATTTTAATGGTTTCTTTCAAGTGGTAGTATCCACTGTATCCATGTTAACCCATCCTCAGCAGCAGTAAGGGGATTAAATGATGAGGATGGCTTCACATGGACATCATACAGTAATGATCCATTAGAATACTGTGGATAGCACCACTTAAAAAAAAACATTAAGATGGATTCCTCACCAGCAGTAAGGGGATTAAATGTGATGCAAACCAACCAGAAGTAGGGATCAGGCAAATCCAAATTTTTTATATTTTACTTAGAAATCAAACAAAACAGCTAAACCAAGTGTGTTAAAATACAGTTTGAATAAGTAAATAATTATCACAACATTTAAATACAAATAAATGTATAATTATCATTTATACACAACAAAAAGCATTAACTAATTGAAAAAAAAAACTAAATACATAAATTAATCAGGAAATAAATGTAGGGTTTACATGGCAAACCAAAACATTCTGCTGTGCTGACAACTCAAAATTTGGGTTAACATAAAAACAATTTTTGTTGCTTTTTAGATATTAATTTCTACAGTCAATGTTTATACACCTCTCTAAGCACAATTGTCACAGTGTATGTAACTATTAACAGTTTAATATTAATAAACATGAGCGGGTGAGTGAATAAATGTTTAACACTGAAACTCCTTCATTAAAAACATTAACATCCTGTGTCCAAATGCTTCGTACAGTCTAGAAATACTCCCTGAGCACAGAGTACTGTGCGCATACACATTCACACTCTCATTTACACCGAGGAACAATTTAGTTGCCAGTCCAACCCAAACCCTATTGGCATGTTTTAGAATGAAACAGGAGAACTCAGAAACCTAACCTAAAAGAAAACCCAAAAACAGAACTGTAACTAGAAACACATTGAAATCAGCAAAAGAAAATTGCATGAAAAGGTTTCATTTATTTCTATTACCTATTACTTATTAAATTACTCATGTGTAAATGTGAATTTATCCAAAATGAATTCCATGTTTTGAAGTTGAGATTTCATAGTGATAATGAATTAATGTAATGGTATAAATACTTTTGAAAATGCAACACTTTAAATAATTAGATGATGCTATTTGTGATTTGAATATGTACAGACTGTACATGTATGCTTGCTAAACCTTACATTTAGGCGCACATATAAAATACTGGCCAACAACATAGACACAATAGTAATGGACAACATTTGATCTAATAACTAGCTTGGAAACATGACTTTCGTTTAGGGGAATGCACCAAAAACTGCTTCATTTCAACACTTTGAGCTGTTTGTGACAAATTGCTGAGTCACATTCAAACTATATCAGCTAGCTACTAATTTACAGTAAGACAATTTTATTAAAAGAGGAAATGTCGGTAGAGACAGTTCATGAAAGAGGGTAGGGATGTATCTCTGCCATCCGAACCTACAGTAGATCGATGTCTATGGCTATATATGCTAGTATGAAAACTAGTATAGGGTGTGTGTGTGTGTGTGTGTGTGTGTGTGTGTGTGTGTGTGTGTGTGTGTGTGTGTGTGTGTGTGTGTGTGTGAGAGAGAGAGAGAGATAGAGAAAGGGAGAGAGAGAGAGAGAGGAGAGAGAGAGAGAGAGAGAGAGAGAGAGAGAGAGAGAGAGAGAGAGAGAGAGAGGTAGAGTTAGCAAGTATCTTATTACCCTTCGTCATCCACCATCTGAGGCATTCACCTGTCTGAACCACTCAACATGACACACAGACATATGTCTATTTTAATGATCAGGAGAACAACTGTGGTTTATAGTTCACATACAGCCAGAGGGGATATTTACTCTTACAGCCACTGCCCTGGACTTTAAAAACATGATTATTTTGCTGTAATACTTTTGATAAAAAAAAAAAAACCTAACTAAAATAAACTGAATCGGTCAGCTGTGGTTTATTTCCACCTGAAGGTATGTGGTCTTGGCCTGGGTCTTTTCAGAGTGTGTATCTCTGTGTTTATATGTATGCTCATGTGCCTTTGTGTGCTTATTATGCTGCTAATAAAAGTTATAGCAGAGCATTTATAATACTAGGCAATACTCAAAATGTAATTCATGTTTATTCATATTGACTGCTTGAACTCTGTCTGGCAGGAGATTTAAATTTAGTTTTGCTGAGGCAGAGTTATGTCCGTCTGTGTGTAGCAGTTCGTTTGCCTGAACATTGGATGTAATATGAACAGTGGTGGACTGTAACAAAGTAAATGTAATGTGTTGCTGTACTTAAGTAACTTTTTCACGTCTGTACTTTACTGAAGTAGTTCCATTCGAGGAGACTTTAACTTCACTACATTTTAAAGTAAATTTTTTTACATTTTACTTAAGTACATTTTGCAAAATCAGATGTTCCTTTTTATTTATGAGTGGATAAAAACATAAATGGTCACATATGCAGCAAGCCACCAATCAGGGTAGAGCTAGCGCTCTGTTTTGATTGCCGCTTGGTGGTGTCTACTAAGCACCAACATACGGTTCAGTGTCAGTTCAACAGCAAGCAGGACATTTAGAGGGATAAATGATGGAACAAACTTCTCTAACTTACACCACAACACCTGTTGCCTTATTTATGTAATTTTTTTAAGTAGTTGAAAAAAAGCTTTGGGCTCATGATCTCAATCAGTGTTTGCCTCATTAATATCATTCTATTTATAGATCGGTGTGCTAAGAGTAACATTAGAGTCTTTTCACATAAACTGAGTTCATTAATAAAGAGTATTGTGACAAAAATTCTAATAGGAACATAATAGAAATAATAAATCATAGTACTTTTGATTCTTATGTACATTTGCAGGCAAATACTTTTGTATTTTTACTGGTGTGTCTCTACTTTTACTCAACTGCATGGTTTGTGTACTTCGGCAACCACTGCATATGAAGCAACAACACCTAAGAATATAACGTAATGTAGTATAATTTTTTATTGTGTACATGTGTGTGTGTTTGTGTATTATAGAACAACCACAGAATCTGATCACTACAAAGTCTATACGGGTTTAAACACTGCACCATGGCCCAGTATGATCAGTAAGTAACCTTTTTCTTTCTTAAATTTTTGTAAACCAAACTATGTATGACAGTGTCCTGACTAACAAGAAGTCTATAATAACTAAAAACGAATCATGACTACAGAAAAAATATTAGGTGATTTTAAATCAGAAGAAATTTAATAAAAATGAACATTTTAATACAACTTAATACAATATAAATACAATTTATTTCTAAAATAAAAACCATGAAACAATTTGTGTGAGAAAGAGTAACGTCATTTATTTATATGAAATTTCACTGTGACAGTATCGGGTGTTGGTTTTACAGTGAAAATTGTAAGTGTATCAGTGTATGTATCAGCATATATTGATACAAATTTGCACCAACATACACTTGCCATTATACTTTAATGTCAGTTATACTCTCTTTGCAATGTCTTGTGCATGTGAACATGTGTGTTTGTATGAGAGAGAAAGATTTAGCATGATTGTCATCAGTTAACTCATTATTAATCAAAACTTATTCGCACATTTTTATCTGTTATCAATATACTGTAAACTAATACATTTCAAAGATCTTGTGCATGTCCACTGTGAGAGACATCTCTACATGTCTCTCACATCTCTACATGTCTCTCTTCTCTAGATCAGTCAGGTTTCTAGCCTGTCGCTGAGAAACTCAGAGTTTGAGCTCCCTCCAAAGATTCTCTATTGGGTTTAGGTCTGGAGACTGGCTAGGCCACGCCAGAACCTTGATATGCTTCTTACAGAGCCACTCCTTGGTTATCCTGGCTGTGTGCTTCGGGTCATTGTCATGTTGGAAGACCCAGCCTCGACCCATCTTCAATGCTCTAACTGAGGGAAGGAGGTTGTTCCCCAAAATCTCGCAATACATGGCCCCGGTCATCCTCTCCTTAATACAGTGCAGTCGCCCTGTCCCATGTGCAGAAAAACACCCCCAAAGCATAATGCTTCCACCCCCATGCTTCACAGTAGGGATGGTGTTCTTGGGATTTTACTCATCATTCTTCTTTCTCCAAACACGTTTAGTGGAATTATGACCCAAAAGTTCTATTTTGGTCTCATCTGACCACATGACTTTCTCCCATCTGGATCATCCAAATGTTCATTGGCAAACTGAAGACGTGCCTGGACATGTGCTGGTTTAAGCAGGGGAACCTTCCGTGCCATGCATGATTTCAAACCATGACGTCTTAGTGTATTGCCAACAGTAACCTTGGAAACGGTGGTCCCAGCTCTTTTCAGGTCATTGACCAGCTCCTCCCGTGTAGTTCTGGGCTGATTTCTCACCTTCCTTAGGATCATTGAGACCCCACGAGGTGAGATCTTGCATGGAGCCCCAGTCCGAAGGAGATTGACAGTCATGTTCAGCTTCTTCCATTTTCTAATGATTGCTCCAATAGTGGACCTTTTTTCACCAAGCTGCTTGGCAATTTCCCTGTAGCCCTTTCCAGCCTTGTGGAGGTGTACAATTTTGTCTCTAGTGTCTTTGGACAGCTCTTTGGTCTTGGCCATGTTAGTAGTTGGATTCTTACTGATTGTATGGGGTGGACAGGTCTTTATGCAGCTAACGACCTCAAACAGGTGAATCTAATTTAGGATAATAAATGTAGTGGATGTTGACATTTTAAAGGCAGACTAACAGGTCTTTGAGGGTCAGAATTCTAGCTGATAGACAGGTGTTCAAATACTTATTTGCAGCTGTATCATACAAATAAATAGTTTAAAAATCATATATTGTGATTTCTGGATTTTTTTCTTACAGTGGACATGCACCTACGATGACCATTTCAGACCCCTCCATGATTTCTAAGTGGGAGAACTTGCAAAACCTTTTGTGGATAAACATTTTATAAAATGAAATAAAAGTGAATTTAACTCTGCATGGTAATTAATTATTATTAGTATTCATTAATTATTAATAATTATGACATATAACTCAAGACCCCGGTAAGGACAGCCCACCACTGTACATGTCAACAGAAAACCACATAATAACAACAGAAAAACAACAAACAACATTTAACAACAAAGTCTCTGTGTGTTTATTACAGACTAGAAGATAAGGACTCTCTGGATATCCATGATAACCCTCCCATACCTGATAATGTCGTCAAAGAGGATGAAAACACTGTATGTATTATTGTTAGAGACTGGAAGCTTCAGAATATCCAAGGATAAATGTTCACAGCCATATGCATTTTTTTATGTGGTACAATCCAGAGTAATTGAGTAATCTCATGGTGTTATGTTGTTGTTAAAGAACAGCGATGCTGTTCACACTTTCCCTGTTTAGCTTTTTCTTTTATAAACTCGCTCACTTTCCCCATAATTTTTTCTCTAGTAACCACTACGGTAAAGCTTTGAACTGACTATTAAATTCAAATGTGCAATAAAACATGCGTTAAACAAAACACACAGTGATCTTGAGCCTTTCCAACAACTTAGTTCCCAAAAAACAGGCTCAGTATCTATAACTAAGACATTAAAATGATTTATTCTTTTTCACACTATCTGTCTCTATCTCAGGTATATTTTGTCTATGATGAAGAGGTAGAGGAAGAAGAGGCCCCCCCTCCCCCAACTCCTGAGCCTGTATTCCTAGTGAATGACAGGCCACATAAGTTTAAGGATCATTACTGCAAGAAGCCCAAGTTCTGCGACGTCTGTGCTCGAATGATTGTCCGTAAGTGTTTGACACACATTCTTACTGTCATATTGATTAAAGGTGGTACAGTGAATGATTTCAGATTGTATTATTGTTTTAATATTGTTTTATGGTGTAGATGCTAAGATCTAGGGTCTGATATGTTTAGGGGTTGCCAGCTTATCAGATCTGCATATATTTAGATTTTGCACACATTTTTATGTCTGATACAAATAGCTTTCATATATATATATATATATATATATATATATATATATATATATATATATATATATATATATATATATATATATATAAATAAAAGCTTTCAAAGTGATCATTTATCTCATGCAGATAAGGAATTTAAGCTTTCCTTGTCTCTTACACTCTTTGTTGTGGAACACATTTAATAAGAGTACAGGCATGTCCTCTACAGACTTGTTTACATCCTGCCAGAACTCCTGATGTCATGTAGCAAGTTATCACTGTACATCACAACCCTGATATTTTTACAAAAGATTTCTACCAACAAGGCAGCAATAAAATAATTAACAATTCAAACAATTATGGCATTGTGTATTTAGTTTAGTCATTAACATGATTGTGAACCACAATCAATGTCTGTCCTTCTATTAAATTGTATAGTAACTAGTGTTCAATACTTTTGAATTAGTCAAATAATATATAATAATAATAAAAAAAGAAAAAGATTACCGTATTATTACCTTCAGAACAAACACCTAAAAGCAACTTGATATGATACAGGCAAGGACATCTACCCCTGGCACACTCACTATAGACAAATAGCTTTATAAATATCTCTGATCACATCAGTATTGCAAAAATGCTGTGTCATACGAGGCAAGAAACTCCTAATGCCACAGCCTTTTTGCATTTACTATAGTTCTGTTGTTCTGGCATACAGAGTACAGAGAAACAGAGTTATCTGGTTCTGATGTATAGCTTATGTAACTGTGGTGTATGCGTTATGATCAGTGATGGGGATGAACTATGAAAATTATTTTCTTAATACAGAATGATCCTGTGAGACACATTTTTATAAAACATGATTAGGAATGTAATACAAATGGTTAGTTGTAATGTAATAAGTTATTTATACAGTTATTCCGATCTCATTTCTGTTTCACAAAAATGGCCAAATTTTAAGAGTATGGTCATATTTCCATAGTTTTTGCTTACTGTTATTTTACCTAGGGTATATAGCCATGCAATGCTGTGCATAACGTACTATTAGTTATGCACAGCATTCTACAATGATTATGTGTTTGAGCTTTTACACACACATTCTTTATCTGAAAGCAAACCCACACATGTTTAGAATTTACAAGTATCTGAATACAGTACAATGTAGATATGTCTTTTGATACTGAATATAATTTAGTGGGGGTTTTTTTTGCCACAGTAATCTCTCTGTAATCTCCCTTCTTCTTAGTCAATAACAAATTTGCTCTGCGCTGCAAGAACTGCAAGACAAATATTCATCATGCATGCCAATCCTATGTGGAGTTCCAGAGATGCTTCGGCAAAATAGTGAGATAATCATTAATATTTTAAATTAATTAAGAGCATAAAACTATAGCATAATGTCCACTGCATTTGAACACAACACTGTAACATGAACAATTATACTGTTTTATTTTAGCCTCCAGGTTTTAGGAGAGCATACAGCTCCCCTTTGTATGATCAGGAGATAAATAGTGGTGAGTATCATGTTATTAAAACTAACTACACTCTCCTTTCAAAATATTATAGTAGTTATGTCTAAATATGTTCTATTGATTAATGTTTTTCTACCTCCAATATATGACTAAAATGATGTAAAGACCTAACCCTTTTGCTTGTGTGATTCTTTGCCAAACTGTTGGCGACAAGTTTAAAGGAAATAATTGTCTAGAATGTCTTTTTTATGCTGTAGCTTTAATAATTCCCTTTATTGGATATAACAGGCCCAAACCTGTTACAGCAATGCCCCTGTGCACAAAGTGAGATCCAGGAAGACATAGTTTGATAAGTTTGGAATGAATGGAGAAAATAGTTTGATAAGGTTGGAGTGAATGACCGGTCTGCACAAGCCCTTGTTTTGGGAGTGTTCATTTGAGTGCCAACATTAGTACCCAGCCACTTGTGCTGAATGAGCTCAAATTCACACTGTAGAGTCTAGGGATGCTCTTTATCCATACAGTATACAGATTGAATTGGTCTAAGCATTTAAAGTTTGTTTCTAGAAATGATCTGTGTAAACCATAGATACAAAAACTGTAGTTTTGTGTTCATACATTATACAGTATATATGTACGTGTGTGCAGGGCAGCAAAATCGCACTGACCCAGTCTTCGACACGCTGCGAACTGGAGTTATCATGGCAAATAAAGAGAGAAAGAAAAGTTCAGAGGATAAAAAGAATGTAAGTGAACACTTTAAATGTAGTTAAAGCTATAAAGTTAATTTTCAAATTCAGAAATGGGAGAAGAGCAGTGAAGTGATAATACAGGATGCTTCAAAATAGGGGGAAACAAGGCTATATTATAATTCCAAACAAATATACCGGAAACTGTTCGCAATGCGCAGATGTTTTCAGAGATTTACTTCAGTTGTTTTCTCGTTCTACTACATTATTTAAAATGATAAATAATTTCCAAGTTATTAAAAAAAAAAAACTTAAAATTAAAAAAAAGGTTTGTGTTCTTTATAATAAAAATTTATTCAACATATTCTTTTAAGATGATGATGATGATGGAGGAAGAGGAGGCTCAGCAACCCAAAGAGGGTGAAGAGGGGGGTGAAGGTAAATGTAATAGTATATTATAGTAATAAATAATTTGCTCTTACTTATCAATAGCTTCTCGTCACATGTTTTAATCCAGAATATAGCAGAATGGGCTGTGGATTAAGAAAAGAATAATAATTAATAAGCAAAATTAATGCAATATGTGTTTTCTTTAACACAATATTTCAGTGTTATTATTAGGGAGTAGTTAAGAAGATTGCTGAGAATGAAATCCGAACAAATTGACAAAATTATCTACTCAGTATAGTTACATTTAAAATGTTTTTTATATAACAGCTCTTTTTTTGTGCCATCTGCCAAATATTTTATTATATTGTTAAGACTTTCACTGGAATGGTTTACTGTATACATTTATTTATTTATTTTTATTTATTTTTTGACCAGGTTTATGATCAGTAGATATTACATTAACTATAGTTAAAGATTCAGTCTAATGTAATTTAGCAACTTTCTTATTAATATTTATTTATTCATTTATTTTTGTTTAGTTAGTTAATAAGTTAGTTAGTTACAGCTTCCTGTTATCACATTTGTTATAGCACAATCATTTCTCTTTCCTAAAGAGAATCAAATCTCTTTAGAAAATGAATAACACAAAAAGGATCTTAAAGATTTTCCCACATTTTCAAAAACTGTCCCAAATATATAACTTTGTAACTTTAATTATGGCAAAACACATCATGTAGATTCCTTCCAAAAATGACAAATAATGCAAATGATAAACCAAACAAATTCCTCAAATAAATGTTCTGCTTTTACCAGTAAAACTTTTAAAATTTTTTGGTTTCATGTCATTAAAGAAAAAAATTAAGGTGTTGCAAAATATAATACATGTATATATTTTTGTTACAGGAAAGCAGGATGCGGATAAAAAAGACAAAGCAACTGCAGATGACAAGGTGACAAATGTGTTAACATTAAATAATTTAAATTGATTAAATATCAAATGCTAAACTAACCGTGTGTTTGTCTGCTAAATGCTAAAGAATAAAAAGCAGCAGCAGACCTTTAGTCAGAGTCACTACTACCTGGCCCTGTACCGCTTCAAAGCAATTGAGAAGGATGACCTGGACTTTCAGTAAGTGTATAATTTTTGTCTGTACACACACACACACACACACACACACACACACACACACACACACACACACACACACACACACACACACACAAACACACAGAGAAAATGAAAATGTTTATTTCCACTTCATTGCGGTAATTAAGTACTGTTAAATGGGCTGTGGTTGAATCTTCTAGCAGGATTATTATACAAAACAAGCACCAAATCAACACAGAACTGGTTACTGCCAAAAAAAATAAATCATGATCCAGATCCAGCCATGGCCATCTCAGTTCCCTGACTTAAATCCCAAAGAAAATCTGTGCAGTGAACTGAAGAGGAGATTCCACTGGAATGGACATAAAAATTGTGTTTACATTCATAGGGGTAGCTCAGTCATTAAGGTCTTTGATTTCTGATTAGATGGTTTAGAATTCAAATCCCAGCACTATTGTTGGACACTTAAACAAGATCCTTAACCCTCAGCTGCTCAGTTGTATAAATAAGTTTTCATAGATTCATTTACATTTTGCAAAGTATTTTTGTGAATATTCAAAAGTTAAAAAGACAATTGTGCTCAAATGTATCAAAAGTGCCAATATTAGTTGGGCTAATTTGATTACATTTTTTTTCTACCATACTATGATTTCATAACTATGCTGTTGTTATTTTTGATTCAGCCTTACTAATTGCTCACAACAACAGATATTTACTAATGTTAAACTGCTTATTGTTGTCATTTCTATTTAGTCCTGGTGATCGGATTACTGTGATAGACGACTCTAATGAAGAATGGTGGCGGGTGAGTTTTGAAAGATACTCTACAACTTTTGAACCGTTCCTATGTTTCTCCTATTTACTTGCTTTCTTGTAACCTAAAGAAAATAAAGTGTGTGTTTGTGTGTGTGTGTTTAGGGTAAGATTGGGGAGAAAACAGGTTACCTTCCCATGACTTACATTATTAGGGTGCGTGCTGGAGAGAGAGTGTATAAGGTTACACGTTCCTTTGTTGGAAACAGGGAGATGGGTCAGATCACACTAAAGAGGGACCAGGTACGTGTGTGTTCCATACAGTTAAAAACTCTTTCAACAGTATAACAATTAAACATTAAATTGTCCTTGATAATTACATGTTACTTCAATTACATGCTGTTCAATATAAAACTCTATTAGTCTTAATAGCTTTTAAAACAATGGCATAAATCATTTTACAAGCATAAAATAAACATTTGATTATTATTTGTGTTTTTTGTGTAAAATCTAAAATGTATTTTTTTGTTTAAATTACAAACACGACCTCTAGTGGTAGTCTTGTAGTAGTGATTACCTAGGTGACTCACTGACAGTAATAGTACAGTAACACGCATTACTGTTATTGTAAACTTACATTAAAATAATAAAGGGGATTGTTTATTTACAACAGTTTGTCTTGTTGAGCAAAAATAAATATATTACTTGAAAAAAAATTAAAATGATTTTTAAATAAAATGTGCAGTGTCTCTATCCTGCAACTGAGATTCACCACCAGTTAGAATCTGAGCTTACAGTGTCTTTTCTCCTGTGTGTATCCTGCAGATAGTGGTGAAGAAAGGAGAGGAGGTGAACGGCTATCTGAAAGTCAGTACAGGCCGTAAACTTGGATTCTTTCCTGCTGATTTACTACAAGAGATCTAAATGAGAACATGGCAGAAGGAACAATGTGCCTACATTGTGCCATCCAATATAACCTAACCAACAAAAAAGTTTGAGCTTTTCCCCAATATAAAGAAATAGAGTAGAATCCAAATGTTATCAAAGGTTCAATCAAAAAAGCACAAAAGATTGGAATCATAACAACATGGATGGACACACACACACACACACACACACACACACACACACACACACACACACACACACACACACACACACACACACACACAGATGCAAATATATTTTAAATAAAACTATTAAGAAAACAGTTTCATAAAAATAAAAATGAGAATTTTCATTGTGGTTAAAACTGCAAAAACCTAAAATCTCAGGAAACACTTTGGTGCACAAGGTTTCAGGGTCTTGGAAAAATGCCTTACATTGGAAAAACACATACATTGACTTTAACTTGAGTCTGCTTTTGCAGGGAAAAATCCACCTTGGTTATATTTTTCACCAAAAAACTAGTTTGGAATTCATAATATTATAATATATACAGTGAGGAAAATAAGTATTTGAACACCCTGCTATTTTGCAAGTTCTCCCACTTAGAAATCATGGAGGGGTCTGAAATTGTCATCGTAGGTGCATCTCCACTGTCAGAGACATAATCTAAAAAAAAAATCCAGAAATCACAATGTATGATTTTTTTAACAATTTATTTGTATGATACAGCTGCAAATAAGTATTTGAACACCTGAGAAAGTCAATATTAATATTTGGTACAGTAGCCTTTGTTTGCAATTACAAAGGTCAAACGTTTCCTGTAGTTTTTCACCAGGTTTGCACACACTGCAGGAGGGATTTTGGCCCACTCCTCCACACAGATCTTCTCTAGATCAGTCAGGTTTCTGGCCTGTCGCTGAGAAACACGGAGTTTGAGCTCCCTCCAAAGATTCTCTATTGAGTTTAGGTCTGGAGACTGGCTAGGCCATGCCAGAACCTTGATATGCTTCTTACAGAGCCACTCCTTGGTTATCCTGGCTGTGTGCTTCGGGTCATTGTCATGTTGGAAGACCCAGCCTCGACCCATCTTCAATGCTCTAACTGAGGGAAGGAGGTTGTTCCCCAAAATCTCGCAATACATGGCCCCGGTCATCCTCTCCTTAATACAGTGCAGTCGCCCTGTCCCATGTGCAGAAAAACACCCCCAAAGCATAATGCTACCATGCTTAATGCTACCATGCTTCAGAGTATTGTGTTCTTGGGATGGTACTCATCATTCTTCTTCCTCCAAACACGTTTAGTGGAATTATGACCCAAAAGTTCTATTTTGGTCTCATCTGGGCACATGACTTTCTCCCATGACTCCTCTGGATCATCCAAATGGTCATTGGCAAACTTAAGACGTGCCTGGACATGTGCTGGTTTAAGCAGGGGAACCTTCCGTGCCATGCATGATTTCAAACCATGACGTCTTAGTGTATTACCAACAGTAACCATGGAAACGGTGGTCCCAGCTCTTTTCAGGTCATTGACCAGCTCCTCCCGTGTAGTTCTGGGCTGATTTCTCACCTTCCTTAGGATCATTGAGACCCCACGAGGTGAGATCTTGCATAGAGCCCCAGTCCGAGGGAGATTGACAGTCATGTTTAGCTTCTTCCATTTTTTAATGATTGCTCCAACAGTGGACTTTTTTTCACCAAGCTGCTTGGCAATTTCCCCGTAGCCCTTTCCAGCCTTGTGGAGGTGTACAATTTTGTCTCTAGTGTCTTTGGACAGCTCTTTGGTCTTGGCTATGTTAGTAGTTGGATTCTTACTGATTGTATGGGGTGGACAGGTGTCTTTATGCAGCTAACGAACTCAAAAAGGTGAATCTAGATTAGGGTAATAAATGTAGTGGAGGTGGACATGTTAAAGGCAGACTAACAGGTCTTTGAGGGTCAGAATTCTAGCTGATAGACAGGTGTTCAAATACTTATTTGCAGCTGTATCATACAAATAAATAGTTTAAAAATCATATATTGTGATTTCTGGATTTTTTTTTTTAGATTATGTCTCTTACAGTGGACATGCACCTACGATGACAATTTCAGACCCCTCCATGATTTCTAAGTGGGAGAACTTGCAAAATAGCAGGGTGTTCAAATACTTATTTTCCTCACTGTATATATATATATATATATATATATATATATATATATATATATATATATATATATATATATATATATATATATATATATATATATATATATATATACACACACAGTATATATATATATATATATATATATATATATATATATATATATATATATATATATATATATATATATATATATATATATATATATATATATATATATGTGTGTGTGTGTGTGTGTGTGTGTATAGGTATAGAAAAGATATAGGTAATATAAATAATTTGTGTAGAAGAAATTATGAAAATCAATGGTCCTATGTTTTAAATGCCAGTTTGGATTTTAAGTATCTTACACTCTAATGACATTCTGATTTTATCTGTTTTATCTACTGTGCATATAGAGGCCCTGAGTTATTGGACTACAAATTTTCTTTAAGAAAAATGGCACACATTTCAAAGATTCATGCCAGTTTATATACTATCCAGATACATTTCACTTTCTAAATAAAGCAGCTATTTTTGTATCAGATTTTTGCTTGTGAGGAACTCTTTGCAGTTATGTGTAGTGTGTGTGTGTGTGTGTGTGTGTGTGTGTGTGTTTGTGTGTGTTTGGGTGGTGGATGGTAAGTGGAAAAAGATCATCCCAAAAAAATCAACAAAGCAAATGACGAAGCAGCACGTTATAAATGTCTTTAATAGATTGTAAGAATCTCCATTATATCTAATGCATATGTAAAATAATATAAGCAAACAGATTACTAGAAACAAATTAAACAAATAATAATAATTCCACAGTTATATACAAAATAAAAAAAAAATAAAAAAGAATAATGTTCCCAAATATCCAACTGCAAACAATATTTCATCATCTACCATACATAATGTCATCCAAAGATTCAGAGAATCTAGAGAAATCTCTGTGCACAAGTGACAAGAGCAAAAATCAATATTGGATGCCCATGATCTTCAGGCCCTCAGGCAGCAATGCATTAAAAAAAAAGAGATGCATGATTCACACACACACACACACACACACACACACACACACACACACACACACACACACACACACACACACACACACACACACACACACACCACACCCCAGCCCACCCTACCTTCAGCCATGAAGTGAGTGGATGTGCAGTGTGGCTGAAGTCCTTATAACGAGCCAATAAAGGAGACGGAGACACCGTCATTTCCTGATAGTCTTTGAAAAGGGCCACTCTACCACTTCCACGTATTTGTAGTAGATAGTGGCAATACTGAAAGTGATTGTATATTTAACCCCCTCTCTGATTGGTACCAAGTTGTAGACACTGCGTTGATACAATTGGGTGAATATGTTTGCTTCACAGAGCTGTTCAGGGGTCCAGGTACTTTGCTGTGCGAAAAATTAGACCACTGTAGTCGATACCGGGTTGAAGGCCACCATCTATTTTCTCCACAAAGAAGAGGTCCACTGAAACTGTAGAGGAAGACAGCCAGGTGTAGTCTAAATTTAGTTCTACTTGATTGTAGTCTTCTATTGCCTTGTGTTTCACCCTTGACAGGGGATAAATTCAACTACATGAGGGTGAAGTAGGTTGCTTAAAAAAATGCTTCTTGGAGTTTCTGGTACTCTGGGGGAAGTTTAATCATACATTTACATGCAGGTCTCACATTTGTAATGGTTACTAGGCTGTGATGGGTGCTTCAAGACAGTATTTATGACAGTAGCTGGAGCAATGAGTGATTTGTTGTGTAGACCAGAAAATGATTGGGTCATGAAACTCTGACCATGGAAAGCTAAGAATAAGAGGATTTTTGGGAGAGATTGTAAATGTAATGCTCTCATAATGGAGTCCTCTTACTTGTGGGGCCAGAGGCTAAGTGTAAATAGTGATCCCCAGCGAACTCCCGCTGACATTTCCTCATCTCCTCTTTGCTGATGTACAGGCATCCTTACTGCAATGAGCTAGTTTGCTCTCTGTCATATTGACTTTGCTCTTCCACATCTTGTCCCTGCACAGAGAGAGTCCACCGTGTGTCTGCTGACTGTGACCTGACAGTAAATAAATAACAACAAGCAAATAAATAAATAATGTTTGTAGTGTGTATTAAATACTTGTAGATTTTCTCACCCATAGCTTACCTGGTTCAACTCATTAAGGGTTTAAAATCAATGAGAATAAATAAATAAATTCATATTATTTCAATATTCATTAATTAGTTTTCTATTCTTTTTCAAACTTGCAGACCCTCTGTTAGCAATTCTACATCTTTGTGTAGCAACACACACACACACACACACACACACACACACACACACACACACACACACACACACACACACACACACACACACACACACACACACACACACACACAATTTCTCAGTGGGATGTTAGAAATGGCAGAGGACTTGACATTTTATGGAAAGAGCTGAAGAGATCTGCCAGAAGAACAGCTAAACAGCTGAACAATGGTGGTTTGGGGGGTTTCAAATTTCAATGGTGATCAGCGTCCAAAAACAGTCGTGTTCTGCTCAAAGCTCTTGCTTCATCACCCTAACCTCTTGGATAAATTGAACAACCAGTTTCTTGCCAGGCCTTCATTCCTGGCATCATAGCCTGACTTTATGACTGTTCTAGTGAGTGAATGAGAATCCCACAACAACTATCCAAATCATAGAGTAATGCTCTTCCAGATATTTACTTTTGTTTTAATATTTTGAATTAAAACCTCTAGGTGGCATTGTTGGACCAATTCTGTTAAAGTGGCGACTGCAATTTTCATTGTGAAGCAGCTTTGGGTATTGTTCACATGATCAGATTCGGAGAAAATGCCAGACAAACTGCTAATCCTCTGTGATTTTCGTGCACTATAATCTCTAGAGTGTATTTAAATTGGTGTAAAAAAACAGAAACAAAAAAGTTTTGTATGATTAATAGAGAATGACTAGACTAGACTAGAAACCATTTTGCAAAATTGTGGTAAACACAAACGCATACCAGAATGCACAATACATTGAGCAATTCTTTGTCAGACATGAATTTAGTGCAACAGCATAAATCAAATTTTTTTAATCTTCTACTCTTCTGATGGTCACTTTTAGTATGATAATGCTCCATGTCACAATCCAAAATCATCTGAAAATGGTTTCATTACATGCTAAAAGTGTTTTTCATTGGTTTTCCCAGCAACTGGCTCTGAATTCAATAGAACACTTGGAAGAATGGGAGAATGAGAGATTTACACCATGAAAATGCACCTAAAAAATCTGCAGAGTAGTGTTAGGAAAGTAGCCTAAAGCTGAAACATTGATTATGACGTTTTTGGTTTTACTGCATTAATGACATGTCTCCACTTTATCCTTATTGAATAAATGTGTTACAGTATGTTTGGGCAGTCAGGAAAACAGCTTGAGCAATTGGTGTTCAATCACACGCACACTTACAAAAAACACCCACCACCAGACTGCCCATTTGATAATTCACTCTTCTGTATCATGCTGTATTTGCTCTATCACACCAAGAGTGTGCAGCTGATATAGGGGCCAGGGTTGCTTTTCTTAATACACCACCCAAGACAAAATGGCACCCCACCCTTTGTCTGATGTGTCCTTCTATAAAAAGAGAGAGAGAAGTAAGGGAATGTTAAAGCAGCCAATGACAGAATGCAGCATTTACTTGAGAGAAAGCTTGTTTTTTAGTCGACCCTTTAACGACTATAAGTTATTAACTAAATCCTACCACAAAGACACAGTCAAAATCCAGAACCTATACAGTGACTCTAATGAGTAAAAACAAGTGTGCAAAATCAAAACAGCAAATGGCAATGACAACACCACTTTCATGAATATCAAGCAATTGCAAACACAACACGATTTTTATCCAAAAATATCTGTGTTAAATATTAGTTTATTGTTATTAGACCCCTTTTAGTTTATTCTATTGTGCTACAACATACTGTAACATCTCTGTGTCTTATAATGCCTGATAAGGTTTGAGAATAGATTACAAGGAATCAAAGACTAATGCCTCCGAGAAGAACCTTTCCAGATCCTTCAAATTGGTGAACCCTCCTCTTCAGTTCACCCCTCAGGTTTTCTATGGGGTAACAGTCAGGGGATTTGGATGACTGCAGTAGGATCTTGATTTTTTTTGGTCAGCAAAATATTTTTTTCATGGATTTTTATGGGGTTTTTCTTTTTTCTTTTATTTATTTAATAAAAATAAAAAATGTATCATTATCCTGCTGAAAGTTTCATCCATGGCTGATTTTACATGTTCTGGCAGATGCAGTCAGGTGTTAATTTAATATCTGTTGATATTTGAGTCTATGTTGCCTTGTATTGTTTGTGAGGCCAGACCAATTTTTGCTGTTACCCATAAGCTTTATATTGATTTCATAGAACTTAATTAAATTAAATTAAATTAATTTTTATTTGTATAGCGCTTTTAATAATTAACATTGTCTCAAAGCAGCTTTACACAGATAATCTGGTGAAAAAGAATGAATAAGATGTTCTTTTTAAGTGTAAGTTTGTCCCTGATGAGCGAGCTGGTGGCGACTGTGGCAAGGAAAAACTACCCAAGATGGCATGAGGAAGAAACCTTGAGAGGAATCAGACTGAAAAGGGAACTCATCCTCATCTGGGTTGCACCGAATGTTCATTTATTACAGATAAACAATGTTGAGGTGTGCAGCAATGGTGATCAGATCAGTAGTCCTGAGACAGTGTTGCAGACTGTTGACATTTACAATAAACTAAATCCAAAACCTCAAAGCTCCTGTTCTTACTCCATAATATCATGGATCCCAGGGTGAGAAACCATCCCCAGCTGCACGTGGCCTCCAATCGAAGAGAACACTATTCAGAGGCAGGCCAGGATGAAGTGGTCAGATCTGAGAAGGGAAGAGGGGCGGGAACAGTGGTCACTGGAACCTCAGGAGCATGTTTAACTTGACCGAAAGAAAGAGAGAGAAAGAGAGAGAGAGAGAGAGAGAGAGAGAGAGAGAGAGAGAGAGAGAGAGAGAGAGAGAGAGAAATGAGGGGTGACAGGGACAGTATATGGATTATTATGTGTCCTTAGTGTTGTATGAAAGCTAAGGACACTGTTGGGGTTGGGGACTCTGGCAAGACTCGCTATGGCATCATAGCTAAAAGGGAGAACCAGAAGGTAACACAGACATGAGGGATCTCTGGGATAAGAGACGGCCCACCACCCCACCGTCAATAAATCTGAGTGTTCTATAACTGTGGTGCTTTATAAGAGAAAGATCTGATTTGAGGTACCAACAAATAGCCTGCTCCTTTTGATCTAAATAGGCATGAAGGATCATATTGGTACAGAAGTTTACTCAGATACTGTGGCGTGAGACGGTTAAGTGCTTTATGTCAGTAGAAGTATTTTATAATTAATGAGAGTTTTAAATGGAAGCCAGTGTAGACTGATTAAAACAGGGGTGATGTGGTCTTATTTTCTAGATCTAGTAAGGATCCTTGCTGCTGCATTCTGAACTAACTAAAGCTTATTTATGCACTAATTTTATTAATAATATTTCTAAGGTGAAAGAAGGCCATCCTAGTCATGTTATTCACGTAAGCTTTAAAGGAAAGACTACGGTCAATAATCACACCAAGGTCTTTGACTACTGTACACACTAAAACAGAAACACCATCCAAAGATGGTACGTAATCAGAAAGTTCACTTCTAGCTGCATGTGGTCCTAATAAAAGTACTTCCGTCTTATTCAAGTTGAGCAAAAGGAAAGTATCAAGCATCTATTGTCTAATGTCCTTTACACACTCCTCAACATTTTAAAAATGATCTCTCTCATCTGGCTTTGCTAAAATATACAGCAGTGTATCATTAGCATAGCATTGAAAGCAAATACCAGGTTTATGTATAATTTCACCCAAAGGCAGCATACATTATATAAAAAGAAAAGCAGTGGCCCTAAGACAGATCCTTGCGGAACACCAAACTTTACCTCAGAGAGGTAAATTCCATTCTCATTCCATTTTTAGTTCCAGGAGTGTTTAGCAAAGTGAATACAATTGAGTTGGGTTTTGGATGAGAGTAGAGGCTTTTTTCTTGAAACCCTTTCAAACAACTTGTGGTGATATATGTGAATGGTGGATTGTAGTTTGGATGCTTTCATACGAAAGACAAAAGGCACTTACGAAAGGCAAACTTCTGCAATTTTCCAGCTTGCAATGATCTTTCGTTGAAGATTGTTTTGTCCATTCAAACCATTCTTTTCACAATGCATTGCAACATTATTCTCTTCTAAGCTGATTTATCACATTTCCAGGTGACTGGAACATCTTAAATATTGCCCTGATGATTGAAATGGGCATTTTCAATGCTATTGCTATTTTCAATTAGCTCAGCCCACGTGAGCACACCCTCATTGATATTTCTTCTTCTGTCATCATTGGCATTTGCTGTTTTGACATGCTATTTAACTTTTGCCTTTTCACTGTCTACTTGTAGTAGCATTTAGTTAGATAAGTTATGGTAGTTAGTGTGTTTGAGTGTATCAGGGGTTTTTAGAATATAAAATGTATATGAACTTCACACAAAACCTTTAACACAAAATGCTGATTAATTGTTCTTGCTGATGAAATCCACCAAAATTGTGTCTTTGACTAAGTTGGTGATATGGTTCAAGCTGTGCATTGCTGCACAATTTTGGGTCAGCAGAGTGAATACACAAGCCTGGAGGGGCTATAGCGTGGTTTTGCGGCAGACCCTGTTTCCAATCAGGTCTGACTGAGCACTTACAGTAAGGAAGTCCAGGGATCCAGTTGCAAAAGGTTGGTGATGAGGCACAACACTGCGTTTTGATTCACCTGATGCAAAGGAATGATGGTGTTGAAATCTATTCTATGTTTATAAACAGCACTCAAATGTAGGTCTTCATTTTGTCCCTGTTGGTGATGGCCAGATGGAGTTAGGGGAAAATCAAATGTAACTGAATATGATGCAGAAGGCTTAGTCTGTGGATTGGTTAGGTCAACGCACATGCTATAACAGGTCAAGTGAAAGAAGGCTCTTGATCATGAAGGCACTTAAAAATGATGAGAGTGAGTGTGACAGGATGGTAGTCATTGAGGCAGGACACTTAAAACTTCTTTGTTATGGAAACAATGGTAGTGACCTTAAAGTATGTTGGAATCAAAGGGAGATGTTAAAGATGTCAATGAGAATACCTGCCCTATAGTCTCTCTATGTCATCCTCTGTGCACTCTACCAGGAATATTGCCTCGTCCAGCAGAATTACATGTGTTGTTGTTTTCAGGGCCACCTTGTTGCCTACTCTGAAGGTGTGATGTAAACACACAGGCCACTATTGCAAGCATTACTGATCTGGAACTTGAAACACTGCACTTAAGAGACTGTTCCCTTTCAAAAGTTTTTCAAAAGATTTGGAATAATGTAACTACCAAAACTCACATATTTCTTCTTCTTCTTCTTTCGGCTGCTCCCATTAGGGGTCGCCACAGCGGATCATCCGTCTCCATACCACCCTGTCCTCTATATCTGCCTCTTTTACACCAACTACCTGCATGTCTTCCCTCACCACATCCATGAACCTCCTCCTTGGCCTTCCTCTTTTCCTCCTACCTGGTGGCTCCATCTTCAGCATTTTTCTACCAATATAATTCATGTCCCTTCTCTGCACATGTCCAAACCATCTCAATCTCGCCTCCCTCACCTTGTCACCACAACATCCTACATGTGCTGTCCCTCTAATAAACTCATTTCTAATCTTGTCCATCCTCGTCACTCCCAACGAAAACCTCAACATCTTCAGCTCTGCTACCTCCAGCTCCACCTCCTGTCTTTTACTCAATGCCACTGTCTCTAATCCATACAACATCGCAGGTCTCACCACAGTCCTATAAACTTTCCCTTTCATTCTTGCAGATACTCTTCTATCACAAATCACTCCTGTCACTCTTCTCCACCCACTCCACCCTGCCTGCACTCTTTTCTTTACTTCCCTAACACACTCTCCATTACTTTGCACTGTTGACCCCAGGTACCTGAACTCCTCCACCTTCTTCACCTCTTCACCCTGCAACCGCATCACTCCACTGCCCTCCCTCTCATTCACACACATGTACTCTGTCTTACTCCTACTGACTTTCATTCCCCTTCTCTCCAGCGCATATCTCCACCTCTCCAGGCTCTTCTCAACCTGCTCTCTACTCTCACCACAAATCACAATATCATCTGCAAACATCATAGTCCAGGGAGACTCCTGTCTGATCTCGTCCGTCAACCTGTCCATCACCACTGCAAACAGGAAAGGGCTCAGGGCCGATCCTTGATGCAGTCCAACCTTCACCCTGAACCAGTCTGTCGTACCTACTGCACACTTTACTGCCGTCACACTGTCCTCATACATGTCCTGCACCACCCTCAAATACTTCTCTGACACACCTGACTTCCTCATACAATACCACAACTCCTCTCTCGGCACCCTGTCGTACGCTTTCTCTAAATCCACAAATACACAATGCAGCTCCTTCTGTCCTTCTCTATACTTCTCCATCAACATCCTCAAAGCAAATAAGGCATCTGTGGTGCTCTTCCTCGGCATGAAACCATACTGTTGCTCACAGATGGTCACCTCTTCTCTCAGCCTGGCTTCCACTACTCTTTCCCATAACTTCATGGTGTGACTGATCAACTTAATTCCCCTGTAGTTACTGCAGGTTTGCACATCTCCCTTATGCTTAAAGATCGGTACCAGCACACTCCTTCTCCATTCCTCAGGCATCCTCTCCCCTTCCAGAATCCTGTTAAACAATCTGGTTAAAAACTCCACTGCCATCTCTCCTAAACATCTCCACGCTTCTACCGGTATGTCATCTGGTCCAACCGACTTTCCATTCTTCATCCTCTTAATCGCTGCTCTCACTTCCTCCTTACTAATCCTATCTACATCCTGCTTCACCAACTCCACATCCTCCAACCTTCTCTCTCTCTGATTTTCCTCATTCATCAGCTGCTCAAAATACTCCCTCCATCTTCTCAACACACTCTCCTCACTAGTCAACACATTTCCCTCTCCATCCTTTATTGCTCTAATATGCAGTACATCCTTCCCAGCTCGGTCCCTCTGCTTGGCCAATCGGTATAAATCCTTTTCTCCTTCCTTAGTGTCCAACCTCTTATACAGTTCCTCATATGCCTTTTCCTTGGCTTTCGCCACATCCCTTTTAACCTGCTGCCGCATCTCCTTGTACTCCTGCCTACTTTTCTCATCACTCTGTCGATCCCACTTCTGTTTTGCCAACCTCTTTCCCCTAATGCTCTCCTGCACTTCCTCATTCCACCACCACGTCTCCTTGTCTTGCTTTCTATTTCCAGATGTCACACCAAGTACTTTTCTAGCTGCCTCCCTCATCACTCCTGCAGTAGTTGCCCAATCATCCGGCACCTCTTCACCACCACCAAGCCCCTGTCTGACCTCTTCCCTGAACCTCACACTACACTCTTCCTCCTTCAGTTTCCACCATCTTATTCTTCTTTCAAACCTTACTTTCCTCCTCTTCTTCTTCGCCTCCAAAACCATCCTACAGACCACCATTCGATGCTGTCTAGCTACACTGTCCCCCGCCAACACCTTACAGTCTCCAATCTCCTTCAGGTTGCATCTCCTACACAGAAGATAATCCACCTGTGTGCACCTTCCTCCACTCTTATACGTCACCCTATGATCCTCCTTCTTCTTAAAATACGTGTTCACCACTGCCATTTCCATCCTTTTAGCAAAATCTACCACCATCTGCCCTTCCACATTCCTCTCCTTAAAACCATACCTACCCATCACCTCCTCATCACCTCTGTTCCCTTCACCTACATGCCCATTAAAGTCTGCCCCAATCACCAATCGTTCTTTCCTAGGTACACCATCTACCACTTCATCTAATTCACTCCAGAATCTTTCCTTCTCCTCCATCTCACAGCCAACTTGTGGAGCATAGGCACTGATGACATTTATCATCATCCCTTCAACTTCCACCTTCACGATCATCACCCTATCAGAAACTCTCTTCACCTCCACTACACTCTTACTGTACTCTTCCTTTAGAATCACCCCTACACCATTTCTCTTCCCATCCACACCATGATAAAACAGTTTAAACCCACCTCCAATGTTCCTGGCCTTACTCCCTTTCCACTTGGTCTCCTGAACACACAACACATCTACCTTTCTCCTCTCCATCATAATAGCTATCTCTCTCCCCTTACCCGTCATAGTACCAACATTTAAAGTACCAACCCGAACCTCTACTCTCCTACACTGCTCCTTTTCCTGCCGTCTCTGTAGACGCCTTCCTCCTCTCCTTCTCCTCCTTCGGCCAACAGTAGCCCAATTTCCACCGGTACCCTGTCGGCTAACGATACCTGTGGCGGTCGTTGTTAACCCGGGCCTCGACCAATCCGGTATGAAATTCTCATTTGTGATCCGCATATTTGATTTGGCACATGTTTTACGCTGGATGCCCTTCCTAACGCAACCCTCCCCATTTACCCGGGCTTGGGACCGGCACTAAGAGTACACTGGCTTGTGCCCCCCTAATGGCTGGGTTACCAAAACTCACATATTTAAAAGTCAAAAAAGAGAGAGAAAACAAGAGCCATCAACCATTTACAAAAAAATTACACAAGTAAATTTAAGTTTAATAACCCAGCCTTAAGGGTTGCACAAGCCAGTGCACTCTAAGTGCCAGTCCCAATTCCGGATAAATGGGGAGGGTTGCATTAGGAAGGTTATGCAGTGTAAAACATTTGCCAAATCAAACAGGCGGAACACGAATCAGAATTTCATACCGGATCAGTCGAGGCCTGGGTTACCAACGACCACTACAGGTTTAGTTAGCCAACAGGGTACCAGTGGAAATTGGGCTACTGAAGGAGAAGGAGAGGAGGAAGACATCTACAGAGACAGCAGGGAAAGGAAAAGTATAGCAGAGTTTAGGGTTGGTAATTTAAATGTTGGTACTATAAATTGAATTGAATTGAATTGAATTGCTGATATGATGGAGAGGGAGAAGGTAGATATGTTGTGTGGAAAGGGAGTAAGGCCAGGAATATTGGAGGTGGGTTTAAACTGTTCTATGATGGTGGTAACAGGGTGATTAATATGATGCTGGAAGGTGAAGGGGTGATGATAAATGTCATCAGTGCCTATGCTCCACAAGTGGACTGTGAGATAAAATTCTGGAAAAATTCTGGAGTGAGTAAGATAAAGTGGTGGAGAGTGTACCTAGGAATGAAAGATTGGTAATTGGGCAGACTTTAATGGGCATGTAGGTGAGGGGAACAGAGGTGATGGGTAGGTATGGCCTTAAGGAGAAAAATGTGGAAGGGCAGATGGTGGTAGATTTTGCTAAAATGATAGAAATTGCAAATTGGAAATTGGAACATAGGGTGACTATAAGAGTTGAGGTGCACACAGGTGGACTATATTCTTTGTAGGAGATGCAACCTGAAGGAGATTAGAGACTGTAAGGTGTTGAAAGGGGACAGAATAGCTAGACAGCATCAAATGGTGGTCTGTAGGATGGTATTTAGAGGTGAAAAAGAAGAGGAGGAGAGTAAGGACTGAAAGAAGAATAAGATGGTGGAAACTAAAGGAGAAAGACTGTAGTGTGATGTTCAGGGAAGAGGTCAGACAGGGACTCGGTGGTGGTGGTGAAGAGGTGCTAGATGATTGGGCAACTACTGCAGAAGGGATAAGGGAGGCAGCTAGAAAGGCACTTGGTCTGACATCTGGAAATAGAAAGGAAGACAAAGAGACAAGGTGGTAGAATGAGGAAGTGCAGGAAAGCATAAGGAGAAAGAGGTTGGCAAAACAGAATTGGGATCGACAGAGTGATGAGAAAAGTAAACAGGAGTACGAGGAGATGTGGCAGCAGGTGGAGAGGGATGTGGCGAAAGCCAAGAGAGAAGGTTGAATGGTGTGGAGATGGAAAAGCAGGAAGTAGATAGGATTAATAAGGAGGGAGTGAGAGCATTGATTATGAGGATGAAGAGTGAAAAGTCCGTTGGACAAGCTGACATACCGGTAGAAGCATGGAGATGTTTATGAGAGATGGCAGTGGAGTTTTTAACCAGGTTGTTCAACAAGATTTTGGAAGGTAAGAGGATGACTGAGGAATGGAAAAGGAGTGTGCTGGTATCGATCTTTAAGAATAAGGCAGATGTGCGGACCTGCAGTAACTACAGGGGAATTAAGTTGATCAGTCACACCATGAAGTTATGGGAAAGAGTAGTGGAAGCCAGGCTGAGAGAAGAGGTGACCATCTGTGAGCAACAGTATGGTTTCATGCCAAGGAAGAGCACCACAGATGCATTATTTGCTTTGAGCATGTTGATGAAAAAGTATAGAGAAGGTCAGAAGGAGTTGCAATGTGTGTTTGTGGATTTAGAGAAAGTGTATTACAGCGTGCCAAGAAAGGAATTGTGCTATTGTATGAGAAAGTCAGGTGTGTCAGAGAAGTATGTGAGGGTGGTGCAGAACATGTATGAGGACAGTGTGACAGCAGTGAAGTGTGCAGTAGGAATGACAGACTGGTTCAAGGTGAAGGTTGCATCAAGAATCGGCTCTGAGCCCTTTCCTATTTGCAGTGGTGATGGACAGGTTGACGGACGAGGTCAGACAGGAGTCTTCCTGGACTATGATGTTTGCAGAATATATTGTTATTTGTGTTGAGAGTAGGGAGCAGGTTAAGAATAGCCTGGAGAGGTCTAGGTATGCGCTGGAGAGAAGGGGAATGAAAGTCAGTAGGTGTAAGACAGAGTACATGTGTGTGAATGAGAGGGAGGGCAGTGGAGTGGTGCGCTTAGAGGGAGAAGAGATGAAGAAGGTGGAGGAGTAATGGAAAGTGTGTTAGAGAAGTGAACAAAAGAGTGCAGGCAGGGTGGAGTGGGTGGAGAAGAGTGGCAGGAGTGATTTGTAATAGAAGGGTATCTGCAAGTTTGAAAGGGAAAGTTTATAGGACTGTGGTGAGACCTGTGATTTTGTATGGTTTAGAGACAGTGGCACTGAGTAAAAGACAGGAGGTGGAGCTGGAGGTAGCAGAGCTGAAGATGTTGAAGTTTTCATTGGGAGTGATGAGGATTAGACAGGATTAGAAATTCATTATTTAGAGGTACAGAGCAGCAAGCTGATGCTGGATCTGTGATGATCACAAATGCTGAGCTTATAAAACTAGGAACTACTAACCATATAGACTGTATAAGACTGCAGAAAGAACATCACTTATAATCTTATACTCCAGTAATCATGTTAGTTCTCACTCTCCAGTGTTCTGTATTGTTGAAAGATTTATGATCAAACTCTTGATGTCACCCAAATAGGGATGGGTTCCCCTTTTGAGTCTGGTTCCTCTCAAGGTTTCTTCCTCATAACATCTAAGGGAGTTTTTCCTTGCCACAGTCGCCACGGCTTGCTCATCAGGGACAAATTCACACCATTCACCTTAACTGTTGATTTGTGTAAAGCTGCTTTGAGACAATGTCTGTTGTGAAAAGCGCTATACAAATAAACTTGACTTGACTTGACTTGCTAGACTTGAGAATGTTGTTGAAATAAAGGGAACAGCTCTCTTCTGGCTTAGGTCTTATTTGACTGATCGCTTTCAGTTTGTTGACGTAAATGGTGAGTTCACCACACTCTTTGAGGTAAAGTTTGGTGTTCCACAAGGATCTGTCTTAGGCCCACTGCTTTTCTCTTTTTGAATGCTGGGTGAAATTATACATAAACATGGTATTCGCTTCCATTGCTATGCTGATGAAATACAGCTGTATATTTCAGCAAAGCCAGATGAGAGAGATCAGCTTAAAAATGTTGAGGAGACTGTAAAGAACATTAGACAGTGGATGCTTGATAACTTCCTTCTGCTCAACTTGGATAAGACAGAAATACCTTTACTAGGACCACATGCAGCTAGAAGCTAAACTTTCCAATTACGTAGCATCTCTGTCACAAAATGTCACAAAATGTCACAAAATTTAACATTCAGCTATGATTTCAATCAGTACAGCTACTCTCCTAAATAACCTCTGTGATTGTACCCAGACCATTAGGGATACAAATCCCAGTATTGCCAAGTTTGAGCAAGATCCTGACACCTTTTTCCGCTTCAGGGGCACTGACCCCAGCTTCAAAACAGGATATGTGAAGCAAAATATTACTTATTCAGCAATATGCATCTTTGTGTGAAGTGAATATTGAGGAGGCATCTAAAATTCAGAGCAAATCTGACTTATTTAAGTAGCACAAAAGTGTGTCTTTTTGTGTCTTGAAAGAAATCTCACTGAAAGAGGTGTTTTTTGTGCACAGAGAGGGAAGATCCACAGGTATTGGGTTCCTTTTGGGAACAATGCTGCTAGTTTCACCTTGCAATGCATTAACCTGGAATGTTGTGGTTTGAAGACTAATGGATACACTGTAAAGGCTGTGACGTTAGGAAGAGGAAAGCAAAGCTGATTGAAGTTTTATTTATGAGATAAATAAAAGTTTCTCAGGTGTTTATGAGATTTGTGTTTGGTTACTGTAATTTTTTAGATATGCTGAAAGCCCTCTAACAAATGTAAAGGTTGCCTGCATATAGTAGGCCACCACACTATATAGTTGGGGCTTCATCTCAATGTTACTGGGACTTGAACCCCTGACTTTCTGATCACTAACCCTCGTCTTAGCGATAAAGTTATCAAGACAAATTAATAAATTTAAAAATGTATATTTGTAAGCTATTTATTTATATAAAACTGCTGTGGGACAAGGTCCCTTGTTGGAAGTGCTGTACAAAAAACTTAAATAAATTAAACTGAACTGAACTGAATTTAACTGAATTGAATTAAATTAAACTGAACTGCACTTAACTAAACTCAATTGAATTGAATTGAATTGAATTGAATTGAATTGAATTAAGATTTAAGCTAACCTTTAGATTCTGGTAGGCAGCTTTGAGGATTTACCCGTTTATTTAATCCATTCAGTCATACAAAAATTGTCTTGACTGATGTCATGAGAGAAGGGTGTAGCTTACTAGTTTATCCCAAAGATAATCATAAATGTTCAGTTGCGATCAGGTCTATGTGCAGGACAATTCTACATCAACCAATGGAAATCACATCATCATGGAACTTCCTTGGTGCACAAGGGTATTGTCATGCTGTAATATTATAGGCATCTAGAAGTAAAATATTAATGTTACATCATACAAAAACATTATATTAAATGGTGGGCTCCCCTCACTGGGCAACAGTTTGAGGATGAACCACATTATGGCTCTGACGGCCAGTTGTCAACCATCTAACAGTAGCCAAATATTGTACATGCATGTAAATTCGTTTTCTTCGTGTACATGTATTTGTATTTTTTTACAGGTTTTTTTTTTCACTTTTATTTTTTTGTTTAACAACTGTAAACGAATTCATGTAAATAATTATTTATGCTCCTTGTTGTTTTTAATTACCATCTTTACAGATACACACCATTTCATCACCACTAACAAGCATGTGTACAGATATACAGTGAGGAAAATAAGTATTTGAACACCCTGCTATTTTGCAAGTTCTCCCACTTAGAAATCATGGAGGTGTCTGAAATTGTCATCGTAGGTGCATGTCCACTGTGAGAGACATAATCTAAAAAAAATCCAGAAATCACAATGTATGATTTTTAAACTATTTATTTGTATAATACAGCTGCAAATAAGTATTTGAACACCTGTCTATCAGCTAGAATTCTGACCCTCAAAGACCTGTTAGTCTGCCTTTAAAATGTCCACCCCCACTACATTTATTATCCTAAATTAGATGCACCTGTTTGAGGTCGTTAGCTGCATAAAGACACCTGTCCACCCCATACAATCTGTAAGAATCCAACTACTAACATGGCCAAGACCAAAGAGCTGTCCAAAGACACTAGAGACAAAATTGTACACCTCCACAAGGCTGGAAAGGGCTACGGGGAAATTGCCAAGCAGCTTGGTGAAAAAAGGTCCACTGTTGGAGCAATCATTAGAAAATGGAAGAAGCTAAACATGACTGTCAATCTCCCTCGGACTGGGGCTCCATGCAAGATCTCACCTCGTGGGGTCTCAATAATCCCAAGGAAGGTGAGAAATCAGCCCAGAACTACACGGGGGGAGCTGGTCAATGACCTGAAAAGAGCTGGGACCACCCTTTCCAAGGTTACTGTTGGTAATACACTAAGACGTCATGGTTTGAAATCATGCATGGCATGGAAGGTTCCCCTGCTTAAACCAGCACATGTCCAGACACGTCTTAAGTTTGCCAATGACCATTTGGATGATCCAGAGGAGTCATGGGAGAAAGTCATGTGGTCAGATGAGACCAAAATAGAACTTTTGTGTCATAATTCCACTAAACGTGTTTGGAGGAAGAAGAATGATGAGTACCATCCCAAGAACACCATCCCTACTGTGAAACATGGGGGTGGTAGCATCATGCTTTGGGGTTTTTTTTCTGCACATGGGCCCAGGCGACTGCACTGTATTAAGGAGAGGATGACCGGGGCCATGTATTGCGAGATTTTGGGGAACAACCTCCTTCCCTCAGTTAGAGCATTGAAGATGGGTCGAGGCTGGGTCTTCCAACATGACAATGACCCGAAGCACACAGCCAGGATAACCAATGGGTGGGTCTGTAAGAAGCATATCAAGGTTCTGGCGTGGCCTAGCCAGTCTCCAGACCTAAACCCAATAGGGAATCTTTTTTAGGGAGCTCAAACTTTCTCAGCGACAGTCCAGAAACCTGACTGATCTAGAGAAGATCTGTATGGAGGAGTGGGCCAAAATCCCTCCTGCAGTGTGTGCAAACCTGGTGAAAAACTACAGGAAACGTTTGACCTCTGTAATTGCAAACAAAGGCTACTGTACCAAATATTAACATTGACTTTCTCAGGTGTTCGAATACTTATTTGCAGCTGTATCATACAAATTAATGCACCTACGATGACAATTTCAGACCCCTCCATGATTTCTAAGTGGGAGAACTTGCAAAATAGCAGGGTGTTCAAATACTTATTTTCCTCACTGTATGTATATATATATACATATATATATATATATATATATATATATATATATATATATATATATATATATATATATATATATATATATATATACAATATTATATATTAACAAATATTAACATTGACTTTCTCAGGTGTTCAAATACCTATTTGCAGCTGTATCATACAAATAAATAGTTAAAAAAATCATAGATTGTGATTTCTGGATTTTTTTTTTTTTTTAGATTATGTCTCTTACAGTGGACATGCACCTACGATGACAATTTCAGACCCCTCCATGATTTCTAAGTGGGAGAACTTGCAAAATAGCAGGGTGTTCAAATACTTATTTTCCTCACTGTATATTCCTCACCTATAAATACATGCATAAAAGCAAAAACACTGCTCTAAATTGTTGAGTTAAGTAATGTCTAGGCTGCACTTAAAAATGTATTATACGATAGGGAATTTTTTAAATTGGAATTGCTTAGGCTCTACATTAGGTTCACTTACATTAAACCTATTTAAGCACATCTCACTGAAATGCTTCATGAATGCATCATCTCTTAACAGCATTTCGCTCATTACGGATGTACATCTCTATGGCAAGTTCAAAATGTTTAGTTTTATTATCCTTACATGAGAGGAAAGGAGCGGATACAAGTGCATTTGTTTCTTTTATTTAAAGAGTAAACAAAAAAATAATGCAAACAAGAATACACCAGACAATGAAGAAAGAATAATGTAGAAAACCAACAACCACTTTTTATATATGTTCAGTAAAAAGGGTTATGAATTAAAGGCATTGAATTACATGCAGTAACATACATTTAATTCAGTACTGTTGTACCAAATTTTTTAATAAAAATAAGTTACATTTTTTGTCATTTTTCAAATTAAATCTGCATGTATATATTTTTTTGTATTTCAGTTTATTTCTCCAGGATTTATTGAAACAGGGCTATTAAATATAGCTTTATTACATTACAGAAATCTTGTTTCAGACCTTTGGTGTCTTCCTCTGTCGCTAGAGTGGGAATTTATGCCACTAAATGTCACACTGTTCCCAGTGCAAGACACTTTTTTATTCCCCCTGAGAGAAGATCTCATCCTCACATGATCTTGTCTGAACATTTCATACTAGTCATTAAAGTACATTTAAATTTATGGACTCTTGCTGACAGCAGAATAAACATCTACACTGTCCAGAGGCCTTATATTTATATAACCTATGTAATAATTTATTGTACATATATTAATCTAAATTTATGCATATAAATGTATATTTTTATCTATTTATTTCTGTAAAGATTCTGTGTGACAATGTCTATTATTAAAAGCACAATACAAATAATATGGAATTGAAATTAACATTTAAAGCTACATTTTGGACTACTTCTCATTAAATGTTTTAGTAAATGTACAAGATGAAAGAGGAACATAAACTGTAACACTGCAGAGCAGCTATGTATACATCACTAACGAACATATAATCCAGATGCATGAAATTTGATTTATTCTCTGCCCTCTTTCACCTCCACCCCCACCACCTACATATAGTAACTGAACACACAGGTTTATTTGGCCCCTTGTTGTCCCTTGGGAAGTGTCATGCTAGAGAGTTGGACACATTGCAAACACTGTAGTGGCTTTGATGTGAGACAATAGATTATTCATCTTGTTCCAGTTTTCTACATTTACTTTCTTGAGGCTTACTGTCTATAAAAGTGCTTACCACCTTTTTCTGATAGCACACAGAAAACAAATAATGTTCTTACACTTCATGTGATTATTACAGCAGCGGGGCAGTTCTGGAGGGCTGGTTTGCTGCAAAGGGTGGTTTTTTTCCCCCAAAGCTTTGACCAAAGACAGACACTCCTAATATATTTGATCTGTTCCACCAGGCCTGTATCATCCTGCACCATATCTACTGCAAACTGATTTTCACCTGCTATTAACACACCAATAAATCTACTTGAAGGTAAACACCAGGTAACATACCTGATTACTTAATTAATGTGAGAGATTGGGGCATATGTCTTAAAAAAGTTTGTTTTCAGAAACACAGTATCAGATTGAAGAAGCTTTTCCTGTAATTACTGAAATCTGAATATTTCCTGTTTCCTGTTGTTGAGGGGAGAGGGGATTTATAAGATTTTCAGATATAACTAGAGTACTTGTAATAAGTAACTTTAATGAAGTGAATGTAAATGTAAAGATGTTTTATATGTGAACCCCATTTATAAAAAGCTATTTTTGCATATGGTCCAGCTGCTGTCAAAAGCTCAATGCAATGAATGAAGAAATAAACATCTGGTTCTTGCTTTCTCTCATCCCTCTTTCACTTTCTCATGACCTATGTGTTGACAGTACAAACCAAGGGAGGCCACTTTCAGAATAATGCTGTATGTTCTTTCACTTGTGTTTACTTTGAATTCTACAAATAGGCTGAACACACAGGAAGTTTACGGAACTGAATGTTTTTTGACAGTGTTTCTGCTGGGTGTGAAACTACTCGTGCACCGAAACATGCAACAATAACTCTTACAATAAATGGATGAAGTACAGTATATCAAATAAATTAATTTTTATCAAGCACCAAAAAACATTCAGAGAAAGAAATCACACCCATTCAATTAGAAACAACAAAAAAATGAATGCATGAGTTTCCCCTCTTAATATTTTTGGATATTTTGTGAGATGTATGGTGCATATGCTAAAAAATATTTTTAATATGTTTCAATTGAACTGGTCTTTCTAATTATAAAATTACAATATGAGTACAATATGAGTACATATATGATAAACCTCTTTCTAGGCATTATTAGTCATTTCAAGCTTATAGCTTTCTTAATTTATTTGCAGATCATTTTAAATCTTTTTATGTATAAATACATATTATATGCTAATAGTACAAGACGGAGTACTTCTCATTGGCTTAAAATTGGTTTACTAATCTGTATATCTATCTATCTATCTATCTATCTATCTATCTATCTATCTATCTATCTATCTATCTATCTATCTATCTATCTATCTATCTATCTATCTATCTATCTATCTATCTATCTATCTAGATGGTCAAGATGACAACTGCATTCCTGAGTAAGCTAAAGGTGAAGGTGATGGAGAGGTGAAGTATGTCTCCAGACCTGAACCCTATTGAGCACCTGTGCGGCATCCTCAAGCAGAAGGTGGAGAAGCGGCACGTGTCTAACATCCAGCAGTTCCGTGATGTCTTAATGGAGCAGTGGAAGAGGATCCCAACAACAACCTGTGCATCTCTGGTAAATTCCATGCCCAGGTAGTGCTAGACAACAATGGTGCTCACACAAGATATTGACACTTTGGATACAGTGTTGAAATGTTTACTTGGGGTGTACTCACTTTTGTTGCCGGCTATTTTGACAATAATGGCTGTATGTTGAATGGCTGTATGTATAATTACTGCTAAGTTGCACATTGACTAAAATGTATCCAATTTTAATTTCTATAATATTGTCCCTTGAGAATATATAATAAAATGTTTGCTTAAATGTGAGGGGTATACTCATTTTTGTGAGATATATATACAGGGATGGGCAGCATTTATGATACATGTATTTCAAATATGTATTTGAAAAATAAAATAGTATTTTGTCAATTGTATTTGAAAGAGATGATAAAAATGACTTTATTTATTTATTTATTAATTTTTTTACATTAAATAAATCACGGTTAGAATGTTTTGCTGATATTCCCGGTCTCTTGTGTATAGCACAATAGACCAAAACACTTATAGGGAATTGTTTTTATGAACCTCTATGTTGAAATAATGACATTTATTAATAAAAATATAATTATGAAATATAAAATTAGGTAAAATGTTAATACAGTACAGTACTGTATACATAAAATAGCATTTTTGGGGTGGCGTCCGTTTATCATGGTTTTGGAACGTAACCACCGTGATAAACGTGTGGATTACTGTAAATTGCAAGAAGTCTACATGATGACATCATAAAAATGCAGATGTTTGGTTTCTACTCAATAGTTTGCCCAGACTTGTTGAGATCAAAACAGAAAATTGATCCATGTGGATGAAGATGGCATATAAAAGACAGACAGAAGGTGGGGACATCTTCAAATAGAGGCCTGACACATTATATATAATCATATTTATGATTAACAATTAAATGATGAAGTAATTAGAAACTAGTTGCTATGAATACAAGTGCCATCAGTTGTCTTCTTTGTATAAATGACTTTTTTGCCATTTATTCAGTGTTGCTGATGCAAAATAGCCCTTCGTTACCAAACACCAAGTAACTAAATTAGTGTACAATTATGAGTCATTCGCAGACTGTCAAACATTAAACTATTGGTTACTTAAAAAAAAAAAATAAAATTCATTTAGCAGATCCCAGGGTATGTGAACATTTGATCTGTTAACTGATTGCATATGTCAGATTTATTGCGTGACTCGGCCTGAGAAAAACTGTTGCTAACAAACATTGTTTACTTAATAAGCTGAGTCAGTGTAATGGAAAAAGGATAGAGTAAATCAAATAGGCCAATTGATGGAAGGTCTGCAAAGAAAATATCATGCTCCCTTGTAAAAAGATTATTTTTAAATACAAAAATGCAGTAGTTTATTTTGACACATGGTGTGGCTGCTGTATTTTGTAGTTTATTTTGATACACTTAAAATTTAGGTACTTGGTATTTTATTTTAAAATACATTTTGTTGCATCTTTGCCCAACCCTGAATATATATATATATATATATATATATATATATATATATATATATATATATATATATATATATATATATATATAACATTTTACTATATTAAAGATATGTCCACTTGCTAAGATGTAATTTTTTTTTGCAGCATATAACATTTGAATTATGTGTACTTCATAATGTTACCCAACATTCTTTCCTTTCTTTTCTTGCCAGAATGGTTACTTCTACACCTTGAATTCTCTTCATTTCAGGCAAGGGCTTCAGCGAAGTAAATTTCCAAATGAATGTTGGGTCTGTAAGCCAGTGCTACTTTATGTCAGTGCTACAATGCTGCCTCACATGGATAAGTGAGCACTTATGCAATGGCAGCATGAATGGTGGGCTTTGAAACAAGTACTCGGTCTACACGATAACATCAATATGCCCAGCTGCCTCTTTGTCCTGCTTCTCATCTAATCAACACTAACAAGGGGAAAATCCCACACATCCATCATCACACTTGTTTGTTGTTCAAACATAAAAGCCAAAGACCATCGTCTGGTGCCTGATCCTTCCTTCAGAACTCTTCAACCCTCACATAGACCCCCAATAATGACACATCACATTCAACAAATACAGGATATTAATTTTCTTTTATTAAGTTTGCATCTTATGACATTTGCAAAAAAAAAAAAAAAAAAAAAAAAAAAAAGTCAACAGTTAATCGTATACACTTTATGGAAATACAGTCTATTATAGCACAAATCTACTACATTGTTTTCTCATTTTAGTCAACCAGCAATCAATAATATATAAAATACCTATTCTGTACAATGATATAAGCGTAATGTGACCTTGATGTTTAAGATTAAAGCTGTTGCATTTTGCCCACAGTTCACCCACTATTTTTGCAGCATATATCGTTTGTGATTGTTGAAAATAAATCTTAATCTTAATCAAGGTCATTTTGGGCATATTTTAGTGAAAGTTTAGATTTTTTTTTGTTTTACTGCAAGCTGTGATTATGATTTTTCATATACTGCAAAATTTTTAATAATTTGTTTTTACCATTATGATTTGATACACCTACATGCATATACACCTTCACCGCTCAATACAAATATCAAACAGACAGAAATGTGCTTAGCAGTTTGCTAAATGTGGATATCCTCATATATGGTGTTTTAGAAGTCAGGTCCTTCTTTTTTCAGATTCTTGTAGTCTGTGTTTACAGCTAGAAACTACAGGAAAGGGAAGATAAACAATAAACAGAGAAAGCTTTAAATGCAGTGCCAAACATCGTTTGCTATATTTGAAAGAAAAAATACTTAACAAAAAACGTTCATGGATAAGGAACCATTCTTCTTATTTTAATTAATGTAATGTACAGACAAGACTGAAGTTTATAGTATGCATGCTAATTTAGCTACAAACAAAAGCAATTTTTTAAAAAGAAGTTAATGCTTATAAACACACCTTATACTGATAGGTAGGACTGAGCTGATTCCATGGTTCGGGGTTGGCAGATTTGTTCCATCTAACAATGTGGGAACAGCAGCCATTTTACACAACAAAACAAATGGGGCATCAGCAAAATTTGAATCTTCTACCCATGGGGAATTTACTATTTCTTGTTTACCAATTAGTTCTGTTTACTTGATAAAAATGAAATACATAACATGACTATCAGAACTGCATAAGTAATATATGAGCGTTCTTACGTAACATGGGGTCCCTTTGCTAAACGAACCAGATAAACTGCAGCACCTCCAATTCCCAGGCATATGAAAAAAATCTGTGGGATGAGCTGAAACAGAGCACAAGAGAAATCAAATTGGTATTCGAATTTTCATAATACAATTACAGAAATAGTCTACCAACAGATAATAGCCTATGACCAAAAATGACCTTTAAAAGTGTATATTATGCAATTTTAGGTATGTTTAGATTTGTGGTCAAATAAAAGGAAAGAAAAAAATATGCACATATGAAAGACAAAGACAAAGTTTGCATAAAATGCAAAATAAGTATAGGTATAACTTTACATTTCTTCTTGAAGAAAAGCATAAACAAGCATAATAAATGTTATAGCAAAATTTGTAAACTTACTCCAGGGTGCTTCCTGGCATGGTCACGCATGAAGCGAAGCATAGCTGCAATGTTTGACAAAAGAGAGGAGACAAGAGGAAAAAATGTCACAGAAGGAAAATTGGGGAAAAAGAAGAAGAAGAGGAGAGAGAGAGAGAGAGAGAGAGAGAGAGAGAGAGAGAGAGAGAGAGAGAGAGAGAGAGAGAGAGAGAGAGAGAGAAAGAGAGAGAGGAGGGTAGATAGGTGAAAGGGAAACAAAGACAGTGTGTTAAGACAGAGGGTGGAGAATGAGTATAAGAAGGAGGGAGATGGGGAGGAGAATGGCAAAAGAAAAAAAGTATGAGAGGCAGTGAGAGGGAGAGACAGCCCACTAATAAAGGTTTTTAACTTTTTGTAGAGAAGTATTATACTTTTTCTGAATAATATAGGTATGGATTACTTGTACTCCTTATACATTTTTACAGCTTCAAAGTATGCTATCATTTCATTTTAGCATCCAGTCAAATACATACGTGTAGGTAACACTATCACAAACTGTGCAGCATTACAAGTGTGTGCAAATGTGCATCTTAAGCACAGTAAATCTTTTTAGCATGCTGGAGTAGGGTAAAGTCTTATATAGCATGTATAGCATGTGAAGACTCATAGTATTTGGAATACATAAAATCCATCTAGTTTGAAAAAACATGTTTAGGCAAGTTGCCAATGTTAACTGGCTATATCATATAGCTCCATACAAATACAATTCAATTAAACTGAAATTAAGCATCCCCATAGGGCTGCCAGAACAGGTTTACTGCTACTAAAGGCCAAATACCATTACCAGGAATAGTCAATTCGAGTCAAGTTTATTTCTATAGCGCTTTTCACAACGGACATTGTCTCAAAGCAGCTTTACAGAATTTTTAAGTTAAAAAGTGAACGATGTGTATTTATCCCTAATGAGCAAGCCATGGCGACTGTGGCACGGAATAGCAAGAGAGGCACAAACTTCAACTGTCTGGAGCAGACGCTTTTCTCCTCAGCCTTTGTCTCAGTTGAAAAGAAAATGTCTTGGCACACCTTGCCAGGCAATTTCCACTTGTGTCACCTTCCCTGCATGTTGAAGTGCCTTAAGGCCTCTCCAGACAGGCCAATGCATCTGTACAAAATGTATTTATATTTTAAATGCACAGCACTCTAGGCATTAGAGGACAGTAATGCAATATTTATGTACTGTATGTTGGCCAGGCATCTGTACTTCTTCTGTATTTTCATTATAAATTTTTTTTTGTTGTTTTTATGAAGGTAACTTTTACTGTACATTCTAATGCATTATATTTTACTCCACTCCTTTTTCAGAGAAATGTGCTGTTCCTCACAAATTTGAACTAAAAACATAAATTGTGTTCAATAGAAACCTGTCGCGGGACCCCAAGCATAATCCCATGGTTCTCATGAGAATATGCTTGGAGTGAGGGTGTCACTCTCACTGTGTCTATACAAAATTAGAACTTGCATAAATGATTGAAATATTATTCTTATAGATTAGTATTTTTACTTTTGTTACTTAAATGCATGCAAAAGTAAGTACCTTTGTACTTTTATATATATGTATGTTTATAAATATGGATATAAAACGGTATAGAATTACTATCCTGATTAAAGATGATTTAATTTACTTTTACATACGTACAGTATTGGTCTACCGCCCCTTTTCCCGGTGATCATTAGTATTCCAGGAGGAGAACTGCATGGTAGTGAGTGTGCACTGCATGCAATACTGACCAGCTGGTTCCTGAATGACCTTTAACTCAAAGACATTCAATACATTTCGATTAAGTTTAATGTATATAGGACTTTTAACATTGGGCAGACCCAAATATATCCAGCTATAAAGATGTAATAAAATATTTGTAAAAATCAGTGGTGAATGTGGCATGAAGACAAGAAATAAACTGCATGGAGACCAAAAAAAAAATATTTTAAGAGGAACAAAAGGAGCCCATCCTCATCCGGGTGACAACGAAAAGTGTAACTTTGTGTAATTTCTTTGATACTTTATACTCAAATAGTCAAATAGTGTTAAATGTGTTAACGAGAACTTGCATATAAGAATCACTACTTCTTCTTCTTCTTCTTCTTCTTCTTCTTTCGGCTGCTCCCATTAGGGGTCGCCACAGCGGATCATCCGTCTCCATACCACCCTTTTACACCAACTACCTGCATGTCTTCCCTCACCACATCCATGAACCTCCTCCTTGGCCTTCCTCTTTTCCTCCTACCTGGTGGCTCCATCTTCAGCATTTTTCTACCAATATAATTCATGTCCCTTCTCTGCACATGTCCAAACCATCTCAATCTCGCCTCCCTCACCTTGTCACCAAAACATCCTACATGTGCTGTCCCTCTAATAAACTCATTTCTAATCTTGTCCATCCTCGTCACTCCCAACGAAAACCTCAACATCTTCAGCTCTGCTACCTCCAGCTCCACCTCCTGTCTTTTACTCAATGCCACTGTCTCTAATCTATACAACATCGCAGGTCTCACCACAGTCCTATAAACTTTCAACTTTCATTGTTGCAGATACTATTCTATCAGAAATCACTCCTGTCACTCTTCTCCACCCACTCCACCCTGCCTGCACTCTTTTCTTTACTTCCCTAACACACTCTCCATTACTTTGCACTGTTGACCCCAGGTACCTGAACTCCTCCACCTTCTCCACCTCTTCTCCCTGCAACCGCATCACTCCACTGCCCTCCCTCTCATTCACACACATGTACTCTGTCTTACTCCTACTGACTTTCATTCCCCTTCTCTCCAGCGCATATCTCCACCTCTCCAGGCTCTTCTCAACCTGCTCTCTACTTTCAACACAAATCACAATATCATCTGCAAACATCATAGTCCAGGGAGACTCCTGTCTGACCTCGTCCGTCAACCTGTCCATCACCACTGCAAACAGGAAAGGGCTCAGGGCCGATCCTTGATGCAGTCCAACCTTCACCCTGAACCAGTCTGTCGTACCTACTGCACACTTTACTGCCGTCACACTGTCCTCATACATGTCCTGCACCACCCTCACATACTTCTCTGACACACCTGACTTCCTCATACAATACCACAACTCCTCTCTCGGCACCCTGTCGTACGCTTTCTCTAAATCCACAAATACACAATGCAGCTCCTTCTGTCCTTCTTTATACTTCTCCATCAACATTCTCAAAGCAAATAAGGCATCTGTGGTGCTCTTCCTCGGCATGAAACCATACTGTTGCTCACAGATGGTCACCTCTTCTCTCAGCCTGGCTTCCACTACTCTTTCCCATAACTTCATGGTGTGACTGATCAACTTAATTCCCCTGTAGTTACTGCAGGTCTGCACATCTCCCTTATGCTTAAAGATCGGTACCAGCACACTTCTTCTCCATTCCTCAGGCATCCTCTCCCCTTCCAGAATCCTGTTAAACAATCTGGTTAAAAACTCCACTGCCATCTCTCCTAAACATCTCCACGCTTCTACCGGTATGTCATCTGGTCCAACCGACTTTCCATTCTTCATCCTCTTAATCGCTGCTCTCACTTCCTCCTTACTAATCCTATCTACATCCTGCTTCACCAACTCCACATCCTCCAACCTTCTCTCTCTCTGATTTTCCTCATTCATCAGCTGCTCAAAATACTCCCTCCATCTTCTCAACACACTCTCCTCACTAGTCAACACATTTCCCTCTCCATCCTTTATTGCTCTAACTTGCAGTACATCCTTCCCAGCTCGATCCCTCTGCTTGGCCAATCGGTATAAATCCTTTTCTCCTTCCTTAGTGTCCAACCTCTTATACAGTTCCTCATATGCCTTTTCCTTGGCTTTCGCCACATCCCTTTTAACCTGCTGCCGCATCTCCTTGTACTCCTGCCTACTTTTCTCATCACTCTGTCGATCCCACTTCTGTTTTGCCAACCTCTTTCCCCTAATGCTCTCCTGCACTTCCTCATTCCACCACCACATCTCCTTGTCTTGCTTTCTATTTCCAGATGTCACACCAAGTACTTTTCTAGCTGCCTCCCTCATCACTCCTGCAGTAGTTGCCCAATCATCCGGCACCTCTTCACCACCACCAAGCCCCTGTCTGACCTCTTCCCTGAACCTCACACTACACTCTTCCTCCTTCAGTTTCCACCATCTTATTCTTCTTTCAAACCTTACTTTCCTCCTCTTCTTCTTCCCCTCCAAAACCATCCTACAGACCACCATCCAATGCTGTCTAGCTACACTGTCCCCCGCCAACACCTTACAGTCTCCAATCTCCTTCAGGTTGCATCTCCTACACAGAAGATAATCCACCTGTGTGCACCTTCCTCCACTCTTATACGTCACCCTATGATCCTCCTTCTTCTTAAAATATGTGTTCACCACTGCCATTTCAATCCTTTTAGCAAAATCTACCACCATCTGCCCTTCCACATTCCTCTCCTTAAAACCCATCACCTCCTCATCACCTCTGTTCTCTTCACCTACATGCCCATTAAAGTCTGCCCCAATCACGAATCGTTCTTTCCTAGGTACACCATCTACCACTTCATCTCATTCACTCCAGAATCTTTCTTTCTCCTCCATCTCACAGCCAACTTGTGGAGCATAGGCACTGATGACATTTATCATCATCCCTTCAACTTCCACCTTCACGATCATCACCCTATCAGAAACTCTCTTCACCTCCACTACACTCTTACTGTACGCTTCCTTCAGAATCACCCCTACACCATTTCTCTTCCCATCCACACCATGATAGAACAGTTTAAACCCACCTCCAATGTTCCTGGCCTTACTCCCTTTCCACTTGGTCTCCTGAACACACAACACATCTACCTTTCTCCTCTCCATCATATCAGCTATCTCTCTCCCTTTACCCGTCATAGTACCAACATTTAAAGTACCAACCCGAACCTCTACTCTCCTACACTGCTCCTTTTCCTACCGTCTCTGTAGACGCCTTCCTCCTCTCCTTCTCCTCCTTCGGCCAACAGTAGCCCAATTTCCACCGGTACCCTGTCGGCTAACGATACCTGTGGCGGTCGTTGTTAACCCGGGCCTCGACCGATCCGGTATGAAATTCTCATTTGTGATCCGCATATTTGATTTGGCACATGTTTTACGCTGGATGCCCTTCCTAACGCAACCCTCCCCATTTACCCGGGCTTGGGACCGGCACTAAGAGTACACCGGCTTGTGCCCCCCTAATGGCTGGGTTCATATAAGAATCACTACAATTTTACCAAATTCAAATCAAATCCATTTCTATCAAAGTGTAAACAGTTCTTAGCTAGCCAGTCTGTATGTAAGTACTGTAGGCAATGTATCCCAATGTTGTGTAGCAGGAAACTATCAGCAAACTGCTAGAATTCGGAGTACATATGCAATTGCGGTTCTGTAAACAATAGATAGCCACTAGGGCTTCCTGTCATTTGAAACCTCGTCTCATCCAGTGAGAACAAAATGAGAAGCTTTCAGGGAAAGAGAGCTATTGTTGGGACTGTATGTTATAGCAAATACTATGTCATACTATGCCATGTCACCATGGTGGGTTGTGGTAAAGTCTAAGAATGAGTGCACATGCATACAAGATGATATCCAGGTGTTTAAACAACACACCTGCCAATTATCCACTGTTACATACACAACTAGAGGTTGGCATTGTTATCTGATAGAATTAAGATAATCCACTAGAATAAAGGCTGTATGTGCTCTGGTTCATGCAACCCTAACCCTAATGCAATGGCTGCATGAATAATACAAACTAGAAAATACAAAATAAACACTCAAAACAAGAATCTTAAGTTGGAAACGTAACTTGTACTTGTTCTGGTTTCCATAACACTAAAACTTTCCCCCTAAACCCAGAGTTTAAACTATTTTTTGAAGTTGGCCAAATAAGAGCACAGACCTACCAAAATACCTGAGGGCCAGTCACCAAAATACTAAATATTTACATATTTTTCTGCTCTTTTATTTCTCTAAAGATTTGGTTAAAAAATTATTCATGATATTAAATTCCTTAATTACTGCAACTGTCTCTCAATACAGTATATGAGACTGGATTTGACTTCGCTCTCAGTGAAAAGTATGTTTATTTATGACCTAAGAGTAGAAGTATTACAATAAATATGGTTAGGAACATTAAAGAAAACCAGAGGACATGTAGCCTCCAAACTTCCATTCAGATATTATACAACAAGGTTAGAAATCGAATAGTTTTTTTCACGTGTATTGCGTATGAATTTTTTAACAAATGTATGAAGCTAATTTTGGGTTACAAAAATCAGACATAGCATTTAAACATTACATTTTAGTAGCTTTGGAATTATATTTGCATAGACAACTTCTATGACCAATTTTAGCATGTATTACACTTTTGGGCTTAGGGGCTAGGGTTATGTTTACAGAAACCAGAGCATGTACAGCTTCCAGACATTAGATATGAGCAGATGACATAGGTTTATAAACCAAAGTGTGCTAGGGTGAAGGTTAGGGCTTAGGATATGGGTTATGGAAATCGGAGCAGGTACCACTTCCCAACCATTTTGCATGTGTTACACCTGTAGGCTTCATTACTAGGATTGGGGTAAAGCTTAGAAAAATATGGATTGTTAAATATTCTAAAAATATTTTAAATTGCAGCTGACAATGCAAATAGGTATGAAATCTTAGTGTGTATAGATGACTTTTTTGATTTTTAAAGTTTTTATTAGGTACGAGGTATGCATCTATAAGCAGAAAAAGAGAGACTATACAGCTAAAGTTTATGAAGCTTACAGAGGCAGTTACTCTGTGTACAAAAGAAACTTTAGATTAGGTTGTGATGGGAAAATATGTAAAAACTCGGAAATAAGAAAAAAGGTTTATTTGGTACTTCAGCAGAAAATGGGCATCCCTGTCCTCTCCCCTGAGGTCTAAACACTGTTTAGAGTTTAAATTTATCATCTTTAAGCATTCCACAAAAACGATACAGATAACTGATAATTCAAACAGAAAACTGATAATGCGAGCATTCGTTATTGTGTAACAAAGTAAAACAGTTTCCACGTCATTTCGATGCACACACCATCTCCTAACTCAGTCAAGGGTATCTAGAAATAGTCCAACAAATAGTTCAAGTAAAAACTAAATAGAAACAGAGATAAATGGTTATTTCTCAGGTAAATGGATTATCTCGGTTATGGACAACAGAGCACATAGTTTACTTAATGCAAATTTTACTGTATTGTACCTGTAAGAGTATGTTGACTACCAGAGAACATACAGCTTTTTCATGTAAGATTATAAGAGAACGATGCAGCTTGGCTTAGATCACTTCATTTTGTTTGCACATATAACTCCTCATGGCTAAGGGTCTGCTTAGGGTTAAAAATACAGAGCACACAGAGGTTCCAGATTTCATCACAAAAAAAAAAAAAAGAAGGAAGGAAGAAATCATTGTTTTTGCATGCAGACAATAATTCTGTTGCAACAATGTTGGTATTTAATAGATATATAGGCACAGCTGGGTATGTTTAGGTGTAGGATTATGGAAACCAGACATGTAGCAAATACATTCTCAAATTTTAGAATCTTTCAGCTACGATTGTAATATTTTTTATTTATTCTATTATTATTTTAATAATATATTTATACTTTTTTTTAAGTGCACATACAGCTGTATATAATTCTAATAGCTAATCTTTATACATTTGCAAGACTTTTTTATGGTTTTTATTTGTCTACATTTTATGATTTTCAACAGTTTATTTGATTTTTATTATAAAAGTAGTCCAAATGCAATAGAAATATGAAGTTAATCCACACTCAGCACTGTATCAGGTTAGCAGGAATGGATTTCGTGATATATTCCTACACCTCTATTATACACCAGCTCAGACACACTACAATGCCACAAAGTTATGTGAACACCTGACCATCACACCCAAATGTGAGCCTTTACTAAGCAGCTGCCACAAATACAATTGTATAGATACAGTAGAACACATTTGTACAGAATGGTGTATCATTAACATTTCCTTGTTGAATGATACTGTAGTATTAACTTTCAGCATAATAGTGTCACTGAGCAGAAAGCAAGATATATATATATATATATATATATATATATATATATATATATATATATATATATATATATATATATATATATATATATACAGAACAGACCAAAAGTTTATATATATTATATATACAGTACAGACCAAAAGTTTGGACACACCTTCTCATTCAAAGAGTTTTCTTTATTTTCATGACTATGAAAATTGTAGTTTCACACTGAAGGCATCAAAACTATGAATTAACACATGTGGAATTATATATGGAATTATATACATAACAAAAAAATGAACTGAAAATATGTCATATTGTAGGTTCTTCAAAGTAGGCATCAAGAGAATGCCAAGAGTGTGCAAAGCAGTAATCAAAGCAAAAGGTGGCTACTTTGAAGAACCTAGAAAATGACATTTTTCAGTTGTTTCACACATTTTTGTTATGTATATAATTCCATATATAATTCCACGTGTTAATTCATAGTTTTGATGCCTTCAGGGTGAATCTACAATTTTCATAGTCATGAAAATAAAGAAAAGTCTTTGAATGAGAAGGTGTGTCCAAACTGTTGGTCTGTACTGTGTATAAATAAATAAATAAATAAATAAATATATATATATATACACACACACACACACACACATATACACACATTATATATATACCGTAATTTCCGGACTATTAAGCGCACCCAAATATAAGCCACACCTACTGAATTTTACAAAGCTTTTCATTTTGAACATAAATAAACCGCACCTGTCTATAAGCCGCATTGAAACTAATGAACTTTACACAGGCTTTAATGAAAGACAGTGCCTGTTACACGGCTTGTATCTAAACAGTAGCCTACCAAGAAAGTCATTGTTCACTGTCTTCCTCCTTCCTTTCACAACATTTTCTCTCCGGAGTTTATCGTTTGGCATCGTCCTGCAGTTAAAAATCACCATCGGTGAAGCTTTTCTCCCGATGCCGTGCAGCTCAGAACACAGGTGAAATGCGTTTTTTCATGCCCGGTTGATTTCAGCATAACGAATGTTTTGCATTTTCTCGGACAGTCCGAGTTAGAGGGAGGTCAAACGTCAGAGGAACATCATCCATATTTATGATGTAAATATAAAGAGTTTTATTAGTTTACCTGAACCCATTTGGCAATTCATTGGTCTAATGTTATGGGGCTCAGTTTTTTGGCATGTAGCTTGTGAAACTGGGAAAAACCCAGGAACAATCCATAAATTAGCCGCTTCGTTGTATAAGCGATTCAAAAGCGATGGGAAAAAAGTAGCGGCTTATAGTCCGGAAAATACAGTGTGTGTGTGTGTGTGTGTGTGTGTGTGTGTGTGTGTGTGTGTGTGTGTATATATATATATATGTGTGTATATACACACATTATATACATACTTATATATATATATACACACACATACATACACACACACACATACATAGACATATATACATACACATACACACACTGTATTTTCTGGACTATACATACAAGTCACTTTTACCTTACAAGATTCTAGCTCCAGAAGAAAATAGGACTTGCTAAACTTATTGACACACCTCCTCCTCCGTTAATAAAAACAGCAAGCCTATTTTAAAAAGTAAATACTTCTTTACAATGTTAAGACATCATATAAGTGAGACAATCACAGTAAGAATGCTCAGCAACAAAAAATAGTACAGTTGATACATTTGCAATTCATTGGACAGCTGAACTACAATGACCGTATGTTGTAACTTTGCTTAGACGACATGTCGCCAAGTGCCTTAATAAATCAGTGAGCGAGTCAGAAGGGTTAAAATAAATAACTGATGCAGCCACAGAATTTGAAGGAAGGTTTCTACAAAATGGTAAACCTGCTTTATTGGAATACACTCTCACTTTGCAGCCAAATAAATTGTACAGCACATTAACCTTTTTTTTTTTTTTTTTATATAATTTACAAAACAACATTTTTAGCTATTTTCAGTGCGTGTTTTTTATTGATATTATAAAAAAAAAAAATCTGTCAATATCCATAAAAACTGCTGTACAGGAGTGCTGCAAAAAGAAGCAGCATTTACACAATGAATGGATTATATTGTTAGAAAACTACACTGTCTCAGTATTCAGACAAAAATGAAAATAATGGTGATTTGTCCGACCAGACTGTGTCCAGCATAAAACAATCACTGCCATTGTGTCTGCAATTCATAGAGTAATAAATGCATTGTTTTGGGGCAACTTCTGAAAACAGAGACAGCAACACCACTTCGATCTCATCCATTAGGACAACATGTAAAACTGAGGGATATGAAAATACATGCAACAGTGTCTATTGTGACACTGTAACCCCTGAAGTTCCACTGTTTGAGTCACTGGTCACATTAGTGTTTGAGCTCGTCGTTGGAGCGCTAATTTCCTGAGCATGTTCTGTGGCTGAGAATGACAGTTCATTACTGCGTGCTCCTGGTTTGCTGATCAACATGGGAATGAAGATGTTGGATGAGCAGTGCTCACTCAAGTACTCTCCTCCTTTCTCTTCGTAGTCCTGGCGACTGATCCAGCCAGGAGATCCTGGCGCGTTTCTTAAAGTCCACTCACGTGCCCCAAACCAGGCATCCAGAGACGGCCGAAATGCCAATGAGACCTGGAAACCCAGAAAAATAGTTGTTCTCTACGCTGTAAAAATCATAATATTTACTACATTTTTTTAGCGACATACTTTTAAACTCTTGTAAATTTGTCTAATGTCAATATTGACAATTACTAAAATGTAATTCATTTGGTGTAAAAATTATATTACATTGGTACCATTACAAAGTACGTTTAAAGATTTGCTCATTCATGAATATGTTCACTGGTAGATAATGGCAGGTGCAAAAAAAGACGAAACACAAGCTAAAACAAAAAAAGACCTTAGGGTATGCCATTAGACCGTCCAGTGATTTAATGCATAAATAATAAAACGTTCCATCTGAAGTTCCATCTTATTGAAATCCATAGAAATGTTTCAACTTGTTACAAAACAATAAATTGCATGTAAATTACATTTAAGTATAAAACTGAACACATAACATACTGCTCTGGGAAAAATGTATGCTAAACATCTAAAACAATGACTGAAAAACTCTTGCAGAAAACCATGGCGACATGGTACTGACTTATAAATATAGTTTTCTTTTCCCACTGGGTTTCTGATGTTGGTTTCCTTTTTGAGGAAAAGTGTTTTTGGTGGTCACCAGAGGTTTGTGAGATGTTTGTTGAAATTTGTGAGAGGCACACAATTGTGATTTTTGTCCCTGTTTTTTTCGAAAACATAGAAATGACAGTGTACATGCTTTTACCCATGAAAGTATATAAGATGAGTGTATGATAATCTACATACTGAAAGAAAATATAATGGCAATGCACAGCACCATAAGTGCCATTTATATCACACTACACTTTTATGCTGAGCCAAAAAGAGGATTGTCAATAACAATGTTTCAGGTGTTTTGTATATATCATAAAAAAAAGAATTCAAGCTATTGCTAAACCTTAGATGTTGCATCCTCTGAGAAGTAAATGTGTGTGTGTTGTAAAACATTAAAAGTTTTTGTTTAGTTTACACATGAAAATATCAATAATTGATCATAAATTATCATATTTTTATATACACTATATTGCCAAAAGTATTTGGTCACCTGGTCATAAGTACGGTATGTGATTTTTGAGCATTGCATTTCACATTTAGTCCCAACTTGCTCTAATATTTCCCTCCACTCTTCTGGGAAAATGTTCCACTTGATTTTGGAGTGTGCTTATGGATATTTGTGTTTATCAGCCAAAAGGGGCAGGTACTGATGTAGGTAATGTAGGTGAGGTGAGGACACCTGGGGTGCAGTCAGCGTTCCATTTCATCCCAAAGGTGTTCAGTAGGAATGAGATCAGAGCTCTATAGCAGACCACTCAAGAGCTTCTTCTCCAAAGCATGTAAACTAGATCTTCAAGGAGCTCACTTTGTGCACAGGGGCATTGCAATGCTGGAACAGGTTTGGGTTTCCAAGTTCAAGTGAATGCTTGACGTCCTGTACAATTGAGTGCCTCCAGCTTTGTGGTAACAGTTTGGAAAAGAATCACATATAGAAGAAAAGGTCCGGTGACCCAATACTTTTGGAAATATAGTGTATATATTTCTCATATATTTTCACTTATTGTTGTTAATACACACACAAAGTGTAATTTAAATTGACTTGATTTTGAATCGATTCTTTAACAGTAAAAAAAAAAAAAATTGAAAAAAATCAGTCTCACTTTATCTCAATTAAATTTCATTTGCAGATTTAACAATGGACATTGTCACCAAGTAGTTTTACCGAGATTAATATAAATTAGTAATGTACATTTTACATTTATAAATAAGTCTCTATACGTTTATCCTCAATGAGCAAGCCAGTGTTGACATGAGACCATACGAGGAAAATACCTTGAGAGGAATTAGACTCAAAACGGATATGCATCACTCTGTTACCTTAAAATGTGACTGGAATGGCCTCATAGCAAGCAGCTCTCTCTCAACTCTTTCTTTAACTCCAGGATAAAGGAGATTTCCACCAGTCAGATAAACATTTTCAGTTAACATTGCCTGCATTTCTGGAGAGTACCTGCACAACACAAAAGCAGTGTTTAAAAAACACTAAAGCCCTATATTATATATACATATATATATATATATATATATATATACATATACATATATATATATATATATATATATATATATATATATATATATATATATATATATATATATATATATATACACATATACACATATATACATATATACATATACACATATACACATATACACATATACACATATACACACACACATACAGTGAGGAAAATAAGTATTTGAACACGCTGCTAATTTGCAAGTTCTCCCACTTAGAAATCATGGAGGGGTCTGAAATTGTCATCGTAGGTGCATGTCCACTGTGAGAGACATAATAAAAAAAAAAAAGAAAAAATCCAGAAATCACAATATATGGTTTTTAAACTATTTATTTGTATGATACAGCTGCAAATAAGTATTTGAACACCTGTTTATCAGCTAGAATTCTGACCCTCAAAGACCTGTTAGTCTGCCTTTAAAATGTCCACCCCCACTACATTTATTATCCTAAATTAGATGCACCTGTTTGAGGTCGTTAGCTGCATAAAGACACCTGTCCACCCCATACAATCAGTAAGAATCCAACTACTAACATGGCCAAGACGAAAGAGCTGTCAAAAGACACTAGAGACAAAATTGTACACCTCCACAAGGCTGGAAAGGGCTACGGGGAAATTGCCAAGCAGCTTGGTGAAAAAAGGTCCAATGTTGGAGCAATCATTAGAAAATGGAAGAAGCTAAACATGACTGTCAATCTTCCTCGGACTGGGGCTCCATGCAAGATCTCACCTCGTGGGGTCTCAATGATCCTAAGGAAGGTGAGAAATCAGCCCAGAACTACACAGGAGGAGCTGGTCAATGACCTGAAAAGAGCTGGGACCACCGTTTCCAAGGTTACTGTTGGTAAAAGACATCATGGTTTGAAATCATGCATGGCACGGAAGGTTCCCCTGCTTAAACCAGCACATGTCCAGGCATAAGTTTGCCAATGACCATTTGGATGATCCAGAGGAGTAAGTCATGTGGTCAGATGAGACCAAAATAGAACTTTTGGGTCATAATTCCACTAAACGTGTTTAGAGGAAGAAGAATGATGAGTACCATCCCAAGAACACCATCCCTACTGTGAAGCATGGGGGTGGTAGCATCATGCTTTGGGGGTGTTTTTCTGCACATGGGACAGGGCGACTGCACTGTATTAAGGAGAGGATGACCGGGGCCATGTATTGCGAGATTTTGGGGAACAACCTCCTTCCCTCAGTTAGAGCATTGAAGATGGGTCGAGGCTGGGTCTTCCAACATGACAATGACCCGAAGCACACAGCCAGGATAACCAAGGAGTGGCTCTGTAAGAAGCATATCAAGGTTCTGGCGTGGCCTAGCCAGTCTCCAGACCTAAACCCAATAGAGAATCTTTGGAGGGAGCTCAAACTCCGTGTTTCTCAGCGACAAGCCAGAAACCTGACTGATCTAGAGAAGATCTGTGTGGAGGAGTGGGCCAAAATCCCTCCTGCAGTGTGTGCAAACCTGGTGAAAAACTACAGGAAACGTTTGACCTCTGTAATTGCAAACAAAGGCTACTGTACCAAATATTAACATTGACTTTCTCAGGTGTTCAAATACTTATTTGCAGCTGTATCATACAAATGAATGCACCTACGATGACAATTTCAGACCCCTCCATGATTTCTAAGTGGGAGAACTTGCAAAATAGCTTTCAAGTGTTCAAATACTTATTTTCCTCACTGTGTATATATATATATATATATATATATATATATATATATATATATATATATATATATATATATATATATACATACACACACATATATACATATACACACACACAAACACACACACAAAAACTTGCAGTTTGCAATCAGTGTTTTATATCAAAGCAAACAAAAACAATTTTCTATCAATTACCATCAAAGGTAAGAAAATGGCAAATGTAAGAAAAAAAACATGAATTTTATTTTTTGGTCCTGGTTTCACAAAGAAGAAAGAAAATGTATCCAGAGTGGGGAACAATGCCCTCTAGTGGTTAGATGATTTCAAAAGGAAAACATTTTTTATCTCACTGTGAATCATACTGTAATTTTATTTTGCACCCAGTAAAGTTAAATTGTTAACCACTAAATTATCTATCGAGTAACCTACAATTGTCACCATTCCTAAACAGAATGAACAATGGTGAACGAGAATAAATTATTTAAATTAATTTTATTTTATTTAAGTAATGATAATCTGTCAAGTGTTAAATTAATCAGCCAGTGCTAGGTCAGAAATATAAGAAATGAACTCACTGTTCTAGTACAAACTGTAGTGCCTCAGTAAGGCCCATCTGCTCTTCACCAATCAGATACGGACGAAACAGGACCTCTGGTGCTCGCAGTCTCTCGGTTCCCACGAACAACTGATGGTACTCTGCCATGTTAAACACTGGCTACGGACCAAAGGTATATATAATAAGGAATTAAAAACAGCCCAAATTAGTCCAGGCTTCATTTAGAAATTAAATTGGAAGAATGTGAAGCTTCAGACATGGTCTTCAGTTATTCCCTAACTTTGTATAAAGAAGTAAAGTTTTATTATCACCTGGATATTATCAGCCTTCTCATGTTCAGAGGTTTCTTTAGTTACATCAACCTCAATATCACCTTCATCTGCAGGCTGCTCCATCTGCTCCAAATCTGAAATCTAAAAACACAAACGGACAAAAACAAACAGAAACACACACACACACACACACACACACACACACACACACACACACACACACACACACACACACACACACACACACACCTATTAAATCAAACTAGATCAGTATACATGATTAACGATGGTCATCTATAATCATTTACATTTATTTACTCTCATTGAATAACAAGTGAATATTAAAGTCTAATTATGCATTTTACTTTTTCCTCTTATTTCAATTCATATGGTTAAATGTCAAGTTAATGATATATAATAAGTGGATTAAAATATTATCTCACAATTAATTGCAACTTAATTGCAAATTTTTTTCTGTTCTAAAATGTACCTTAAATTAATACTTACAAATTTTAACACTCTAATCAACATGGGCATGGAAAAATATAGATGTTTATTATTAGTGAAACCAAACTAAACATAGAGCATTAAGACAAAATATTCCTGTAAATGTATTAAAGCAATTATGGTGTTTAAAATTAAGTAAATCATCAGGACACCAATCGAAACCTTTGCTTCCACACGGACGGTTTTAGTTGCCAGATATGTGCATCATGGCGGATTTTGGTGGTTGATTTGAGACTTGGCACATCAATAAAACAGATGTTTATTGATTTAAAATAATTTTTCGCTGGAGTTTATGGATTAAAGAAAGGACGTCGTAAATGAATGTGTTGCATTGAAGGTTTTAACTTCGCCTCTTTTTTATTTATTTATTTTTTATAAAAATGGAAATGCTGGCTGCATTTATTGCATGCTAACAAAATCAACACTGCGATGCTGCAATGCTAAGACCTGCGATGTTGTATGGTTTAGAGACTTTGGCAGTGAGTAAAAGACAGGAGGTGGAGCTGGAGGTGGCAGAGCTGAAGATGTTGAGGTTTTCGAGGATGGACAGGATTAGAAACTAGTTTATTAGATAGATCACGCATGTAGGACGTTTTGGACACAAGGTGAGAGAGGTGAGATTAAAATGGTTTGGACATGTGCATATGGGGTATTTCGGTAGGAGAACGCTGAGGATGGAGCCACCAGGCAGGAGGAAAAAATTAAGGACAAGGAGGAAGTTTATGGATGTGGTGAGGGAAGACATGCAGGTTGGTTTGAAACAGGAAGATGTAGAGGACAGGGGGTATGCAAATGGATGATCCATTGTCGTGACCCCTTAAGGGAAGCAGCTGAAAGAAGAAGAGAAGCACAGCCTTAATCCTGCTGGGAATGGAATTCAACAGAGATGTATAGGTTGGTTCTGGGATGCTCTTCCACTACTCTATAATTACATCACGAAGCATCTAGATGCTAGCAGGCTCTTGTCCACTTGATCACCTTCACCTTTAGCAAGGCATTTGTTTTGGCGGTGTGTTTGGGGTCATTATTATGTTGGAAAACTGCTGTTCGGCCCAGTTTCCATGAGGACATTATTTTCTATTTTAGAATGTCACAGTACATGTTGGAATCCATGTTTCCTTAACTGAACTGCAGCTCCTCAGTACCAACAGCACTCATGCAACCCCAGACCATTATGCTACCACCACCATGCTTCACTGTAGGCAACACACAATATTTTGTGTTCTGCTCGACAGGGCGTCGACACACATGCTGGACACCATCTGAGCCAAACAGGTTTATCTTAATCTCGGCCAGCTTCAGAAGAGGCTTCCTTCTCTGTTGACGGCCAGGCGAACCGACTTTCAAAGCGGACATTCTGTAATCTCTTAAGCACTGCTGGCAGCACTCATGCGTCTTTTTTTTTTTTTTAAGCCAGCTTCTGCACCTGACACACAGCATGAGGACTCAACTACTTTGACCGACCCTTGCGAGGCCTGTTCTGAGTGGAACCCGTCTTGGGAAAAACCTCTGTATGACCCTGGCCACTGTATTGTAACTCAGTTTCAGGGTGTTACCGATTTTCTTTAGCCCAGTTCATCTTTGTGGAGAGCAACAATTCTGATTCTCAAATTCTCAGAGTTCTTTGCCATGAGGTGCCATGTTGAACAGCCAGTGATCAGTATGTTAGAATTGTACTCAAAGTACCAAATCTTAACTGCTCACAAGATACACAAATTTTTATAGTCCTGTCAGGCAAACAAAAAGATGATGACTAGGACATGTGGCTTTGCATGGTTACGTGATGTATACTGCTATTCAAGCAGCACAATGACTATGAAATATATAATGGTTTGCTTGCAGTGTCATTAGCCATCAAAACATAGGTGCATTATCATAACTGGCATAAACACTTTTCATTGTTTTTCATACTAAACCTGTTCATTTTATGGATGAAGAGATATCATATATATATATATATATATATATATATATATATATATATATATATATATATATATATATATAAATATATAAAAGCAAACCATTTGATTTGATTTCAATTACATTAGACGGTACACTTCACTATCTGATTCAAAGTTCCTTTAACATAATCACACGTACGTATACATACCTCTGCTCTAACTAGTCTGTGCTGTTCCACGCTGAGACTGAGCTTGTGGATGTAAGACTGTAATTCCTCAGCTGAGTCCATGTTTAGCTCCATCAGCCGCCTATGAAACTGCTCCACTGCACCCTCCTCCAACAGCTCCTGCATAAACAGGGCAGAAAAACGATGCGTGTCACTTTGAGAACACAAAAAGGCCTTCATCTTTCTGCAGTGCTCAGCACGTGTGCATAACGTGTACCTGCACCATAAGCAGTGTGTGCAGTCTTTTCTGATCCTGCTGCAGTTTCTCTTCTTTGTGTCTATTGCTCATCTCCTCAAGCCTGCGAAGCTGCTGTACTCGTTTCTCCTGTCTCTCCTCCACGCTCGCGAACATGCCGGCGACCTTCCCCGAGAATGGCAGCTGCATGCGGTGAACCTCAGCCTCATAAAACTCCGCACTACGCCACTTCTCCAGCTCTGTGTAGTGAAATTTTACAGAAGAAAAAAGTTATTTTAGGAGAGAAAAGGCTTGCCGAGGTTCAATGCACCGAAACCATGCTTTCTATAATACTTTTAGTCAAGTCAGTGTTGCTAATGTTAGTATTTAACGTATTAGAAGACTACATGTAGGCTTTACCCTCCTGGTAATCCACAGCAACATAGCAGTGTTGATGCAGTAACTCCTCCATACGACTGGGTGTGATGGCAGCCTGGTGAGCGGGATATTTTAGCTGGAGGAGCCTCTGCATATACGCTGCGGCATGGCTTCCTCCAACATTTATACGTTTACAGTTGACAGCATCCAGTCTGCATAAACATGCACAGTAATGAACAATAATTGATGAGCAAGTGCATCAATAATAATAATAATAATAATAATAATAACTAGGAAAGAACAATTAGTGATTGGGGCAGACTTTAATAGGGATGTTGGTGAAGGGAACAGAGGTGATGGGTCGGTATGGTTTTAAGAGAGGAATGTGGAAGGGCAGATGGTGGTAGATTTTGCTAAAAGGATGGAAATGGCAGTGGTGAACACTTATTTTAAGAAGAAGGAGGATCATAGGGTGAGGTATAAGAGTGGAGGAAGGTGCACACAGGTGGACTATGTTCTATGTGGGAGATGCAACCTGAAGGAGATTGGAGACTGTAAGGTGTTGGCAGGGGACAGTGTAGCTAGACAGCATCGGATGGTGGTCTGTAGGATGGTTTTTTAGGTAAAAAAAAAAAGGGTAGGACGAAGAGTGGGGAAGAGGGGAAGAGGGAGGACTAAAAGAAGAATAAGATGGTGAAAACTGAAGGAGGGAGACTGAAAATTATTAACCTACAGTTTTGGACGGTGGATCCAAAAGTATCAGCATCAAGCAATACAATTATTACTACTAACAACAATACTGCTACTACTCCTAGAGGCTTTTTACTTGTCAAATGTACTTTACAGCACAGTGTAATTCTTCCTTTGCATATCCCAGCAAAGTTAGGAAGCTGGGGTCAGCCATGATACAGTGCCCCTGAAGCAGAACAGGTTAAGCGCCTTATACTACTAACTACTACTACTACTACTAAAATATTGCTTGGTAATAATAAATATATAGTAATACACACATACGTCCCTCTGGGAGCAAACAGTTTGGTGGGTTTTAAATAATATTATGGTAATGTAGTATCATTAAACCGTAACAATAATAAAAGGGTATCTTGCCCGATTCACAACTATAGACTTCCATTCAATGAAGAATCAGCATTTTATGAAAGTATAAGAAAAAAGTGAAAATGTAATTTAAAAAACCCTGGTGGTCTATAAAAAGTAAGTTGATTTGGCTGTGTATGCTGTAGGACTGCTTAACCCTGTAAGAATCATAGAAGACTAATGATCATTTAGGAGGCTAGGAGTTTTAGTACACAGAGCAAACTAAAACTGGCAAGAGCAGCTTCTTTCTTTAATTAAACAGTAATATGTTGTTCTTCTTTTATGCAGTCAACATCAATTGCAACACAGAAGCTGTAATTGAACGTAAGAGTCTATTAATACTGTTTGACATACAGGACCGATCTGCTACCCTGAGGGGGTCTTAGACAAATCCAGCTGAAGCAAGCTCTCACTGTAAGTTTTAAGAAAGAGATGATGGTGCAGCACATATTAGTATTAGAGCTCAAAAAGAAAAGAATTCTTGTTGTCATTCTGTGACATGCAACATCCATTCTGTCACATAAGCTAACCAACCACTGAGTGCTCAGTTCAGAAGAGAATTAAAAAGAGTTGTCATTGATGTGACTTTTATCTGGATCAACTAGTACATAGAATAATTGACATGAGATACTTCACAAATTCCCTACTGAAGCACAAAGTCATGTCTCTGCTGCTACCAGTAAAACTACATATTAATGATGTGATGCTGCCCAACAGGGGGGATTTTATGCAAGGGTTCAACTGGGTCAAACAAGAGATGATGTTTGGAGATATTGTACAGTGTCAGGAAAATACAGGATAGACATAATGTTACACTAATACTCCAGTACAACTGTAGCCAGTGTGAGCACTTCTTTACTACAGCTATAATAATAATAATAATTTAAAAAATAATAATAATAATCTAGAGAACAATACTACCAGGGTCTAACTACTAACTACTTGGGTCATGACATATGAAAGATGCTCTTTTAATAGGGACGTGGTAGTTTAGTGGTTGAGGCATTGGACTGAAAGTCATGAGTTCAAGTCCCAGCCACACCAAGCTGCCACTCCTGAGACCCTGTACAAAGCTGCTCAGTTGTATGAATGAAGATAAATTCAAATCACTCAGGATAAGGGCATCTGCCAAATGCCATAAATGTAAAGCTGTAGCTGTACAGATTTTGAAACATAAACATCTAAGTGCTATATAAAGTATTGAGGAAAACACAAGCCAAAGAAGCTAAAGCTCTGCACCTGCCATTGATGAAGGGCAACACATGAGAACAGTTATATCCTGAAGACAACACCAGGCCTGTGTGAGGTTTATCGAGACCACACTGTGTGCTGTTGTAGTAGAAACTGAACAGGCTGTCAACACCATATGCCACTTGAGGAACTCCATAACACTCGAACAGCAGTTCAGACATCATCTGCCGGCAGTGAAGTGGGTTGCATGAAGCCTCAGTGAAGACCAGTGGATGCTCCACATGACCCTGGTTACAGAAAAAAAACACATTAAATATTTAGATACATTCTAAAACACTTAACGTGGCTTAATGCCACAAGACAAAAAAATGCGTTTTTAAAAGACCAAACTCAGATCAGTAAACACAGATCAGAACAGATAAGGTTTATTGTGTTGCAGAAGATCTGTGAATTTATGGCATTATGAATTATGTACATTTGGTATACAAGTCGTGTCTTACCTCAGTCCCAATTCCGAGGTGAACAAAGATATAGTCCACCATGAGCTCTTGGATCTCAAAATTAACCACAACATTGCGGTCGAACTGACTCTTCAGGAGCCACCGGAGCGGCTCTAGATTGGGGATGTCATTGCCGACCTGAGTTTCACTCCGTGCTGCTCCTCTGCTTCGCGCCGCCACCGTTTTAAAAAGCAACCCCGGAAGTGCAAATTCTTCTCCTTCACAAGCCCAACCGGCTCGCGTTTGGAAAGATCCATTATCCACTACTATCGGAGCTGGAAACGGGTGTACGCATTCAGGTTTTACTTCGAAAACAGGGTCAGGGAAACACTTCGCGTCCTGAAACGTAAATATGTTGCAAGGCAGACTGACGCCGGACATCATTTTGAACCGGGTGTCACCTCCAAATGGATCCGGAGCGTTTTGCGCCCTTGTTCAAAGTTCCACATAGAATGCTGCATTTAGCTAGTTTGGCAACATCAGTGAAATATGGCATTATAATACTTTAGGATGACATAAAAATAATAATGATTTGTGGCTACGTTAAAAGTTGTCTATATTTATCAAGGCTTACTTTGTATCTAATTAAGGTTCCTGTAAACATTTAGTAAAATATCCATTACAAACTGATGGACTGAAAGCATAAAATACTAAATAATTTTTTTTTTTTATTTAAATCCCTTTAAGAAAGAACTTCTGATAACAACTCATTATGTGTATAAAAGACACCAGTCACAGAAGTCTTTCATTTAAACCTCTCCACCACCATGGGCAAGACCAAAGAGCTGTCAAAGGACATTAGGGACATGATTGTAGACCTGCATAAAGGCTGCAGAAAGGCTGGAATGGGCTACAAGAAGCTTGGTGAAAAAGAGACTACTTTTGGCATGATAATTAAAAAATTGAAGAAATACAAAATAAGTCCATCACGCTCGCTCTGGAGCTCCATGCAAAATCTCACCTTATGGGATAAGGATGATTCTGAGAAAGGTAAGGGTTCAGCGCAGAATTACATGGGAGGAGCTTGTTAATGATCTCAAGGGAGCTGAGACCACAGTCAACAAGAAAACACACCAAGGTCCTTCTGCTCAAGAATGCACATGAACAGATTTCAAGTCAAGTTTATTTCTATAGCGCTTTTCACAACATTGTCTCAAAGCAGCTTTACAGAAATCAACAGTCAAGGTGAATGGTGTGCATTTATCCTTGATGAGCAAGCCGTGGCGACTCTCTAAAGTTTGCTAATGAACACCTAAATGCTTCAGAGAAGTATTGGAAAAATGTGATGGGGTCAGATGAGACCAAAATTGAGGTCTATGGCATAAACTCGACTCGCCGTGTTTGAAGGCAGAAAAATGCAGAAAGACCCCAAGAACATCATCCCCACTGTCAAACATAGCGGAGGAAACATTCTGCTTCAGGGCTGTTTTTTTGCTAAGGGTCATGCACTGTAGAATCTTGGATAAGAACATCCTGCCCTCAGCCAGTACACTGAAGATGGGTTGTGGATGAGTCTTTTAACATGACAATAACCAAAAACATATGGCCAAGGCAACAATCTGATGGTTTTGTAGCCCATTCCAGCCTTTTGCAGGTCTACAATCTTGTAGAAAAGACAAAAAAGACTTCCTTTGACAGCTCTTTGGTCTTTCCCATGGTGGTGGAGAGGTTTGAATGGAAGAGGTTGATTCTGTGATGGGTGTCTTTTATTCACATGACAAGTTGATATTAGGAGTTAATTCCAAAAGGGACTAATGTGGGTCTGTGGAAGTCAGAATTTGTGTTAATTTGTTATGGGATCAAATACTTATTTCAATAATATACAAATTAATTTATAACCTTTCTTTAATGTTTTTTAATGGATTTTTTTCATATATATTCTGTCTCTCTCTGTTAAAATAAACCTGCCATAAATTTTTAGACTGTCAATTTCTTTGTAAGGGAGTAAACTCACAAAATAAGCAGGGGATCAAATAATTATTTGTAAATAGATGGATCAACAATTACATAAGTATTTAAAATAGATAAATAGGTAAAAAGTCATCTTGTTCAGCATCTCCATGTTCCTCTAAGCTCCATCTAAAGGCAGAGGGTAGTGCTGAGAGGATGCTCTCCATCACTGACCGCTGTGAGTTTCTTGTTGGAAAATAATGTTGATGTGTTTATTTAGGATATGTGCATGTATGCTGCCCTTTACATTTATTTATGTTTATTGCCCCTATCTTGAGGCTGTCCATAAGGAAGGATAGAAGGGGAAGATGCACGTTTATAAGACAGAACAAATATGAGCAGGATAAGAGATTCACCCTGTGTGCCTTCACTATTTTAGAAATTTCTCTTCCTAGTTTTGTTACCAATTTTTTTGTTATCTAAACCTTTTGCTTTAAATCTTCTGCTCAGTTCATTAAAATCTACTGATTTCTGGATTTTGATTTCGGATTTTAGAAATCTACTAACATCAGGTTTCCGGACCTCAACATTTTCATCTAGAAAGTCATTAATTTTCTTTACAGTATATAACTGTTCATCTCCTTGTATTGAGGTGATATTCAACATCTCAGAGACACTGCCATCATCACACATCTTATCAGTTCCATAATTTAAATCAGCCAGTTTCTCCCCGGGGTAGAGAGGAGTGTGCCACTTCCACACCATCACTTGCAGACCTCATCTTTTACACTGAACATCACCACCACAGTCCACACACACATCCACATTATCATTCCCACTGTCACAGGTTCATACTACAGTTTCAACGCAGTGTGTATCTGTTTTATCCTGTATTTGTGTCTGATTGGGTTGGCTCTGGGATTTTCACTTTTACAGCTGCTCCATTTCCTATTTAATGAATGGCTTCATTTACAGATTCATTTGCAGTTTGATTAGTTTTATGTGGACAGATATTTTTTTTGTGCTCTATATCTCCACAATCAAAACATTTTAAGATGCTGGTACTGGCGTAGATCATGTAGGAATCGTCTTCATGATAGACACGGAAGGAGATATTGAGGGTCGGGGAATCTAGGAACATGTAAACCTAGTGTCTAAAGGACATGATGTGTTGGATTGCCTCATTTTTGCGATTTAGCCAAATTCACCCACTCTCCACTCCCCGATCACCTGACCCACCAAACTCTGCTCATTCAGAAAATCCCCACAGCTTTGTTCATCCTCGAAGCCGATACAATATTTTCAAAGCCAACCTGCTCACCAGTTACCAGTTCAGTTGCACCTGAGTATTGTTCCTGCTCTTTGTATATTTGGGGCCGTAAACTAAAAGTGTTGGTGTGGAAAAACTCCCCCAACTTCCTACACAACCCCCCTTTTTAAAATCTTGGAGATAAAAGGGAAGTTTGATATTGGCTGGTAGTTGGACAGCTGACAAGGGTCAAGGTCAGGTTTTTAAATTAGGGGTTGATAACTGCCAGTTTTAAGGATTTTGGTACATAACCAGTGCTAATGGAAGAGTTTACTATTTTTAAAACAGGTTCAATTACATCTGGAATTAACTGTTTGAAGAAACTTGTAGGCAAGGGATCGAGAATGCAGGTTGATGATTTTGATGAGGAAAGAAATGAAATGAAGTCATTCTCTTGAATAAGAGTAAAACTTTGTAATTGATTGTCTGTTACCATTATACTGCTTTCTACAGGGTTATTCATAAAATAGTTTGGATTTATATTAATTGTCTGGTAACGTGGTGAGGTACTAATGCAATGACTGAGGCAGATTTAAAAAAAGATGAGGTAATGGTCTGAAATAGCTTCAGACTGTGGAATTATGACAATTTTTTTTCTTTTTAAATTCAAATGTTAATAACAAATCAGCATGCTTCTAAATTGCCATAATAGTGGTTTAATTACTATCCTGTAATGTTGGCCCAAGATTGGACACCCCTGCCTGATACCTTTTTGCACTTTTATAGGTACACTCAGACTACCTGCTTTTTTCACCATACAGGTAAATTTTTATCATGGAAATGAAAATGTTGTGAAAGCCAAAAGCCTGTTATGTTTTAAAAAGAAAGTTGTAATCCACTCTATCAAATGCCTTTTCTTGATCTAAAGATAAAAGAACCATATTAAAGTTGTTACAGGTAGTGAAGTCAATAACATCCCGTACTAAATTAAGGTTTTCTGTGATTGATCTTTTATAGAGTACGATTGATCTTTGTGTATGAATTCCTTCAACACACTGTTTAGTCTTTTTGCAAGACATTTGGATACAATTTTGTCATCTGTACACAGGATTGCTACAGGTCTCCAAATCTATCGTAAAGTCAAGTCTTTCTTTTTCAGGAGCAGTGTTAAATTTGCACATTGGCAAGACTTGGAAAGGGTTTCTGTTTGACAGCATTCTTGTATTTCATAAAAAAAATCCAGGCCAAAGATATAAAGCTCATTAGGAAGTAGGAGAGCTCCATTACTGCAGCAGTTACTTCCTCAAGGGTGGGTTCAGTTACTAGAACGTGTTTCCGCTCCTTAGACAGACATTAGAGGTTCTTTAGCAGTTCTCTGCTCTGAGAGTCTGTGTTTTCAGCAGCAGTTGATATAAAAATACACTGCGATTTGTCTCATTTCCACTGAGGTATACTGTCCATTTTCCTTCTTTATTGTGTACATTTGCTTTTCTTGTCCGCTTTTTTGCTCTAAATTGAAATAGTATGATGTAGGACCATCGATATCTTTCAATAAAAATAAGTTACTTTTTATAAGGGCTCCTTTGACTTTTTAATTTGGGAGTGTGTTACATTGATGTTTCTTGTTGGTCAACATTTCTTGTAGTCATTGGACTTAGTTGCTGTCATTGTCCATTTCAATTGCAATAATGTCATGTTCTAAAGACTCTACCACTTGTTGCACACATTTGGTTGATAGTGAAGTGTATTGTACACAGAATTCTTTTACATGCACTTTTCTGATCACCCACCACTGACTCATTAATTTAAATCTGTTCTTCTCTTTTTTCCCATTCTTTCTAAAAAGGATTGAAGTATTCACAAAATGTTTTTTTCCTGTAAAAGTTTTTTATTGAAATGCCAGAAGTAACTTCTGTGTGTTCTTGTTATTAGAGTGAACTCTGTTGTGATTAGTTTATGGTCTGAAGGCGATGTAGGCAAAATGTCCAAATGTATGACCCTGTTCCTCATGGTATGTGGTACTGACTTGTTAGTGGGTTATTTACTCTTCATATGTTTGAGAAGTTAAGGGACTTAGAGAAGTTATTTATCACTCTTGCTGATTTGGCATGTCGTTCCTCTTCATTTCGGTCTAATGTAAAATCTGTTGTGCAGCTCCAATCTCCCCCTAGAATAATAAAATCCCCATACTGGTGTTTTCTTAGGGTGTTCTCTAACTTAGAAAAACGCGTCACCCTCTCTGACCCTGTTTAAGGAGCGTAGATATTTACAAACAAAAAATTTAAGTGGTTGATCTCAACTCTCTCTATAAGTAGTCTACCCGGTTCTACCTCATCCTGTGATAGGATTTTTGAATTTTAAATAAAAACAGGATAGCAACTTCAGCACTAATGTAAAATCACAGGCTCAAGATTTTTTCCACCTTTCTACCACAAGCCCCAATCAACCACATTGCCCTAATCACTATGTGTTTCCTGCAGGAAAATTATACTTAATTTCTTTAAGCCTATCCTTTTTTAAAAATATTTCTCTTTTTTTTCTGTCCCTCATCCCATTTTCATTCAGGGATCCCACCTGCAGAATCTCCATGAGAAAGAGAGAGAGGTAATAGAAATCAATAGAAAGGAGAAAGTAAACGTCATGACTATTTAGATTTTCTACTTGTTAATCTTTCTTTTTCAGGTTGTTTAACCTTGTATCTGATTGCTGTTAAGAGTTTTTTAAACGAAAATGTTTCTACTGTGGTAAGGTTGCGTACGAACATGTTTTTCTCACCCGCAACACAAACTTATCTAATTTGGGAAAGAAATTCCTTACTTCAACACTTACTTTTTCTTTAGTCTCATCCAAAAATGTGTTTATTTGTTCGACAGAGTAAAGATCCTTTTCCGCCCGCTTTATCAAGACAGACTCATCTGACCACTATTCCTTGTCTCTTATGCTCTCAAGCGAATGATGAGAGCATAAGAGAATCACTCAACCACTCTGTCAGGCCTTTCTCACCTCACAAGCCTGAGCTACCTCAGCTCCCAAATTCACCACCTGATGTCCTTCTTCACTTCCTTCACTGGTCCTTGCACTCAGGTCCTTGCTTGAACAGTTTCCAACATTTCTACTCACCTCAGC